>NC_027755.1:6408798-6409860 GCF_000695525.1 Brassica oleracea var. oleracea
AGTCAGGCCAGTGAATGGTGTGGACTACCTGAAGGTGCTGGAGCATATCTCCAAGTTGGGGACCAAACACTTTGCTGGAAGTGTTGATCCTATGGAGGCGGACGAGTGGAGAACCAGGTTGGTTCGAAACTTCAAGTCCACACGATGTCCTGGGGATTACCAGATGGACATAGCAGTGCATTTCCTGGAGGGAGATGCACATAATTGGTGGTTAGCCTTGGACAAGCGTACCAATGGCACCATTGAGCTCTTTGCTGATTTCGAGGTTGAGTTCAACCATAAGTACTTTCCTGCTGAGGCGTGGGATCGTTTGGAGTCCAAGTTCCTGGACTTGACTCAGGGACAGAGGACTGTTTGTGAAACCGACTCAGGAGGTATATGGGAAGAGAACTGGAGGATGAGAAGGTTCAGGTCCGAAGGTTCATCTGAGGCCGAGGCCTAAGGGTGGAGCTTCGAACCTAATGTTCTGTTTGTAAGTTCCAAACGGTTTCTGAGTTGGTTGAGAGGATGGCCTTGCTGGAGACCAACCTCACCGAGGAGGGTAAGCAGAAGCTGAAGAGTGTGGTGGTATCCTCGGGTCAGAGTGGTGACAAGAAGAGGAAGAGGGACTCGACCGAGGAGGGTAAAGCCTCAAGTGGTAGGTCAGAGTGCCCTAAGTGTGGTCGCTACCACGGTGGAGAGTGCTGGAAGGCCATGGGCATCTGGACTCGATGTGGTAAGATGGATCACTCAGCCAAGGATTGTCCAAGCCCGTTGGGTGAGTCCAGGACCTGTCACCACTGCGGCCAAAAGGGCCATTACCACAGGGATTGCCCTAAGTTGCAAGGCAACCAGGGTAAGGGTCGTGGAGAGGCTAACAGGCCAGTCCAGGGACGAGGCCAGACCTCAACACCTCGTGTGTATGAACTATCCAAGGATGTGGGTGGGACTCAGCCTTTCCAAGCGATCACTGGTAATATTCTAGACTACTACTTTTACAATTCCAGTAGAATTGCATGGTATGGAACCTAGGATGGATAGATATACTTTGATGGGTCTTGTGTAGGGACCTTAAGTATTGGT
>NC_027755.1:6411494-6411949 GCF_000695525.1 Brassica oleracea var. oleracea
ATCATGGCCCTAAATGAAGGTTAAGGGCATCAGTCAGCTGAGACTTAACCAGGATAGAATGGAAACAAGGTTAAAGGAGTTGAGTGAGTGTTTAGGCAGCTGGACGAGTGTTGGTTTGAGTTCAATCAGCTCGGTTCAGCTGGTATTCAGTTCAATAAGATCTGTTCAGCTCACGGGAGCTGGTGGACTAGCTCACTCAGCTGGGAACAGCTGGAGGTCAGCTCAATCCGGTGAACGGTGCGTTCTGGTTCGGATCAGTGTGGACGAGTCTGGGACGGTTACTGGGCGAGCCAATGGTCCGGGTGCGGGACGGTTCGACCAAATTGGTCTTAGGCTTGGGACAGGGAGTAGGCAAGCTTCCAGAGTGTGAGCCAAGGCTCAGGTTTCGTTTAAAAAGGAAGGAAAAAGAAGAATAACCGCCATGGGCAGTTACTTGGTGGCGGGTAGGGGGAAAA
>NC_027755.1:6412077-6412366 GCF_000695525.1 Brassica oleracea var. oleracea
ATCAGACAAACTTCCAGAGAGAAAAGAGAGGCAAACCGACAGTTGGACGATCTGATCCGTGGTGGTTCCTGGTTGTTTCCGGTAGAGTTTGTTTGTGAGATCAAGAGGATGGATACTAGGCAGAAAGACAAGGAGAAGGAGATTGAGAAGGAGAAGGAGACGGCCCCTGGAGATCGTAACCCTAAGGTGAGAGGTGTGGCCAAGAGTAACCGGACGAGGCCGCGGATGATGGCCGTGTGAGTCTGGCCGGTTTGGATCGATTGGCCACTCCTTACTCTCTTCTTCTACT
>NC_027755.1:6412415-6412897 GCF_000695525.1 Brassica oleracea var. oleracea
GGATTGTTTTATGATATTACAGGGAAGGATCTATCGATCTTAAGGCCTTGGCCTGATCAAATCCCCATGAAAGGCCCTTGTTCTTGTGTGGGCTGATCATGGCCGAGATCACTATGTTCTGAGCCGGTTCTTTTGAATCTGATTATGGGAATATTTTTCTTCTGAATTGTCATGATTTATCATGAATTTTATTTCGTATTTGGATCTCTTTTTAAAGGGGTCAAATTTGACATTTTTGATGACTGTTCTTGACTAGATTGGATCCGACCATGCAATGTGAACTGATTCTTGTTTTGTAATCTAACCTTGTGATTGTGTGTTTGTCTGTGTTGGATCCAGGACCAGAAATGGACCGTGGTAAGGGAAAAGCACCATGAGGACCGCGGCCATGGGAAGATGTGTGGTGATTGGGTTGATTCGGAAAATTGTGTAATTATTGTAGCCTATTGTGCAACTTGTGAACTTATGCGATTCTAGTGTGT
>NC_027755.1:6451425-6451643 GCF_000695525.1 Brassica oleracea var. oleracea
ACGAATGCATTCGAGAGAGCCCAGAAAGGCGGAGATCCTCGCCAAGCGAGCTTGGAACTCAGAACGAAGAGCGTCCTTGGCCTCTCGAATCCCGTGGCTCACTAATCTTGAATCTCCCTTGATCTGACGCTGAAGACGACGCACCTCCGAAGATTTGGCCTTCCTGGCTTTCTTCTCCTTAAGCAATGAACTCGCCGTCTTCCCGAGGTTCCTCTCGA
>NC_027755.1:6451839-6475842 GCF_000695525.1 Brassica oleracea var. oleracea
TTGCGAAACGTGAAGAAAGTTAGGGATTCTTTGTCTTTTAGAAAAATATATAACAATCAAGAAAGTAAGTGAGCGACAAACCCTTCCGTGAAGCCCCGACGCTATGTTCGAGCCTCCTTGCTGCGAAGATTCCCCGCCACCACCCTTGGTAAACTTCCTCTTCCGACCCTTAGGCTGAGTAACTGGAACAACACTAGGAGCGTGCAGCGCTAGAACGATCTCCTTCCTCGCCGGAAGAGGCGGCATAGAGTTAGCAGCCCTCTCCTTATCTTCGACGAGAATCGGAGTCGTGGACGATCCAGCAGGTAAAGCCGAAGCATCCGGAACGACCGAGCCTGCGAGAGTTCCCGTATCTCGCGGAGTTACGCCTTCGGTCCCATGACCCGAAGCAACGGCCAGTGCAGAAGAGGACGGTAACTCGGCGCCGGCTCGAACCTGTTCTTTCTCGGCTTGGCGACGAACTAATTTCTCTCGAAAGGAGAGATGATCGGCAACGCAAGCCGGCACTTCGACCGGAGAAGTCGGAATCGGCGCCGGAGATGTAGCCTCGCCCATCTCCACATCGGAACTTCGCTTGTCACCATGGGAAGAAGACATGTTAAAAACAAGAGATTTGGAGCTAGAGAGGTTTTGAAGGTTTGAAGAAGGGAAGGTGTGAAGCAAATGAATGACAAGAGCTCACTACTTATAGAAGTATGGGCTCGGAATTTTATATTTTTTAATAAACATTTTCTCGAGAATTCTCTCCCGCGGAGTTTGAAGTAAACTTCGTTTAATACGCCTAACTTCGCCGAAATCGTCAAACCGCCCGCAAGAGTCTCGACTCTAACGAGCTGGGGGGCTAACTGTTGGGGTCGAAAACGGTTGCAACGAAGTTAACGTCAAAATCCCCGAAGAATAAAACTTAGAAACCTTCTTCGACAAATACTTTTTCGAAATAGATTCTTCTTTACGAAAAGCTATGCGGAAGAAACGCGAGTCATCGGACAAGAGCTCGAAGAGGGACGCTACGCAGCAACCGAACACATGTTCCGCTCGGTCGCTACATAGCGATCGCGCTCGAGCCAAAGCTCGGTCGTTACGTAGCAACCGAGCTCGAACAAAAGTTCTGTCGCTACGTAGCGATCTAGCGCTCGGTCGCTACGTAGCGACCGAGCTCTTCCGAAACGTCGATACGACATTAGTCCATGCGTTCTCGTCTACCCTTCGATGCTAACTCCCGAAGACCGTAGCGAGCCCATTTCACGATTCCCCGCCATTCCAATTTATCGATCAAACTTTACCGTAAAAACCGCGAAAAGTTCGTTCTTTATCGAAAGAAGCCGTAATAAACGCTTCGAGTCGGAAGACGGCCCAAAGGGACCTAAGACATGACTCGAGGCCCAACTTACGATTTCTTAACCAACAGCCCGTAAGCCGCATGACGGTTTACGATTGGTTCGCAAGGAAAGATAAATGTCAAGTTTCCGCAGATAAATACGAAATTTTGAAGATAATTACGAAAATCGAAAAAAATGGAATATCTCCATTTTTATGCTATGGCGGCTTAAGGACAGAAGGGGAAAAGCGTAAACCGACCTTGGAGCTAGTATATAAGGAATCCTAGGCGAGAGGCATGGAGGGGGACTTTTTCACAGCAAACTTAGCACTTAGAGCGATTTTAAGCAATTTTTCGTTTTTGTTATTCGAGCTGCGACTCAATTAGGTTTTTTCTGTCTTAGGGTTTTAGAACTAGGAATCTCGCCAACAGCTCTCGTAGCCCAGGCACTTACCTTGTTGTAAATGCTCAAACGCAGATTCGGAATAAGAACTACCTTGCTCTCTTTTTTGATTTCTTATTTTATTACTGTTCTCGTTTCGTGTTCTGATTGCTTGGCGTGTGGGATTAGCAGATATCCGGGACCTCTGGGAAATTAGGGTTTTCCTAGTTTCCTTATTTAAACGGAAATCGACAGTGCGAATTTCGGTTCCCACAAAGTTCAAAGCATAAAGGGGAAGCTCAACGAACACTCCAAGCAACTGGAGCAGAGCGCCGAGAAGCTCAGCCAGCTCGAATCGGAGAATTTTAACCTCCGAGACGAGAACCAAGCTCTCAACACGGCGAGTAACAAGAAGCGTCGATTCCAGCCTCAGGTCCGCCCCATGTAGACTTTGGAGACACCCAACTCCGGAACGGGTGTGAATCTCCCACCAACTGCGTCGGGAGGAGACGCACCAACGCGAGAAAAGGCTAAAGATGCTCAGACCTACGACGTGGAAGACAGCGAATCTGAGCCAGAAGCACCTGACAGAGCAACGAAAGCGGAGTCTCCTAAGGTCGCTTACCTGGAGCAGATGTTCTCCAAGAGGCTCGATGCCATGCAGTCCATGGTAGAGATGCTCCCAGGGGTAGCTCCCCCCATCCGGAAGAGAAACCCCGACTCTTATGCCGATACTCCTTTCACGGATGAGATCACCTTGATCGAGATGCCCAGAAAAGAGTCGCGTGAAGCTATCTTGTGCAAAGGGTTCAGCTCAACCCTAACTGGACCCGCTCTGAAATGGTACATCAACCTACCCTCTAGGTCCACAGCCTCTTTCGTGATTCTCAGAGATAAGTTCGTGGAACAATTCGCCAGCAGCAGGGACCTGGAGAAAACCTCTTATGGCCTCTACGAAATCCGCCAACACCGGATGGAACCCCTACGAGGCTACATAGCCCGCTTCAATCAAGAGAAGGTGGCTATCCCCAATGCAGCATCCCCACTGCTATCTCTGCCTTCAAGAGAGGCCTGCTCCCCGACGGGGACCTCTATAAGGAGCTAACCAAATACCAGTGCCAAACCATACAAGACATCCTATCCCGAGCTTGGGCGCAAGTAAAATGGGAGGAATATGTCGCCAGTCGCACTAAGGCGCATCAAAAGCAAGATCCTAAGACGATCAGATCAGACCGAACCGAGCGAGACAAGAAACCCTCCCAAAGACAAGCCAGGGACTCCGGGAATCGAAACCGGGGCAGATACCAGAACCAGCTGATCGAGAAGGCAGAAGGGATAGCAGTGTCCACGTGGCCAGACATGTCTCACCTCTCCATCTCAAGGCTGGAGCTGATCAATGTTCTGAGGCAGATGGGCCAACAGGTCAAGTGGCTTCAGAAGATGAAAGCACCCGACTCTTTCCGAAACCCTGGTCTCTGGTGCGACTTCCACCGAGACCACATTCACAAGACGGAGGACTGCGTCGCACTGTAGATCGAGGTCATGAAAGGACACCTCAGGGAATTCCTTTCCGAGAAGGCCAAGAGCCCTCTAAGCAAGGAGACAACGGGGAAGCCCACTGAAGCTGCTCCCATCTCGCCACCTCGACAGGACCGAGTTATTCACGTCATATCGGGAGGTTCGGAGATCAGTGGCAAAACAACGCAGCCGCGAAGAAAAGCACCTGGAATGCCAAGCACGGCCTATAGGCAGCCAAGCCAAAACGCCTGCTCCTGTGTACCCGATTACCAGACGAACGCGCACAAGCAGTTCGATCTCTTGGTTCACTCTCGAACTCCGTTCGGCTTGATCCTCGAAAGGGGTACGTAGGCAGCCTTTCATATGGTTCAGTCCGAAATCAATCAAAACCTTTTTCGTATCTTCTGTTATCGAGCTGCGACTCAACTAGGTTTAAGGTTTTTGGTTGCTAGAACAAGGTAATTCGCTGATAGCTCTTGTGGCCGAAGCTTTTATAATCTCTTGTAATGATCGTAACGCTCTTACGCGGATTTGAAATAAGATCTACATTTCTATAAATTCGTTTTGTTATCTTTTCATAGTTTCCGTATTTATTTGGTCACTTGTCGTTGGCTCTCGCAGAGAATGCGGGACCTCAGGGAAAGTTAGGGTTTCCTGACTTTCCTCCGATTACGGAAATTGACGGTGCAAATTTCGGTTCCCACAACGGCCATCACCATCTCAAACTTAAAGGTCTCCGCCACCGCCTTAAGGGCATCGATCTCTTCTTCCAGCTCTTGATTCTTTTGGCTCGTAGCCAATGCATCAGCTGATGACGCCTCAGCCACCTTCTCCAGATCTTTCACCTTGTCCTTAATATCACGGATCTCTAATTCCAGGGCCGCTCGCTGATCCTTCTCTCCTGACACCTGTCGCTTCAGGTCCTCAATCTCCTCTCGCAGAACCAGCGAGTTTTCACCGGGTAGTCGCTCCTCGAGAGTGTACAGCTGAGATACGGTCTGCACAAATCGCGGATCTCGATCAAACTACCAAACTAAAAGGGAAAGCGGGCCTACAGTAGAACTTACCCGGAGAAGCCCTCCTTGAAGAACTTGGACCACCTCCGAGGGATCCCCTATAGGCAAGGCAGTACCGTCCTGAGGGAACACATTCAAATTCAGATTGGATAAAGCCACAGCTAAACTCCCTGCATAGCGAGCCATGTCAGCCAACTGCTGCGCCAACCGAGTTGTCACACCGCCACTTTTGGGTCTCTTTCCTGGAAGAGATGGAGAAGGATCCAATTTAACCACTGTCGAACGACGGCTACCAGTGATCATCACCACATCTCCGGAGGTTCTCCTACTACTGGACCCCTTCTTCGCAGGACATCACCTTCGCCGCTTCCTGATAGGCCGTAAAAGGATCATTGGTGACGCCTCCTGACATATCTCCTGGATAGAAACAGTCGCCAGGCATTAATTAAAAAAAAAGAAAAGAAGACAAGGAATGGGGACGCTTACTCCAAAGGCTGCTACGTCACAGTACCGTCTCGCTAACCAAGAAGTTCACCTGGCGGCGATCTACAGGAAGCTGTCGTGCCCGGAGAACAGCTCTCTCTCCTTCTGCGGGAGCATGATGAGTTCCGGCTGCATGAAAACACAGGGTCAAAAAGGTGATCAACAAGCAAAAGGATTAAATGATTCCTACCTATAAAATATCGATAAGAAGATCCAGGGAACAACATAAAAGCGTATCTCTCCTGCCCCTTTTTATTAAAAACCGGCCCTTTCCAGTCACTTTTTGGAAGCTCCTCCACGATCGGCAAGCCGCTGCGAGGACGAAGATGAAATCACCCCTCCCCTCCATTAAGGGGAGCCAGATGATACGCGAACAGGACCTCATTGATACCAAGAGATAAATACTCCAAATCACCCAAGTTTTGGATAGCTATGAGGATTCTCCAAGCTGGAGGGTTCAGCTGTGATTGCATAAACCAACAATCAGAGCAGGAATCGTCCCCCTGAGGCCAGAGTCAAAGAGAGCTTCGTAGACGGCGATCTCTCCTCGGATGTAGCTGGAAGCACGTTCTTCTGGAGTGGGGACTCGGAGGATAACGGAAGAAGGGAGCGAATATCTATTCCGCCATTCCGCCAGCTCTTCCTTGATATGCCATGGATTTTACCCACTTTTAGCCATGGTTTATAAGTGTTTTAATATATATTTACTACTATATAGAGTCTATTTAGAGTGTTTATAGGTTCAGGTACGTTCTGGAGAAATATGGTGGTTTTGGAGCCTTTTGAGTGCAGAGCTGCACAGACGCATCAGATGTTTAGCTATGGATGGAGACCTTCCCATTGTTAGATTGAGTTAGCTTTCCCATATTTTGATACAAGATAAAGCTTTGAGTTAGATTTACAATGCCACCGGTTTGAGGTCAATCAGCATCCTGTAGCAGAAGTTATGCATGTTCTACTACAGAGTGGTCAGTCTGCCTCGCGAGAGGAAGCAGTCGAGGAGATGATGGAATGTCGATCGACGGTGCACCAATAATGTCGATCGACAGTGATCCCAGAAAACAGGCCAAGCCTGTTTCGTGACTAGTTTAGGCCCAGAAGTCACCACATATTACCAATATACCCCTGGACGACCTGAAACTCTATTTTTACTGTTTCTAAGCCATTGTTGACGGCTAAGCTTCATACTATTCTTGAGAGAGAGAGAGAGCTGAGGATTGGAGAGAGAGATCTGTACACCTTGAGAGAGGAAAGATTTTGAACTCCCTTTGATTTTTTACTCTGTTTTTATTTGTCTATTGCAGTATTATTCAGACCATCATAACCATGTCTCTTATGAATATGTCTGAGTAGTGTTATTGTTAGATTTAGGTTTCTCATAAGGTTGATTTATGTATTACTAATTTGAGCTGTTGCTAGGGTGTTTAAAATATAGTTCTTCGTCTAGTTGTTGTTAATGCTAAGTTTAGGATTGATTACCCTTTAACTTAGATCTTAGGATTAATTGAGAACAAGCCATTGCTTGACTCAATGCCTGAAACCAAACTAGTTTGATCTAACTGACTAGATACACACGAGAGTTGGTCTAGTAAGTTAGAGAACATTAATCAAATCTGTTCGCAAAGATTTCTGGAAGAAGCATCGATCGACGCAATAATAGTTCTGTCGATCGATATTTTGAAAGGTGTATCGATCGATGTTCTTTAGGAATCATGGATCGACACTTTCTTGCGATTAACATACGATAGTTGAAATCAGAGATCCAGATTAGATAATCTAATTGATTATATCTATTTTTGAGTTCGAGAACAATTAATATCAATAAACCCCTAAACCCCCAAATTAAGTTATTTAATTATCATACCTAAAAACGTACCTGAATCTAGCTATTCTCCCAACTGTTAACGACCTCAAATCAAATCAATCGAGCAATTATTTTGCTCACCAATTTATTTACTGCTTTAAAACCTATAAATCATTTAATCAAGCTTTAATTCGAATACTATAAATCTATTGTGTAATCCTAGAGTCTCTATGGATTCGATCCCTAAATACTACATCTTAACCTCTTATTTGAGAGAGTAATTCACTCCTTAGGATAATTTGAGTGATATCAAATTTGGCGCCGTTGCCGGGGACTCTTTCTTGTTACCATTAGATTAAGTTTAGAATATAGTCTAGATTTTGTTACTGAATTTGCTAAGTTTTCTCTCTTTCCCTGCTGACACTGGTACTTAAGATGGAAGACATGAATTTCGGCCGGAAATCGATCGACCCTCAGTCAACAACATCGAGCGACGGGTCGACACAAAAATCGATCGACGCTCAGCCAACAACATCGAGCGATGGGTCGATAGAAAAGTCGGTCGACACTCCGCTACCAATATCGATCGACGCCATCCTGCCGGAAGCAGGTAAAGTACGTTCTAACCTATTTCAGTAATGGAATAGTATTTCTAGGAGATCAAAAAGGTCGAGTATGCAACGTATCAAACCAAATTAATTATAGACATAGGCCTCCAATTCCTATTGGAATAGCTGTTGTTTTGAATGCTGGACTTGAGCATCAACAAACGCTTGGAGATTGCAACAGACCTGATCGGTTCTACACTAACAGGTCTGTGAACCGTCCTCCAGCAATTCCCAAATATTTATCTCTAGCAAGTCAGCACCCTTTTCGTGATCTTCCTCATGAAAACCCCATAGACCATATCGAAGCACTAGAGGACTTTGTGTCTAACATCAAGGTGCATGGAGTCTCTGAAGACTATGTATTTTGCGAACTCTTCCCGCACTCCCTTGCTGGAGATGCGACGCACTGGCTGAAACAATTGCAGCCAGGATCTTTGACTTGCTGGATTGATATCAAAAGCGTCTTCCTCAACAACTTCTTCGATGATGCAAAAACCAAGGAATTTAGGAATAAGATCTATAATTTTTCTCAAGGCACTACTGAAACTTTTAAGGCTTCTTGGTTGAGATTCAGAGCCTACCAGGGATACTGCCCACACCATGGTTTTCCCGAAATCCAGCTACTTAATATTTTCTTCAGAGGTCTTGACTTGACATACCAAGCGACTTAGGACGCTGCGAGTCAAGGGAACTTCAAAAGCAAGACACCTTAAGAAGCTACGAGGCTCATTGAAAATGTGGCGTCTAGCACTAGTGCCAAGAAGACTGATCTCGAGAGGAGGATGATGGCCTAGAATTCGAATGGAGATCGGATATCTGAGGTGAAAGAAACGTCAGATTTAGTTCATGCTTTTGTGATTGGAGATGAGCAAGTTCGGTCTACCGATGAGAGTCAGACTTTTCTACGTGAAGGAGATGAAGAAGAGCATGTAGACCTCATCGATGAAACTGGCTTTTGCAAACAAAGACTTACAGATCAGCAGCGAAACATGAGCTTCACAAGGACCTACAAGGCAGAACAAACTCATAAGAGCAAGCTGGAATATATGATGGGGCAAGTTCTAAAAGGCCAGCAGAAAATGAGGGCGGTTCTCGATGAAAAATGGGATTTCGTGTTTTCTGATTTACATGATAAGTTTGAAACTTTGAGTGACCATGTCAAGAAATTGGATAGCCTAGTTGCGCATAACGTTGGGTTTGTCAGAAGGGATGAAGGATTCCTTCCTGGAAAAACTAACACCAACCCGAGACGTCAAGTTTGTGCTGCGTTACTAAGAAGCGGAAAACACCTTTCCCCGAGCACTGTAGAATTCACTTCTGCAGAAAAATCCCCTGAAAATGAAAAGGAAACGATTAACCTCGATGAAGAAGAGGAGGAGTCAGAAGAAGATGTGGAAATCGATCGACAAGAAGAGAATAATGTCGATCGACTGACTACGGTAAATATCGATCGACAGAATGAAAACAATGTCGATCGACGCTCGACTCCTGCCAAGCCGGCAGTAAAGAGAGTGTATAGGACTCTTCCACCCTTTCCTCCTAACAAGACGCAAATTAAGCGAGAATTGGATAAGGCGATCTGCAAGAAAGCATTCGATAAAATCACGTTGGAAATGCCACTAAGTGATGCCATAAAAGTATCATCTTCGATTAAGAAATATGTAAAATACATGGTATCCAACAGCTTCCTAGCTGCTAAACACAGCGTCATGATGGTTTCAGAGGAAGTAAGTTCAATAATCCAAGGCGAAACCCCGATCAAGAGACCTGATCCGAGCAGTTTTGTTCTAGATTGCAACATACGAGACAAGAGTTTTCCTCGATCCCTTTGTGACCTAGGATCCAGCGTAAATCTCATGCCGCACTCTGTCGCAATATCTCTGGGATACGACGAGTTCAAACCCACCGAAATAACTTTGGTTCTTACTGATAGATCCGTTAGAGCACCTGAGGGATTACTAGATGACGTGCCGATAGGAATTAACGACTGTCACGTACCAACGGATTTCGTTGTGTTGAAATACCAGAATGAACCAAAAGATCCCCTCATCTTAGGTAGACCATTTCTAGCTACCGCTGGTGCAATCATCGACGTCAAGGAAGGTCGGATATGTTTAAACATTGGAAACATTCCAATGATCTTCGATATGAAAAAACTGATAAAACGACCCTTAATCGATAAACAAGCCTCTTACGTGGACGATATCTCTGAGTTGGCTGAAGAATCCTTCATAGACCAATGCTCAGATGATCCCCTGAAAAAAGCGCTCACATCTACCTATGCGGAAACATTTAGCATCGACATCAGAGCTGATGAATACGCACGATTAATGGACGCAAGTGTAGAAATAGCAAATGTCGATGATGTGGAGAATGACGATTCGGAAATCAACGTCGATCGATATTTAAAGGCCGCCGTCGATCGACAACTATCCCCTCTAGAGCATTGGAATCCCGAAAAAACACCACAAATTGAGTTAAAGCAATTGCCCGCCGGACTCAAGTATGCTTTTCTCTACAATAATTCTTATCCCGTAATCGTAAATGCCAACCTAATCAAAGGAGAACTTGCGTTGTTATTGAATAAACTGCGCAAGTATAGGAAAGCCCTAGGATACTCTCTCGAGGATATTCCTGGTATTTCTCCTGATCTGTGCATGCACCAGATTCACTTAGAAGACGATTCCAAATCGTCAGTGGAACATCAAAGAAGGCTAAACCCGAACTTGAAAGAAGTTGTTAAGAAGGAAATTATCAAACTTCTAGATGTTGGAATTATCTACCCAATTTCGGATAGCAACTGGGTGAGCCCAGTGCATGTTGTACCTAAGAAAGGCGGAATTACAGTGGTTAAGAATGATAAAAATGAACTCATTCCCACGCGAACTGTCACTGGACATCGAATGTGTATCGATTATAGGAAGCTAAACGCTTCCACCAGAAGAGATCACTTTCCCTTACCCTTTATTGATCAAATGTTGGAAAGATTGGCAATTCACCAATACTACTATTTTCTTGACGGATACTGTGGATTTTTCCAAATCCCTATACATCCTGACGATCAAGAAAAGACCACCTTTACATGCCCTTACGGAACATTTGCATACCGCAGAATGCCATTCGGTCTTTGTAATGCCCCTGCCACTTTCCAACGATGCATGATGTCAATCTTTACAGATATGATAGAAGATTTCATGGAAGTCTTTATTGACGATTTTCCCGTGTATGGATCCAGTTTCAAAACCTGTCTTGATAACCTATGTAAAGTCTTGGCAGGATGTGAAGAAAAGAACCTCGTTCTGAATTGGGAAAAAAATGCCATTTTATGGTTAACGATGGAATCATCCTAGGACATAAAGTGTATGCTGCTGGCATAGAAGTAGATCGGGCGAAGATTGAGGTAATGACAGGCCTGCCTGCACCCACGAACGTAAAAGACGTGAGAAGTTTTCTCGGGCATGCCGGATTTTACAGAAGGTTCATACAGGATTTTAGCAAAATCGCTAGACCTCTCACCTCCCTCCTCTGTAAAGAAGTTAAATTCGACTTCTCACCAGAATGCGTAAAGTCTTTTGAGGAAATAAAGAAAGCCTTGATAAATGTCCCCATCGTACAAGCACCTGACTGGAATTTTCCTTTCGAAATTTTGTGCGATGCGAGCGATTTCTATGTAGGAGCAGTTCTAGGCCAAAGAAATGTCAAAAAGCTACATGCAGTTTACTATGCCAGTCGAACACTCGACGAGGCTTAAAGGAACTACGCAAAACCAGAAAAAGAATTGCTTGCTGTAGTTTATGCATTTGAAAATTTCCGCCAATACTTGGTTGGTTCGCGAGTCATCGTTCATACTGACCACGCTGCAATTAAATATTTAATGCAAAAGAAAGATGCGAAACCATGACTCCTGCGATGGATCCTTCAACTTCAAGAATTCGACATCGAGATTAAAGATAAAACATGAGTAGAAAACGGAGTTGCAGATCATCTTTCCCGGATACGAATAGAAGATGCCGTTCCTATCGATGACTTCTTACGAACGGAAATCGTCTACCAAATGGATTCATTCGTTGGAAATATTTGTATCACTTCAGAGGAACTGTCGATCGACGACGATGATGCTATGTCGATCGACGACGACGATGCTATATCGATCGACGACGACAATGCTATGTCGATCGACACTCCAGATGATCTAAATAAGGAAACAAATCCCATAACCCTCACCTTCGATATAAAAGTAAACGTCGCATACAACGAGCTGCACCCTGACCATGATTCCCCCGTAGATGAAAGTCTGCATCGGGAAGTGCATGCGGTCGGAAAAGGTTCAAAGAGCAGACCTTGGTACGCTGATATAGTGAACAATTTAGCCGCTGACATAGAACCCGAAGAGTTGAGAGGGTATACAACAAAGAAGTTTTTAAGAGAAGTTAGGAGATATCACTTGGACGAGCCATATCTCTACGAACAGTGCTCTGATGGGATATACAGACGTTGCGTCGCCGAAACTGAAATCTCCCATATCTTATTCCAATGCCATGGATCCGACTACGCCGTACATTTTCCAACCTTTAAAACGGTATCTAAAATTCTTCAGGCAGGATTCTGGTGGCCGACCATGTTTCTCGATGCTCATGCATTCATAGCACAATGCGACATATGCCAATGAAGGGGGAAAATCAGTAAAAGACATGAAATGGAACAGAAATCTATTCTAGAGGTAGAAGTCTTTGATTGTTGGGGAATATATTTCATGGGTCCTTTCCCTTCTTCGTACGGGAAGAAATACATACTAGTCGTTGTTGATTATGTATCAAAATGGGTCGAAGCAGTAGCTTCCCCAACAAATGACGCATCTGTAGTTATCAAGCTTTTCAAGAGCACTATTTTTCCAAGAATTGGAGCTCCTAAAATAGTCATAAGCGACGGTGGCTCCCATTTTATTAACAAATTTTTGACGGATTACTCCAGAAGAACGGAGTTCACCACAGAGTTTCTACGCCCTACCATCCGCAAACAAGTGGACAAGCAGAAGTCTCAAATCGGCAGATCAAAAAAATCTTAGAAAAGACCGTAGGAACTTCTAGGAAAGATTGGTTTAGAAAAATGGACAATGCACTTTGGGCCTACCGAACTGCATACAAAACCCCACTAGGAACAACCCAATTTCACCTACTCAATGGAAAATTCACTTACCGGTTGAGCTAGAACATAAGGCAACATGGGCTATAAAATTATTAAATTTCGACATCAAACCAGCTGCCGAATGGAGACTAATGCAGCTTAACGAGCTGGATGAAATAAGACACTTAGCCTATGAGAGTTCGAAGATCTATAAAGAGAAAACAAAAGAATATCATGATAAAAAGATCATCTGCAGGCACTTTGAACCAAATGATCAAGTGATGTTATATAACTCTCGGCTTACGCAGTTTCTCGGAAAACTCCGATCTCGTTGGTCTGGTCCTTTCACTGTTGTGGATGTCAAACATTATGAAGCCATCACACTTATGAACGATAAAGGAGAAGAATTTACAGTGAATGGTCAACGAGTGAAACACTATTGAGCTAAACCGCCAATTAGCAGGCCTTTAAACTTAGGCCTTCTTCTTGATAATTAGACAGATCAAACCTCAAGTCAAGCTCAAGACTTATAATAAGCACTGAATGGGAGACAAACCATTTCTAATTTTAGGATATTTAGGATTTAGTTGTTAAAAAAAATAAAAAATAAAAAAATAAAAATCCGAGTAGACGATTATAAAATCGACTGATGAGAGCATGTCGATATTGATCGACCGTGCATCACCTGCAGGTAACTCCTTTCCATCGAACGACACTTAACCCGGTCAGTTATATCGTTCTAACTTGTTAAATTGTGTACTTAACTCTGATTGGATATACACTGGGGACAGTGTAATTTAAGTCTGGGGGATGTTTACTGATATCCAGTTTATTGTGAGTATTATCAAATGTTTTCAAAAGAGTTTTATTGAGTCAAGAAGGGGATAATGAACTTATTAGATTTTTGCTTGTTATCTAACCACTCTTTAGCACCATTCTAGACTTACTGATTGCAGATAATACTAAAGATACTAAAGTGGATCAACCTGTCAACTATTCACACTTGCTGAGATTGTTTGAAGGAACCAAAGCTGACTTACTGATTGTCTTGAGGCTTAGTATACATGAGATCGGATTCTTCAAACAAGGCTGGAAGATAAAAGCCTTGTGTAGATTTATCACATTTTTTCTCTCTATTTCGACCCTAGATTTGTAGGTAGAAATATTTATTTTCCAAAAAAAAAAAAAAAAAAAGAAGACGGAAAAGAAACAAAGAAAAAAAGAAAAAAAAGAAAAAAAAAGAAAAAAAGTAAGAAAAAAGAGAAAAAAAAAATTCTGCTTGGAATTGGTGGCTACAACCATTAAGGCTTGCTTTATAAGGATTCCAACAAAAAAGGATTAGAACATGACTTGGAATCATCAAGGTTCGATTCACATGAATTCTTGGATATAGGTCAAAAGGAAGTGAACATGACTTGGTGGCAACCACCATTAAGGCTTGATTCATGGAAGACTGTCCAATCTTGGTCAATGATCCTGCAATGGAAGCAATCTTTGACTAAAGAGGGAAATTAGTAGAGTGAAAAGATAGGAACTAACTTTTGCCTGCAGATCCATATACTTGTTTGAAAAACTTTGCATCATGTGATCGATACACCCAAGGTAAAGCCTGCACTTTTATTTATGTTAAGAAATGAGGTTGGTAGAGGGGAATGTCCGACAGGATTTGCTAAGTTGATGGCTAGGTGAATTTGGTTGCTAAGCTAGGATATGGTATAATGTGATTTTGTGATTAGGATTTTTTAGATGTGGATTGCAATATTGTAGAGGTGATGATTCAAAGTTTTAAATCATGTGAGTCCCTGCTGTTCCCAAACCTCTTTCATAAGACTGCCCTGTGTGTTTTGCTTGAGGACAAGCAAAAGGGTAACTCTGGGGGAGTTGATAGGCTATGGATTTTACCCACTTTTATACATGGTTTATAAGTGTTTTAATATATATTTACTACTATATAGAGTCTATTTATAGTATTTACAGGTTCAGGTACGTTCTCAAAAAATATGTTGATTTTGGAGTCTTTTGAGTGCAGAGTTGCACATACGCGTCAGATGTTTAGCTATATATGGAGACGTTCCCACTGTTACATTGAGCCCATCTTTTGAAACAGGATAGACCTTTGAGTTATCTTTCCAATGCCACCGGTTTGAGGTCAATCAGCATCCTATAGCAGAAGTTATGCATGTTCTACTGAAGAGTGGTCAGTCTGCCTCGCGAGAGGAAGCTGTCGAGGAGGTGATGGAATGTCGATCGACGGTGCACCCATAATGTCGATCGACAGTTATCCCAGAAAACAGGTCAAGCCTGTTTCGTGACTAATTTAGGCCCAGAAGTCACCCCATATTACCAATATACCCCTGGACGACCTGAAACCCTATTTTTTACTGTTTCTAAGCCATTGTTGACGGCGGCTAAGCTTCATACTATTCTAGAAAGGGAGAGCTGAGGATTGGAGAGAGAGATATGTACACCTTGAGAGAGGGAAGATCTTGAATTCTTTTTGTTTCTTTACTCTGTTTTTATTTATCTATTGCAGTATTATTCAGACCATCATAACCATGTCTCTTATGAATATGTCTGAGTAGTCTTATTGTTATATTTAGGTTTCTCATAAGGTTTATTTATGTATTACTAATTTGAGCTGTTGCTAGGGTGTTTAAAATATAGTCTTCATCTAGTTGTTCTTAATGCTATGTTTAGGATTGATTACCCTTTAACTTAGATCTTAGGATTAATTGAGAACAAGCCATTACTTGACTCAATACCTGAAACCAAACTAGTTTGATCTAACTGACTAGATACACACGAGAGTTGGTCTAGTAAGTAAGAGAACATTAATCAAATCCGTTCGTTACGATTTCTGAATGAAGCATCGATCGACGCAACGATAGTTCTGTCGATCGATATTTTGAAAGGTGTATCCATCGATATTCTTTACGAATCATCGATCGACACTTTCTCGCGATTAACATACGATAGTTGAAATCCGAGATCCAGATTAGATAATATAATTGATTATATCTATTTTTGAGTTCGAGAACAATTAATATCAATAAACCCCTAAAAACTCAAATTAAGTTATTTAATTATCATACCTGAGAACATACCTGAATCTACCTATTCTCCCAACTGCTAACAACCTCAAATCAAATCAATCGAGCAATTATTTTGCTCACCAATTCATTTACTGCGTTAAAACCTAGAAATCATTTAATCTAGCCTTAATTCGAATAGTATAAATCTATTGTGTAATCCTAGAGTCTCTGTGGATTCAATTCCTAAGTACTACATCTGAACCTCTTATTTGAGAGAGTAATTCACTCCTTAGGGTAATTTGAGTGATATCAATCCTCACCGACCGATGAGGCAGGAACCACCAATGGAGGAGCCACATAAACACAAGATAGATGTAGGGGAGCCATCAGATCGCAGTCAGATCCTTCAGCCGGCTCCGAAGAGCTGTCCGATCGGGAAACCGGAGAATCCATCCTTCACTTCGACCTGGCCCTGTCAGCCGCCATACGAACAGAAGTGACGGAACGCTTAGACATGATTCTGATAGTTCCTATCCAATAGATCGCGGCAATAAGAAAGCTAACACGCAAAAACCTAACAAGCCAAGAGGTTCGACCTATCTAATAGGAAACCGAAGAATTAGAAGAGGGGCAAAAGAAAATGTTATCTGAATTCGGGATGTCGACGACGAAAGAGAGAGAAGTAAAGAAAAACAAGGAGGAAAGGGAAAGCCTATAAAGAAGAAGCCGTTGGGAGGAACCCCCGTCAGAGGAGCCGCTGTGCTTCAATGGCCAGCCACCCTGGAGGAACCCCCGTCAGAGGAGCCGCTGTCGAAGAAGGCGATACCTGGATGACCCCCCTAGTCTGGTACCAGGAGGCCGACATTCTCCTGGAAGATCGCAACGAAGCCAGAAAAATTAAGAACCAAGCCGCAAGGTAGTGTACCTCCTAGGAGAAGCTATATCGGAGATCCTTCTAAGGCCCGTACCTAAGGTGTGTCACACCTCGAGAAGCCGCTAGAATCCTTGGAGAACTACATGAAGGAGATTGTGGATCCCACTCTAGCGGCAGGAGCCTGGTACTAAGAGCCAGATGGGCAGGCTACTACTGGCCCATGATGGCCGCCGACACCAACAGGCAAGCCAAACACTATGACCAATGTCAGAGGCACGCTCCTGTTTCTAAACTCCCTCCAGAGAACCTCAAGTCCATAAGCTCACTGTGGCCCTTCAGAAAGTGGGGCATGGACATAGTAGGGAAATTCCCTATGACGCCGAGGCAGAAGGTCTTCCTTCTGGTGGTCACTGACCACTTCTCCAAATGGGTCGAACCAGAAGCACTCAGCCGGATAACAGACCTCCAGATCCACAAATTCCTGTGGACCAACGTAATCACTCCCTTCGGGGTCCCCCACGAGATCGTCATCGAGAATGGACCTCAGTTCACGAGCCACAACTTTAAGGAGTTCTGCAAAGACTGGGGCAAAAAGCTCACCTTCGCCACACCCCGACACCCCAAGTCTAACGGGTAAGCCGAGTCCACGAACAAAACCGTGGTCAACATGCTTAAAAAGGGTCTGGAGGGCTCTCACGGGAAGTGGGCGGAAGAACTGCACGGAGTTCTCTGGGCCTACCGGACCACTCCCAAAACAGCGACACAGGAAACTCCCTACTCGCTGGTCTACGGATCTGAGGCCATAACACCCACGGAGATGCACGTGAGAACAACGGTCTCAGGGTCGACCTCTCCGGAGGAGAACGACGAGCTGATGACACTGAGCCTCGACCTACTCGATGAAAAAAGAGAGGCCGCTCGGCTAAGAAATTGGTCCTACCAGCAAGACGTCGCCAGGACGTACAACAAGAAAGTCAGAACGAGGACCTTCCGGAAAGGGGATTGGGTTGTACGACGAGCAGAAAAAACAACGGGTAAACTCACCCCCGGGTGGGAAGGACCCTATAAGGTCATCGAGGTGCGGAGAGCAGGCGCCTACAGGCTGCAAGATAGCAAAGGTAAAATACAACCCAACTTTTGGAACGCCCTGCACCTCACAGCCTATCGGTCCCCGGACCATCATTTCTGTATACTATTATATACTATTTAAGCATTATGATTTCCTACTCCTATGTATGCTAAACGTCTCCGGAAAAAGCTTATAATAAAATAGTTCTGACTATAAAGGCAGAAGGGAAATCATTATACTTAAAGGGGCATACGAGCTGGATCAGGTCTCCTGAGACCTCCGGTCCTGGCCAACCCTGCAAAAGTGCCACGACGACAGTGGCATGTCCACAAAATCAAAATGGGTATGAGACATAAAGCATGAATGGTTATGCGCAAGCCTGAGTATACTGTCGAAACTACCTAAAACCCATGTGCAGCCTAAGGCGCATCGGGGTCCCTAGAGTACCAATGTGAAAAGTACTTGTATTAAAACACTACGAGCTACACAATACAGAGAACACATGGTATATTTATTGCAAAAGTACAGTGAAATACAGGGAGCAATCAAAATCATGCTTCTCCAGACGTGGAAAGCAGCGAAGCCTGGCACTTGGGTCATAACAACCACACCAACACCCTCTAAAGCTTGTCAGTGACTTCCTGCAGAAGTAGAATACAGCTTAGGAATTTGATAGTGGTCAGCTTCCGAGCGGCATAATGCGAAATCCAATCAGGTATCGGTAGTAGTCTTGCCTAGGAAGGCAGAGTACGGTCCCTGCGAAAGCAAATATTTCGGGTTCCCAAGGAACTCCGGATCCTTATGTAAGCCCCCGATCTAAAGAGGAAACCCACGGTTCCCCATACGATTTCGGGTCCTATGTATAAAATCTGAGGAAGAACCTCTGGGTTCCCCTATAGCCTTCGGGTTCCAATCAAAGATCTCATGATATAAGGAAGAACATCCGGGTTCCTATATGGCCTCAAGGTTCCAAAGATAAATTCAAAAAGAAGCCAGAAACCCTGTGGAGCCTAAGGCGCATCGGGGTCATTACAACTTCAAGAACCTCCGGGTTCCAATCGAAGATCTCCGGATCTAAGGACGAAACCTCCGGGTTCCGATACGGCCTCAGAGGCCTAAAGCTGATCTTAAAAACAGGATAGAACCCCTGTGCAGCCTAGGGCGCATTGGGATCATTACCTTGAAGAAGAGTATCGTCGTCACATGTTCTTATCTGGAGGGTTTAACCTTCAATCGGAGAATCTCTCCCAGGCTGCAACTCCGAGTTCTGTTATAGGGTCACGATTCTCTGAGGGACCCTCTTTTTAATTTATCTTCTGGGACTTTAGTTTTTGTCGCTTTCTTTTGAATAAAGGCTCTTTATAGCCCGCTCATTGAATTTGTGAATGATGCTTCGTTTTTACCCTTTTATTCCTTGCTGTTACTTCGCTCTTGTATGCTTTTTCTTTCGAAAAATATTGTTTTTCCCCTGTTTCTTGATCGAAGTGGGACTTTGGAATCTGGGATCCCTCTTTTCGTAAATTTGAATGAAAGGATCTGGGGATCATTGGAGAGGGAGGTGCGAGGGCTCCTCTTGGATCCTTAGATTGCTTCTGGGACCCGGAGGTCTCTTCTCTAGGTCCTGGAACCGAAACTGGGGCCCGGTGGTGATGTAGGAATCCGGAGATTCTTTAGTTAGATCCGGAGATCGTGGTTGGAACCCAGAGGTTCTTTAGGGATGTAATGACCCTGATGCGCTCTAGGCTGCACAGGGGTACTATCCTTTTTGCTAGAATCGTATTAGGCCTTTGAGGCCATGTTGGAACCCGGAAGTTTGGATCCAGAGATCGTTGTTTGGAACCCAGAGGTTCTTTGAAGTTGTAATGACCCAGATGTGCCCTAGGCTGCACAGAGGTTCTAACTTCTTTCGAAACCCTGAGGCCGTATAGGAACCCAGAGGTTCTTCCTTAGACCATGAGATCTTTGATTGGAACCCAGAGGCTATAGAGGAACCCAAAGGTTCTTCCTTAGATTTTATACGTAGGACCCGAAATCGTTTGGGGAACCTTGGGTTTCCTCATTAGATCGGGGGCTCGCATAGAGACCCGGAGTTCCTTGGGAACCCGAAATGTTTTTGGTTTTCGCAGGGACCGTACTCCGTCTTCCTAGGCAAGACTACTACCAGTACCTGTTTGGATTTCGCATTCTGCCGCTCGGAAGCTGGCCACTATCGAGTTTTATGCTTTATTCTACTTCTGCAAGAAGTCACTGACAGGCTTAGAGGGTGCTGGTGTGGGTGTTGTGACCCAAGTGTCAGGCTTACGCTGCTTTCCACGTCTGGAGAAGCAGGGTTTAGATTGCTCCCTATGTTTCACAGTACTTTTGCAATGAGTGTATACCATGTGTTCCCTGTATCGTGTAGCTTGTAGCGTTTTAATATAGGTACTTTTCACATTGGTACTCTGGAGACCCCGATGCACCTTAGGCTGCACATGGGTTTTAGGTAGTTTTGACAGCATACTCAGGCTTGCGCATACCATTCCTGCTTTATGTCTCATACCCATTCGATTCTTTGTGGGCGTGCCACTGTTGTCGTGCCACTTTTGTGAGGGTTGGCCAGGATTGGAGGTCTCTGGAGACCTGCTCCAGCTCGTATGCCCCTTTAAGTATAATGATTTCCCCTCTACTTTTATAGTCAGAACTATTTTTTTATAAGCTTTGTCCGGAGACGTTTAGCGTACATAGGAGTAGGAAATCATAATGCTTAAATTGTATATAGAAGTATAGAAATCATGGTCCGGGGACCGTATTAAAAATGATAGGATTTGAGGTGCAGGGCGTTCCAGCAGTTAGATTGTATTTTACCTTTGCTATCTTGCATCCTGCAGGCGCTTGCTCTCAACACCTCGATGACGTTATAGGGTCCTTCCCACCCTGGGGTGAGTTTCCCCGTTGTTTTTTCTGCTCGTCGTAGAACCCAGTCCCCTTGCAGGAAGGTTCTGGTTCTGACTTTCTTGTTGTACGTCCTGGAGACGTCTTGCTGGTAGGACCAGTTTCTTAGTCGAGCGGCTTCTCTTTTTTCATCGAGCAGGTCGAGGCTTAGCGCCATCAGCTCGTTGTTTTCCTCCTGAGAGGTAGGTCCAGAGACCGTTGCTCTTACGTGCATCTCTGTAGGTACAATGGCCTCAGAGCCGTAGACTAGTGAGTAGGGGGTTTCCCCTGTTGTTGTCTTTAGAGTGGTCCGGTAGGCCCAGAGGACTCCGTGTAGTTCTTCCACCCACTACCCGTGAGAGCCCTCCAGTCACTTTTTAAGCATGTTGACCACTGTGTTGTTTGTGGACTCGGCTTGTCCGCTAGACTGGGGGTGTCGGGGTGTAGCGAAAGTTAGTTTTAAACCCAAGTCCTTGCAGAACTCTTTGAAGTTGTGGCTTGTGAACTGGGGTCCATCGTCGGTGATGATCTCGTGCGGGATGTCAAAGCGAGTGATTACGTAGGTCCACAGGAACTTGCGGATCTGGAGATCTGTTATGCGGCTGAGCGCTTCTCTTTCGACCCACTTGGAGAAGTAGCCAGTGACTATCAGAAGGAAGACCTTCTGCCCCGGCGCCATTGGGAATTTCCCTACTATATCCATGCCCCACTTTCTAAAGGGCCATGGTGAGTTTATGGACTTGAGGTTCTCCGGGGGGAGCTTGGGGACTGGAGCGTGCCTTTGCCATTGGTCGCAATGCTTGGCTTGTCTGTTGGCGTCGGTGGCCATCGTGGGCCAATAGTAACCAGCCCTTCTGGCTCTGAGCACCAGGCTTCTGCCGCTAGAGTGGGATCCACAGTCTCCTTCATGTAGTTCGACAAGGATTCTAGCGGCTTCTTGGGGTGTGACACACCTTAGGTAAGGGCCAGAGAAAGACCTCCGGTACAGCTTCTCCTGGGAGATACAGTACCTCACGGCTCGCTTCTTGATCTTTATGGCCTCGCTACGGTCTTCCGGGAGGATGTCGACCTCCAGGTACCGAATCAGGGGGGTCATCCAGGTTTCGCCTTCTTCGACAGCGGAGACCTCCTCTGATGGGGGTTCCTCTATGGTAGCTGGCCATTGAAGCACGAGCAAGGGGATACTCATCTGGCTATTCGTTTTGAGGGTGGACCCTAGATTAGCCAGGGCATCGGCTTGTGAGTTCTATTCCCGGGAGATTTGAGTGAGTTTGTAGCTCTTGAACTTCTTGATTAGTCGTTGAGGGACCGCCAGATACTGGATCATGTTGTCGTCTTCTGCTTGATACTCCCCCTGTACTTGGTTAATTATCAGCTGGGAGTCACCGAAGAACTGGATGTTTTTTGCCCCCACTTGGTGAGCAAGGTTTAGGCCCGCGATTAGGGCCTCATACTCGCTTTCGGTGTTGGTTGCGTTAAAGTTGCATCTCACGGCCCTTGAGGCTGTATTCCCCCGTTGGCGAGGTAAGCGCTATCCCAACTCCAGTTCGTCTGACGTTGCTGGATCCATCAACGTGTAGGATCCATTCTCCTTCTTCCTTAATCTCGCCTTGGAGGCGTACCTCTTGCTCCAGAGCTGGGAGCAAGGCAGAGGAGAATTCGGCCACGAAGTCTGCTAGGACCAGTGACTTTATAGCCGTGGCGAGTCGAAATATTATGTCGTGCTCCCCTAGTTCCACGGCCCACTTGGCTAGGCGTTCGGAGACTTCTGGTTTGTGGAGGACCAACTTTACAGGGAAGGAGGTAACAACCAAAATTGGATGAGCCTGGAAGTAGGGTTGGAGCTTGCGAGCGGTGACTATCAGGGATAGGGCCAGCTTTTCGAGATGGCTGTAGTGGGTCTCCGCGTCAAGGAGAGCCTTGCTTACATAGTAGATTGGTAGCTGCTTGTTCCCCTCCTCACGAACTAAGACGGCGCTCACGGCGTTTTCGGAGATTGCTAGATATAGCAGCAGGACTTCACCGAGTAGTGGCTTGGACAGGAGAGGAGGAGTGGTAAGATATGATTTCAGATCTTGAAGGGCGGGTTCGCATTCTCCCGTCCACTGGAAATCCTTCGGATTCTTGAGAGTTCCAAAAAAGGCGTGAGATTTGTCGGAGAGTCGGGAGGTGAATCTGCTCAAGGCTTCCTTCCTTCCCTATAGCTTTTGAACCTCCTTGACGTTCTTCGGGGAAGGGATCGAGTGAATGGCCATGATTTTCTCTGGGTTGGCCTCAATGCCCCGGTGGGTTGCGATGTACCCGAGAAACTTGCCAGAACTGACTCCGAATGAGCATTTAGCCGGGTTGAGCTTCATGTTATATTTCCTGCGGGTGGAGAAGGCTTGCTGCAGGTGAGATATGTGGTCTTCCGCTTCCAGGGATTTGACCAGCATGTCCTCGATGTAGACCTCCATGGTTCTCCTGATTTGGTCCGAGAACATCATATTCACCAGCCGTTGATAGGTCGACCCCACGTTCTATAGGCCGAAGGGCATAACCTTATAGCAGTAGATCCCTCTGGACGTCATGAAGGATGTTTTCTCCTGGTATTCTGGATGCATGAGTATCTGATTATAGCCGGAGAACGCGTCCATGAAGCTCATCAGCTGATGCCCCGCGGTGGCGTCCACCAACTTATCGATATGAGGTAGCGGGAAGGGATCCTTTGGACAGTATTTATTGAGGTCCATGAAGTCAATGCAGACTATTCACTTCCCGTTCTTTTTCTTAACCACGACGACGTTGGCTAGCCACTCTGAATACTGCACCTCGCGAATGAACCCCGCGCCGAGCAGGCTCTTGACTTCATCATTGATGATCGCATCTCTCTCATGGGCAAACTTCCGTCTCTTTTATCTCACGGGTTGGTGTAGGGGATCTACCTGCAGCTTATGCATGATGATCTCCGGATCGATCTCGGGCATGTCTGTGTGGGACCAAGCGAAGCAATCGGAGTTAGACCTGAGAAAGTCTATCAGTCTTCTTCTCAACCCTTCGGTTAGCTTGGAGCCGATCTTGAGATGCCGGGTCTGATCTCCTTCGGTTAATGGCACCTCATCCATTTCTTCTACCTCCGGTTCCTCGGTGTGATGAGTTGGAGGTTTGCTCTGTAATTGCTATAAGACCTTGGTCTTTCCCTTCAGACTGGTCTGATAGCAAGAGCGGGAATATTCTTGATCCCCTCTGATCGCCTTTATGCCCTAGGGCTTAGGGAACTTCACCATTTGGTGAAGAGTTGAGGGGATGGCTCCCATTCCGTGGATCCAGGGCCGTCCTAAGATCATGTTGTAGGACGAATCGCAATCAACCACGAGGAATTTTGTTGACATGTTGACTCCTTCGGCGTATACGGGGAGGGTTATCTCCCCAGCGGTTGGCTTGACTTCCCCGCTGAAACCTATAAGGGGGGTTACCCTCGGAGTTAGAGCGCCTTCCTCCAGCCCCAGGTCCTTGTATGCGGCCTGGAAGATGATGTTGCCTGAGCTTCCATTATCTACCAGTATCCTTTTTACAAGGCAGTTCGCTACAGTTAGCGAGATGACCAGGGCGTCGTGATGAGGAGTGAGGATTTTCTCCTGCTCCTTGGCTGTGAAACTTATTTTGTCCGTCCCTAGGAGCAGGCGTTTTGGCTTGCCTGCTTCTAGGCCGTGCTTGGCGTTCCAAGTGTTTCTCTTCGCGGCTGCATGGCTTATGCCGATGATTTCTGAACCGCACGAGATGACATGGATCACTCGGTCCTGTCGCGGTGGCGAGACGGAGCAGCTTCAGTAGGCTTACCCGCTGTCTCCTTGCTTAGATGGCTCTTGGCCTTCTCGGAAAGGAA
>NC_027755.1:6475942-6477313 GCF_000695525.1 Brassica oleracea var. oleracea
ATGTCTGGCCATGTGGACACTGCCATCCCTTCTGCCTTCTCGATTGGCCGGTTATGGTATCTTCCCCGGTTTCGATTCCCGGAGTCCCTAGCTGATCTTGGAGAGGGTTTCTCGTCTCGCTCAGTTCGGTCTGGTCTGATCGCCTTTGGATCTTTCTTTTGATGTGCCTTGGCACGGCTGGCGACGTCTTCCTCCCATTTGACCTGCGCCCAGGCTCGAGATAGGACGTCTTCCATGGTTTTGCACTGGTATTTGGTCAGCTCTTTGTAGAGGTCTCCGTCGGGGAGCAGGCTCTATTGAAAGCAGAGATAGCAGTGGGGATACTGCATTCGGGGATAGCCACCTTTTCTTGATTGAAGTGGGCTATGTAGCCTCTCAGGGGTTCCGCCCGATGCTGGAGGATTTCTGAGAGGCTGTCGGAGGTTTTCTCCAGGTCCTTGCTGCTGGAGAATTGTTCCACGAACTTATTGCTGAGAAATGCGAAGGAGGCTATAGACCTGGAGGGTAAGTTGATATACCATTGCAGAGCAGGTCCGGTCAGAGTGGAGCCGAAACCTTTGCACATGGTGGCTTCGCGTGACCCTTTTGGGAGTGCTACAGTGAGCATCCTTTGTCTGTATTGGGCGACGTGGTTGTCCGGATCAATGGTGCGTTATACGCCTTTATACTGGGGAAAGAGAACTTTCTGGGCATCTCGATCAAGGTGCTCTCATCCGTGAAGGGAGTGTCGGCAACCCCTGGGAGTCTCTCCACCATGGATTGCATGGCGTCGAGCCTATCGGAGAACATCTGGTGAAGGTGAGCGATCATGGGAGACTCCTCTCTCGCTGCTCCGTCTGATGCTTCCTTATCAGGCTCGGGCTCCGAGTCGCTGTCCGCCCCGTCATAAGTCTGAATGTCCTTAGCCTTTTCTCGCGTAGATGCTTCTCCTCCCGGTGCCGCAGTTGGGAGATTCGTGCCTGTCCCGGAGTTAGGTGTTTCCAGAGGCGGCATGGGGCGAACCTGAGTCCGGAATCGGCGCTTCTTGTTGCTTGCGGCGTTAAGGGTTTGATTCTCGTCTCGGAGGGTAAGATTCTCCGATTCGAGCTGGCTGAGCTTCTCGGCGCTCTGCTCCAGTTGCTTGGAGTGTTCGTTGAGTTTTTCCTTCAGGATCTGGAACTCCGATGAAAGCTCGGGATTGGTCTCTTCCCGAGTTCTATGCAACCCGGTTATTTGACCTTGTAGATCATCAATTTGCCTTTGGAGTTCAGCTTCTCTCTGGGTAGCTTCGGGTAGCTCATCCTTCACCGCCATTATCACGTAGTTTAGATTACTCCCTTCCTTCTAGCGCCAAACTGTTAGGGGATTTTTGTGTAGGATCTTTGTGAGTAC
>NC_027755.1:6480635-6484826 GCF_000695525.1 Brassica oleracea var. oleracea
GCTTAGATGGCTCTTGGCCTTCTCGGAAAGGAACTCCCTGAGGTGCCATTTCCAAAGCAGCTCATTGACTTCGATCTTTAGTGCGACGCAGTCCTCCGTTTTGTGACCGTGGTCTCGGTGGAAGTCGCACCAGAAGCTAGGGTTGCGGAAAGAGTCGGGGGCTTTCATCATCTGAGGCCACTTGACCTGCTGGCCCATCTGCCTCAGAACATTGATAAGCTCCGGCCTCGAGACGGAGAGGTGAGAGATGTCTGGCCATGTGGACACTGCCATCCCTTCTGCCTTCTCGATTGGCCGGTTATGGTATCTTCCCCGGTTTCGATTCCCGGAGTCCCTAGCTGATCTTGGAGAGGGTTTCTCGTCTCGCTCAGTTCGGTCTGGTCTGATCGCCTTTGGATCTTTCTTTTGATGTGCCTTGGCACGGCTGGCGACGTCTTCCTCCCATTTGACCTGCGCCCAGGCTCGAGATAGGACGTCTTCCATGGTTTTGCACTGGTATTTGGTCAGCTCTTTGTAGAGGTCTCCGTCGGGGAGCAGGCTCTATTGAAAGCAGAGATAGCAGTGGGGATACTGCATTCGGGGATAGCCACCTTTTCTTGATTGAAGTGGGCTATGTAGCCTCTCAGGGGTTCCGCCCGATGCTGGAGGATTTCTGAGAGGCTGTCGGAGGTTTTCTCCAGGTCCTTGCTGCTGGAGAATTGTTCCACGAACTTATTGCTGAGAAATGCGAAGGAGGCTATAGACCTGGAGGGTAAGTTGATATACCATTGCAGAGCAGGTCCGGTCAGAGTGGAGCCGAAACCTTTGCACATGGTGGCTTCGCGTGACCCTTTTGGGAGTGCTACAGTGAGCATCCTTTGTCTGTATTGGGCGACGTGGTTGTCCGGATCAATGGTGCGTTATACGCCTTTATACTGGGGAAAGAGAACTTTCTGGGCATCTCGATCAAGGTGCTCTCATCCGTGAAGGGAGTGTCGGCAACCCCTGGGAGTCTCTCCACCATGGATTGCATGGCGTCGAGCCTATCGGAGAACATCTGGTGAAGGTGAGCGATCATGGGAGACTCCTCTCTCGCTGCTCCGTCTGATGCTTCCTTATCAGGCTCGGGCTCCGAGTCGCTGTCCGCCCCGTCATAAGTCTGAATGTCCTTAGCCTTTTCTCGCGTAGATGCTTCTCCTCCCGGTGCCGCAGTTGGGAGATTCGTGCCTGTCCCGGAGTTAGGTGTTTCCAGAGGCGGCATGGGGAGAACCTTAGTCCGGAATCGATGCTTCTTGTGGCTCGCTGCGTTAAGGGTGTGATTCTCGTCTCGGAGGGTAAGATTCTCCGATTCGAGCTGGCTGAGCTTACCGGCGCTCTGCTCCAGTTGCTTAGAGTGTTCGTTGAGTTTTTCCTTAAGGATTTGGAAGTCCGAGGACAGCTAGGGATTGATATCTTCCCGAGCTCTATGTAACCCATTTACTTGACCTTGCAGGTCATCGATTTGTCTTTGGGGTTCATCCTCTCTCTGAGTAGCTTCGGGTAGCTCGTCATGCTCATCCACCGCCATTATCACGTAGTTTAGATTACCCCCTCCATCTAGCGCCAAACTATTAGGGGATTCTTGTGTAGGATCTTTGTGAGTACTACGGAACGATGGACAAGGCTAGTATTTGTATTGATTTGCAAGTAAGAAAGTAGAAGGACACGTTTTATTAGATCAAAGAGCTGGAACTACAACAGTTTTGATAGCCTAGTTCTAGCCGCCTAGCTCTAATCTCTAAGTCTCGAAGTGTCGATCCCTTGCTTTAGGGTTTAGGTCCCCTTTATATAGTCTTCCTAGGGCGGGCCTTAGTCGGTTGGAGTAGGTTAAACTCTTCCATATTCGGAAATATGGAAGGTTCTCCTTATCGGAAGTTTTCCATTTCCCGGGGAAAGGGGCGATCCTAGGACCGGACCCGGAAAACTCCATAGCGGGGAACCGGGGGTTCCTTCTAGCAGGGATCCTGTGAACCGGGGTTCCTTCCGGCAGGATCCAGAGGCCAGTGCCTTGCCTGGGGTCTGGAGGTATTAGATACCTGAGTATTTTTCCCCAACAACACCGTCGTGTAATACTCAGCCATAGGACATGACCCCGTTCGCCTGAGTCTTCCCGATCCAGCGAATAAGGGGTTTCCTTGAACCCATTGGGTACGAGGCCGAGGAAACACTAATCACCTCTAAACAAGCCTAGTATGGGCGGGTTACGCACATACTGTCGGCACACTCATACAATACAAACTCAATTTAGAACCTAACCTAAAGATAAAGTTCCAGATCCTAACTAGACACTCGACTCTACAAGACTAACCACTAGTACTAGTAGTCCGGCCTATATGGCATAGGACCTGTAGTACCAACATCACAACTAGGAGATCGGCCTATATGGCCAAAGATCCCCTAAACAACAACATTAAACAACACAACTAGTTAGTCATTCCCTTACCAAGAGATGACTAACCTCAATCAACGAGATTAATTAAACGAGCAAGCATTTAATTAAATCCACTCAATCAAACTGTCACCCAGACAGTACGGCATCCTGCTACGACACTATCTTTAAAGATAACGGGAACCTGCACTTAACCATATCAACACGCAAGAATATAAATCATGATGCATCCTAGTCCTAGTCAGGTTATTATCTCAGTCTTAATTCCATTTCATCTCAGCTATCCCGTGCTAAACTAAGTCCGATTCCATAAATAACCCTAAGGACTCTATCATGCAACAGCGTGAACATTTTACTCTATATGCGACTCGATCCTCCCTAAGTTCCAAGTGGAACTCAAACAAACCAACTCAAAACTACCGTAAATTCCAAGTGGAATTCACACAAGCCCCCACTCACAGTGTTCTAGGCGAGAAGCAGCTGGTTGATTGGAGAGGACTTGGCCAAAACCCAAGGGACGACTTGACCGGACTGGACTGGACTGATCTCGACTTGGATAGAACCTCGGCTTCACCATTTAGAAACTGACAGGCTTCGGCAGCCTGATCTGGACTCCGACAGACCCTCCTTTAGCTTCTGGACAGTTCTTATGACTTCCAGGCGGAGTATCGAGCTTCAGAACTTCGGCTGATCTTAACCCGTTGAACTGAACTAACTCTTAACAGAACCTCCACTTGATAATCAAAGGAACTGACTGGCCTGGACGAATTCATTTGGACAGAACCTTCCCTAGGCACTGACTCGAAATCAGTACAAAACAGACCTCGAAAACTCTCGAAATAGCTCAGAATCACTTGCTTTCTATTTCTAATTTCTCTCACGGTTTTAAATTGTTTTGGACAGGTCTGGATGTGAAGAAATAATCTGGGGTCGTGGGGTATTTATAAGAGACGGCAACCAATCAGCTTCAGGTTGGTGGCAGCCCGTGTGTCGCTCCGCATGGCTCCGAACGCATGCGCGGCGGCACCTCGTTCTCCACATTTCTTTCAGAATGGCCAGGACACATGCAGGATGCCACCACTCCTCCCAGATGTCATGCTTCATGACCGGCACTCATGCAAGGCGCCACAGCATCACACACATGGCTGGCCGCATGCTTTGGTTGCATGCGCGGCGACACTTCGTGCTTGGTCGGTCCACCTTGTGCTTCTACCTGTCAGGCTGCATGTATTGCTTCCATGCACGGAAACACCTCGAGCTTCTATAGACACTCAGCTTGTTCGATGGTTGACAACACATTCTAATCGCATGTAACGAGCCACCTCGAGCTTCTCGGTCCATTGGCCTGATTTTGGTCCTTCCGGTCAATTTCTGATCCGTGATCAACCCCGAATATTTTTCTGCTCCCGTTCTGATGAGCTGAATATTTTTAATAAACTCCAATCTGAATTTTGACCTTAGCGGTAAATATTTCCCGATCCTTCGGCTTCATCGAAAACTTCCATAATATCAAACTTAGGTTTTTCATCTAATTTCAGGTTTTCCCATCGTGCTTCTATCCTGTCGTGCTTGCTTCCCGTCCTGCTTGCTTCCCGTCCTGCTTAACTCCCGCCCTGCTTCCAATGTCTTCGAAATAATATTCCGCTGATACGAAGTTTCGCAGAAAACTTCGTGCCGAAGAAACGTCTTTCTTCCAAAACGTCGAGCTTCTAAACCATCGTGCTTCCAAAAACGTGATGCTTCCAAAACATCCGTCTAATCAATCTAAGACATCTTCTAACTAT
>NC_027755.1:6484936-6495041 GCF_000695525.1 Brassica oleracea var. oleracea
TTTTTTTTTTTTTTTTTTACGGGTTTCTACACCACCCATCGGTGAGGACGGAAACATAGGAGATTCGGGATTCATCTTTCTCAACTAAGGAGTCAGTGCTGGAATTGGGTTGAGGCCAGTTAGGAGATATTGCGAGCCCATATATACATTCGGATCATTCCCTTTCGCGGGATTAAGAAAGGAAGTAGAGATGTTTCCAAATATCCTGGAAAAATCCCTGACATAAAGGCAAGCAGCAAAAAGGAAACCCGGTCCTCGCAAGAGAAAGGGAAATCCTTCCTAAAAAGGAAAGATTCGAGAAAGTTTACGCACTTTTGAAGAATAAAGAAGAGCACCTAGTAGAACGAGTGCCTACGCATGCCTTTAGGTTTAATCTTCAGGAAACAACAGAGCTCCAGGCTCCGCCATCTCCAAGACGCCATCAGAAGCCCAGAGCTTCTCCATCTTCCACAAGAAATCAGCAGTTTAAAAATAGCACTAGACCTTGGTCTGGTATAACGGAACCGGTCCTCCTCCGGGTTCAGAGTGTGGTTCCGGCCTGAGTGGAACCAGGGATCGCAGGATTACTGGAGTGATGTCTTGCTGGATGATGTCTGCAATGTCCTCTCTAAATACTTGCAGTGCATGTCCATCCATTGCTCTTGCATAGTCATTTGGGTCCCAAAAAATACCAAACTCATCCTGTGTTACATACATATTATCATCGATGATGGAATGTTGATGTCGATCGACGGGCGGTTAACTCCCCCGAAAGGACGGCGGTAACGTGTTCCTTCCCCACAAGCTTCTGCTTGATGTTGATCTATTTCATCACGTTCTTGCATATTGAGAAGTTCCTCAGTAGTGAAACCCTCATGAAGCTCGTCGGCGCATGGTTGAGATATTGTTGTCTAAGCTGCAAAGCTCTCATGATAGTGATCATCTGCCCAACTGCCTTTTGAATAGTTTCGTTCTCGTACAAGGTCGACTCCATTGTCGATCGATGTGTGGTAGGCAGCATCAGTCGATGCTCGTTCGCGGTTGGTTTGATGATGATGAGTGTCGATCTATGGTTTGTATCCTCTGTCGATCGACGGTGCATTCCTATAGAAATGGTTGAGAAGTCTATCTTCTTCTGAGCGAAGAGCATGATACCCTATGGCTCGTTCCTCCATGTAATCTTCATCATATACTTTTGTAGTGGCTACTGCAAAGGTACGATTGTAGTAGTCGTTATCCCAATCGTCTTGACTACTGTCGATCAATTATTCGAGGTAATTGTCGATTGATCGATGTGGCGGTGTGAGTTTTGATCGACGCAGAGTACTCTATCCCGTACTCAGCTCCACAGTGGCATGCTGCTATGAGTCCTGGATCATCAATTCTTCTGGAGGACGTATGTGTCTTCATGACTGGGATTGGGTCATAGTAGGTGTGCGGATCTATCAGTGTTAGACACAATTGGTTGGTCTGCATGTTGCACACTGCTCCTACTGTTGACAAGAATGCTCTCCCAAGAAATAGGGAAGAGTTACAGTTTAGTTTGATATCCAAGACATGGAAATCAACTGGAACGAGGGCATTACCAATCTGCACCTCACAGTCCCTCACAATTCCTCCTGAGTTCCTCTGAGAACAATCCGCAAAAGTGAATTATTCTTGGGAAGGCTCCACTTTCAGACCTAGATGATCTCCCATAAGCCTTGGTAGGATACTGACTGATGCTTCTGTGTCCCATAAAGCATGTGGGAACTCAATACCTTTGACAAGACATGGTATTGCAAATTTCCCAGGAGCACTCTTCTTCTTCAGTGTAATCTTATTCTTCATCTTTTCTCTAACCTCATGGAACATTCTCCTAATGTCCCCTTCGGTTTCCTTGGTCTCTCTGAAGAACATCCACAATCTCTGGGTAAAGTAGGCTTCTTCGAATGCCTTCTCCAGTGGAATCCTAAGGACTCTCTTCAGAAAGCTGTCCATCTCCTTCTCATTAGCTCCCCTCTTTAGATGCTTAGCAACCTTTTCCTTTATCTTCCTTAAGGTCCTCCTCATAGGAACCTTATCAACTTCCATAGCATCTGTTGCATCTTCCGAATGTGAACTGGTGGTCTCTGGTAGGTTAGCTGAAGGTTTAGGTCGTGGTCTAAGTGCGTTGATTTGTGTGCTGTCAATCTTCGGCATTTGCACTCGGTATGTGAGAGGTGTTCGTCGATCGATGATGACTAGAGTTTGTCGATCGGTGGTTTGCTCTCGTTGTCGGTCGACATTTGGCTCGGGGTGTGGATCAATGTTTAGGCGTAAAGGGCTTGGCGTATGTGGGCGTCTTGCTGCGAACTCCTCGTGAGACATAATCCTCATGGCATTGCACGATGCAATCGACTCCATAGGTGTCGTCGATCGATGTTCTGGAAGGCTCGTCGATCAGCTTTGGTTAAGGTCTGTTGATCGATGTCCGTGGTCTGACGTCGGTCGACACCTGTGTGATCCGCTGAAGCTCTTCGAGCTTTCCACTTCAAAACTTCCTTCCTACAGCTTATCATGCTTCACCACTTGCCATAAGTCATCACCTATGATGGCATTCACGTGGTGTCTCATTGCATCATCTCCTATCCCCCTTGCTAAAGCCTCCTGCTTCTTAGCAGCTTCTCCTGTCTGAACAACCTGCATCTCCAACTTCTTCAGATGAGTGCTCAAAGTCTCAAACTTTGTGTTCAGGTTGTTGTAGACAGAATCAATCTTCCCATTGAAGTCCACCGTCAGGTTCAGCTGTCCTTCTAGCACCCGATCAAGCATTGCTTTGATCTTGCTCTCTTGAGTCTGTAGTGGTGGTTTTTTGTTAGATGAGTTTCCATAACTCCTGTTGTTGCTGTAGGGTTTCTGGTACCGCGAACTCTGGTTGAAGTTACTTCTCTGCCCATTACCATAGAAGTTTCCTCCTTGCTTTCCAGACCTCTGAAATCCAGTCCCTCCAATGAAGTTTAATTCATCCTCTACTTCTGATATGTCCTCTGTGTCTACAGCATCTGCATCGTCAACCAAGCAAGCTTGCTTCCTGAGAAGCTTGTGAACACTGTCCAGTTTTGCTTTCACCTCATCCATCTGCTCCTTCCTAAGGGTAGTTGCAGATTGCTTCCTCTCAATATCAGTGTTCTTGGTGTTGTTGCTGGATGCCAAGTGATACACTAAAAATGAATCCTTGCTACTGTCAAGTTTAACAGTGGTAATTGTAATATTTGAGATTCAATCCAGAGGACCAGTTCACACTTTACTCTTATGAGTTTGATACTAAGCTAAGAACAATAGATGGTTTTGATTTCAATAGTGACGTCGGAAACAAGTAATGAAAGGTTGTATTCAATTTAAACAAGAAGCTCGCCTAGGGTAATTAATCGGGTGCTGATACTGAGCCAAACAATTATTCTAGTGCGATGAGATGCAATCTAGAACTCGGATCACTCATGCTGGGACAACCCACTCTCGTGGTGTTGTTCCCTTTTCAGATCGATCTTGTTACCTAAGCTCTCGCTTGAAACAAGATGCGATAGCAAGCTTTAGATATCAGGTCCGATCAGTTCACTTAACAACCTAATATCTACTTTCGCTGATTAGGGATACTAAGCTCATTCAAAATTAATCCAGCTATCTTCTACACGGTTAGTGAGTTGATTAACTTACGTTCGAACATTAAGTGATCAAGGTAATGCAAGCAGTAAGAGCTATATGAATTAAAACACTAATGAGATCGCTTATCTATGTTTAGCTCATGCGATCAAACACCCTAAAACCCAAAGCAAGCTTAGCCGACTACTCGATCATTATGCAAGATGACACAGACATGACTTCTGAATAATACTGCAAAGAAAATAAAGTAGAAAACAAAGGTTCATGATAATCTTCTCTAAATGAGAGATGGAGCCTTCTCCCTTACAAGTTGCAAATCGCCCAAATACAATCTAGAGTCTTGCAAAAACTAGCGTAGAAACAAAATAAAGATAAGGATGGCTTTTTATATGGAGGTGCCATCGACTTCAGAGGAGATAATAGGTGATTAGGGCAAATCTTTGAAAGATATGGAAACTTCCATAAATGTCGGGAACAATCGTCTTGTTCCTAATGGGATCAACCGTCAGACTGCTCCGCTCGATTGTTCCACCGGGAAAGACTCCAATTCTTGCTCCTTTCTTCACGCTTCTTCCTTCGGCTCTTCAGTCTACTCCAGATCTGAAATGACTCTAAAAAGACTAGACTAACTCGATAAAACATTGAAAACAAGTTAGAAAGCATATACACAATGGTATCAAAAACACCATATATCAATTCCCCCAGACTTAGATCCTTGTTTGTCCTCGAACAAGGCAAGTATCAAGAACAGGCAAAATGGTTGAAAGTGTGGGAACTCTCCTAATTCTCAATAAACATACCTTAACCACGAATCTCTGAACCATACAAGCAGAAAACTAGGACCACAACTTTTACCAGAACCTCCACTGATCGTTGTTCAAAGATTGGCTCCATACTCTAAATCCCAAACCTGAAAAAGCACACTATCGAGACAGAACTCCCTACATCCATTTTAAAGTGGTGTGATCCTCTTATCATAGGCATCATTCAGGGTAGACGGGCTAGGTTTGAACATGCTAATTTATAGTGGAGTTAAAGAGTGTTTAGGGGCTACCAATTTTTGTAGTGGATGCAGGATATTGCGCAAAATAGCAAGAGAGGACGGACCCCTTACTCGTTTTGCTGACTATGGAGCGATCGCTTCGACTGTTCCCTTGCTCCCCATCATTGGTACCAACTCTCCTTGTTCTTATCGTCTAGAGGTTCTCTTTTCTTGATCCTCCTGACGTAGTTCTCATGGTATCGAAAGGAGAGCTCTTATTCAGAATCTCGGTCTGAAAGGAGACGGCATGTCAAACAAGTAGAAGTAGTTGCGATCTATCTCATCAGAGAGCGACCGACAAAGCATAAACTTTTTCCTCGTCTAGCTCCAACAGAATTAGCTCAAGAGGGATGACGTCCAACCAGCTGTTGACGTCTGCTCGTTTTAATCTTCCTTCTCCATCAGTGATCTCATATAAAAGAATATATACACATTTTTTTTTTACAAAAGATGAGATCAAGAGGATGGTGTGACGGAGAAGGAGATGATGCATGGAATGATTGGTGCCAATGGCAACTCTGCTCGTTCTCCCTTGTTCTCCACTGAATGTTCTGGAGCAGTTGTTCCGACTGTTTAAACTGACTGTTCTCCTTGTTATGTTCGAAGCTTTCCAACGATAATGGGTAAGAGGTTGTGTCGATCCTTTCCTCTCCAACATTTTTGTACATATCGCACATATGAAACTGAAAACAGAATGCATGAAGGTGTAACAAAGGCTTAGGTGCAAGGAACTAGCAAAAGATGAGCTAGCCACTCAGGATCAGCAAGATAGGTAAAAAGAATAAGAAGTCCTGAGTGTAGTTTTCGTTTCCCTGATCTAATGCCCATAACAAGAGGAAATTTGCAGTCAATATTAGGTTCAAGTTAAGTGGAGTTAAGTCTACCCAGTGTAACTTGATCGACTGAAAACTTCTGGGGAGTCAAGTGAAATAAGTCAGGATTGTTCCAGGTCCAAGTGTGGGTCTTTCGTCACTGCTAAGGTCACTGAATAAGAAAGTTAAAGCACAAGGTGGTTAAAAGATCATCAAAGAATAGGGTCCTAATTTCCACAAGAGTTTGGACTGACTCGGTAAAAAGACATGGACTGACTCAAACATAAAAGCCAAAAGAAACAAAAGGGAGATTAGTTTCACACAATTGCCTCCCCCAGACTTACTTCACACCATCCCTGGTTGTGAAACTAAATTCGAGGAAGGCTCAAACAAACCAAATAAAAGCAAGGCAAATAAATTGTTCAAATGGATAACACAATGAGATAAGATGGTGGAGCGTATCAGTCCGACTCCCCGCTCTCGGAGCGACCATATGTCCTCATGTTCCGCGGTAGGCACTCTCCAGCTGTAGAAGATCCAACCGGTTCCTTGCCGGGGCGATGTGATTTCTGCGGAGTGTGCTCCTGCGCATTAGTCCTGCCCTCTTGGCCACCGAAACGACCACCTGTGATCGCCATGAGGATCCTCTTCATGAGGCTGTTGTTCTTGCGCCGGGAATCAACCATCCAGCGGCGGTATGTCGCATCGTCAGTGTCATCATCGAGTGGGGCCAGATCATAGGCAGTGTCCGCGTCTGGTGTGATGTCCTCTACATCATCCATGTCGTGATCAGGGGGCGGTGCTCGCAGATCGGCGCAAAGGAACTCTGGGTCAGGCAAGAAGCGGATGTTCTCTATCGTGCTGAAGTTCGTGAGGTGTGGCTGCGGGAGCTTGCAGTACAGCACGTTTTCCTCCTTGTCCGCGAACTTGTAGGTGTTCTCGTCGCGGAGGATGTGGCACGCTATCAGATAAGGGGTGTCGATGTACTCGATATCATGGTTGGCCGCGTATGAACGGAGGTCGATCCCAAAGTATTTTAAAAGAGGAGTGAGTAGGCTACCCCATCGATCCTTTTTCCCCTCGGACTTGTTCTCGGCCCTCATCAAACAGTCCCGTCGTGTATAGAACATCCATGTGAGATGGTACCCGGGGTTAGTGTTAACCGACTAGATCGGGATGTCTCTAGCTCTGCGGATCTCGTCCTCAAGCCCTGAGTACAGCATCTGCAGCTCTCTCTTGGTGACCTTTGAGGTCTGGTCCTTAGGGAACGAGAGGTTGGAGACCATCTTAGCAATCACCCTTAGAGTAGGGTTTCTTATCTGGGACTGGTACGCCTTGCGGGATGTGAATGTTCCATTCGCAAAGAGGTCCCAAAAGCGGTTCGTTGGCGTGAACTTGTTAATCACCGCCACTTCTCTACGCTCGGCTGACATCTCATAAATCTTGTTGAGCTTGTCAAGCAAGAGAGAGCAGAACATGCCATCGGTCATGAATGAGAAGGAACAGTTCTCATATGTAGGGGTTTAGGGGTCGTCGTACCCAATGTGAGCTGTAGCGAGCACTTGCCGAACGAGATCTGGGTAGAGCTCGTGCGTTTGGTAGAAGAGGGGAGCAATCCCCATGGCGTGGAGTGTTTCGAACACATCTGTGTCGAGCCCAAGGGAGACGAGCATGTCCGCGTGACCGAAACGAGTGGGGAGGATCAAGATGTTGAGGAGTGAATTGTACCGTTTCGCAGACTCCTTTTCGCATCCCTCACAGTTGAAATCAAAGAGCATTGGGTCGTCGATATTTATTGGCAGACCCTCTTGGTCCTTGCGCGGCAATGGGTATGAGACCGGATCATTGTGGTTTGGAGGCGGCACATAGTTCTCGCGGGTGATCTTTGGGGTTATAACCGACTTTTGCTTGGTCCGTGGAGGCATCTGCAAAATAAAACAAGCGGTTGTGGATTAGTACCGTTCGTGGGTTGTCTAGAAAAGGATGGAATCGTACCCAATCTCATATAAACTCAAATCCATTCAATTTCCAAACAACCCAAACATAACATGAAGAACAATGACCCGTAAATCACACCATAGATCAATCAGCATTCAATCAACAATCTCAGGAGGTGTTATTGGTTTATATATTTTGATTGATTTAGAAATCCATATAGTATTTATAAATCCAACTAAAATATGCAAATCCGGAGGTTTTCCCTCGGATTTGAGTCTTTGTATTTTTAACTAAAAAATCCAAACAAATCCATTCAAATCTATTATAAAATAAAATATATTAGTAAATCCGTACGATTGAATAACACTTGATTTGATACAGAATTTATGAATCATTAAACCAATAACACATGATTTTAATACAAATTTGAAAATCATAGAACCAATAACACTAGATTTACTTCGGATTTTCAAATCCATTAAAATACAACAACCAATAACCCTTACTCAAAGAAACCGCATAACCTAGGCTTGCGAACAGTCGCGATTCTCAGTCAAAACTCTAGACAAGGCAATTCAAGTTCATTCTCACTTTTGATTCTTCTATCATTCTAGCAATCTTAAGATGTATTCATTCAAGGAATTTTGCCAACAAATATCGAATTAAAACGCTTAGAATAAGAAAAAGGAGACAACCACGAATCGCGTTTTGCATGCGCGATTGTGTGAGAGTTCGATTTGTTACCTTGTTTGGTTTAGAGAGAGGACTGCAACAATCCAAATGAACTCGAAAACCCAAAGAGTTAGAACCAAAAGCTTGACAATCGATGGAGTTTTAAGAGTTTTGATTAGGGTTCTATCTTTAAGGGAGAGGAGTTTGCGGCGAGTTGGGAAAGTGGGGAAGTGGAGAGAGTTGGGCCTTAAATAGGCAAAATCCTAAAATACTTCCTCTTCTTTTTTTTTTTTTTGGTTTTTCTTTAATTGTTTTTGGATCCGAGACACTTACCTGGGGAACAGGCTTTTGTTTGTTCCACAACGGGAATAGTCCTTCGGTTGTTCCGACTGAAGAGTTCGGGTTTTCTTGTTTTCAATCTGCAAGTTAGTTCCTAAAAATGTAAAAACGAAAAGGAGACAAAATATATACTCAACAGTGGGTTGCCTCCCACTAGCTTAACTTTGATTAGCCTATTAGGCTGAGGAGGGATTGCTTAAGGGAATTTCTTCACCTTCTGCGATAGTTGTGTCAGCAAGATATGGCTTGAGGTGCTGACCATTAACAACGAATTCTCTTCCTTTTGTGTCCAGCAACACAACAGCTCCATAAGGTCGAACCTCCTTGATTATGAAGGGTCCGGACCATCTTGATTTCAGTTTTCCAGGGAACAGCTTAACCCTGGAGTTGAACAGTAAGACCTTGTCGTTTGGTTCAAAGAATCTATTAAAGATCCGCTTGTCATGGTAGGCTTTGGTCTTCTCCTTGTAGATTTTGGAGCTCTCGTAGGCGAAGTGCCTTATTTCATCCAGCTCATCGATTTGGATGGTGCGCCTTTCCTTAGCTGATTTAATGTCAAAGTTCAGAAGCTTGACAGCCCAAGCCGCCTTGTACTCTAGTTCGACAGGCATATGGCAGGCTTTCCCATAGACCAGGTGATAGGGAGTGGTCCCGAGAGGTGTTTTGTAGGCTGTTCTGTAGGCCCATAGAGCATCATCAAGCTTGAGCGACCAGCCTTGCGCGAGGTACTGACTGTCTTTTGCAGGATGTTCTTGATCTCTCTGTTAGAAACTTCAACCTGGCCACTCGTTTGATGGTGATATGCAGTCGCTACCTTTTGCTTCACACTTCTTCTTCAACAGCCCTTGGAACACCTTGTTTATAATGTGTACCTCCGTCGCTGATGACCACTCTAGGTACTCCAAACCTTGGGAAGACGATTGGGCTGAACATCTGGGTCACTACACGCGCAACATCGCTTCTACCAACTTGGAGAAGTAGTCCACAGAAACCATAATATACTCGTTCTTGTAGGAAGGAGGGAAAGATCCCATGAAATCGACTCCCCAACAGTCGAATACTTCAACTTCCAAGATGTAATTCTGAGGCATCTCGTTCCTTTTACTAATATTTCCTAGTCTCTGGCATGCATCGAATCTAGATATGTAGGCGTGAGCATCCCTGAACATAGTTGGTGTGGGAACCGAAATTCGCACTGTCGATTTCCGTTTAAATTAAGAAAGTAGGAGAACCCTGATTTCCCAGAGGTCCCGGATATCTGCTAATACCACACGCCAAGCAATCAGAACACGAAACGAGAACAGTAATAAAATAAGAAATCGAAAAAGAGACCAAGATAGTTCTTATTCCGAATCTGCGTTCGAGCGTTTACAACAAGGTAAGTGCCTGGGCTACGAGAGCTGTTGGCGAGATTCCAAGTTCTAAAAACCTAAGACGGCAAAAACCAAATTGAGTCGCAGCTCGAATAAAAAAAACGGAAAATTGCCAAAAATCGCTCTAAGTGCTAAGTTTGCTCTGTAAAGTCCTCTCCATGCCTCTCGCCTAGGATTCCTTATATACTGGCTCCAAGGTCGGTTTACGCTTTTCCCCTTCTGCCCTTAAGCCGCCATAGCATAAAAATGGAGATATTCCATTTTTTCCGATCTTCGTAATTATCTTCCAAATTTCGTATTTATCCGCGGAAACTTGACATTTATCTTTC
>NC_027755.1:6495655-6496154 GCF_000695525.1 Brassica oleracea var. oleracea
GGAGATGGGCGAGGCTACATCTCCGGCGCCGATTCCGACTTCTCTGGTCGAAGCGCCGGCTTGCGTTGCCGATCATCTGTCCTTTCGAGAGAAATTAGTTCGTCGCCAAGCCGAGATAGAACAGGTTCGAGCCGGCGCAGAGTTACCGTCCTCTTCTGCACTGGCCGTTGCTCCGGGTCATGGGACCGAGGGCGTAACTCCGTGAGATACGGGAACTCTCGCAGGCTCAGTCGTTCCGGATGCTTCGGCTTTACCTGCTGGATCGTCCACGACTCCGCTTCTCGTCGAAGATAAGGAGAGGGCTGCTGACTCTATGCCGCCTCCTCTGGCCAGGAAGGAGATCGTTCTTGCGCTGCTCGCTCCTAGTGTTGTTCCGGCTACTCAGCCTAAGGGCCGGAAGAGGAAGTTTACCAAGGGCGGTGACGGGGAATCTTCGCAGCAAGGAGGCTCGAGCATAGCGTCGGGGCTTCGCGGAAAGGTTTGTCGCTCACTTACTTTC
>NC_027755.1:6497006-6497852 GCF_000695525.1 Brassica oleracea var. oleracea
ATCGAGGGCGGGATGGCCGTGGTTCAGTCGTTCCAAAGTGAGACTCCTCCGACCTTAGAGGCCGAAGAGGCCTGACTGTCCGGCTGCAAGGGAGATTTGGCAGTCATGGATGGAGATTTCGATCTCATCCTAGCTGACCTGAAATCCGCGTGCTTCCTTCCGACGTGTTCAGAAGGCCTGGAGGGGAAGGATCCGGTGCTCAGAGGTAACGCGGCTCCAGGTTTAGATGAAGCGATGGGTGAAGAGGGAGCGTGAGCTCTGAGGATGACTTTGGTTAGATCTCTTGCGGGAGATTTTTTTTTATGTTTGATGTTTCGGCCTTAAATGGCCTCATTTCGTGTTTCGGGACTGGCCGTATGTGGCTTTGAATCCCCGCCACTCTGCGGCTTTTTATGACAAGATGGTCGAGTTGCATTTTTCATAAGCTTGCGTATGGCGTGGAAGAAGGGTGATGAGTTGTCGTCTCACATCCTTTTTCGATGTGAAATGTTTTGTTCGAGATCTGTTTCGAGAGTTTTTCCGCGAGATATCGATTTCGCGGGATATCTGAAGATGTCCAATATAAACATAAAGGCATGGTTTTGGGATCTCGTATCTTTTGGATATCATGCCTTGAGATGTCAGAGACCAGTGCGCTGGGTTTAGGGCAAGACCTAGGTTTACTTTCGGTTTAAGATTTTATGCGCTGACTAGCCGGCTATCGATTTATCTGTCGCGATTTTAACCTGATTCGTACCGATTTAAAGTCCGCGATAGGTTCTCGGCTTATATGACTTGTTAGATACGAATCGAGCATCTCTCCGGAGACAATTTTTAAGCTAACCGGAAGTGCTGGACCAAAATTTT
>NC_027755.1:6499256-6500847 GCF_000695525.1 Brassica oleracea var. oleracea
AGAATGTACTTCTTCCATCACTTTTTTCGCTTCTTCCCCTTCCAGGCACGTCATGAGTGGTCCGGAGAATCTCCATTTGTAAATTTTGCCATCTACTGTTACGTAGCGCGCAGCCTGTGTTCGGACTTTGCGGGCTGCCCATTTCTCGGTGGGCAGGCGTCCGTCGATAATGTAGTCTCGAATTTTCTGCAGCCATGGGGTATCGCAGCCGTAATCAGATTGCTCTGATTGCGGTTGTATTGTAACTTCTTCTTCTTCGTCATCTTGACCTTCTATGAGGTTGACGACGATTAGTGGTCCGATGCTCGGGTGTTCGATGAACTCGACCGGAGTTACCCTTTTATGTCCTGGATCAGAACTTGATGCTAAAGCCGCGAGAGCATCTGCCTGGATGTTTTCGGAATGGGGAATTCGCGTAAGGGCAAAACAGTCAAACTTTTGAGCTAGTTTTCGGACCAGTTTGAGGTACGCGTCCATCCGTTCGTCCCTGGCTTCATGCTCTCCGCTGTACTGACTTGTCACTAACTGGGAATCGCAGTAAGCGTGGATATTTTGTATCTTCAAGCCGTGAGCTAAACGCAGTCCTGCGACGAGTGCTTCGTATTCAGCTTCGTTGTTTGAGGCGTGGAATTCCAGCCTAAATTATTGCTCTAAGATCTCGCTCCTTGGAGATGTGAGGCGAATTCCGACGCCTGATCCCTGCTTGGACGAGTATCCGTCGACATGAAGGAGCCAAGTGGAATTTGGTTCCTCGTTGGTTATGGTCTCTGTCGGTAATTCGACCAAGAAGTCCGCAAGCACTTGTGACTTTGCGCTTGTTCTCGGTCGGTACTCGATACGTATTCGCTCAGTTCTACCGCCCATTTGGCTAACCGGCCCGATTGACTCGGGCTATGCAGGATCGTTCGTAGGGGAAAAGTCGTGAGGACGACAATCGTGTGGGATTGGAAATATGGTCTTAGTTTTCGGGACGATGTTACGACCGCGGATGCTTATTTTTCCATTAGCGGGTATCTAGATTCGACATCTAGCAAGGTTTTGCTTATATAGAAAATAGGTTTATGTTCGCCGTGTTCTTCCCTGATTAGCACGCCGCTCACAGCTGTTGCTGATACAGCGATGTACAAGAACAAAGGTTCCCCCTTCACTGGTTTTGCGAGGACTGGGGGGGAAACCAAATACCGCTTCAGCTGTTGTAAAGCGTTTTCGCATTCTTCCGACCATTCGAATTTTTTATTTCCGCGTAAGACATCATAGAAAGGCAGGCACTTGTCTGTTGATCGTGAAATAAACCGGTTAAGTGCCGCGACTCTACCGGTCAGCCTTTGGACTTCCCGCTTATTCTTCGGCGAAGCCATCTCGATCAGTGCGTTGATATGTTTTGGATTAGCCTCGATGCGGCGGAATGTGACTAGGTAGCCGAGGAATTCCCCTGATGCCACGACGAATCAGCATTTTGTCGGGTTGAGGTTCATGTTATGGGAATTTAACTGCGCGAAACATTCCTCGAGATGTGATACATGATCCTTTGCTTGGAGGGATTTGACGAGCATGTCGTCGATATAAACCTCCATCGTTTTACCGAGTTGTT
>NC_027755.1:6502626-6527319 GCF_000695525.1 Brassica oleracea var. oleracea
GATCTTCGTAATTATCTTCAAAATTTCGTATTTATCCGCGGAAACTTGACATTTATCTTTCCTTGCGAACCAAGCGTAAACCGTCATGCGGCTTACGGGCTGTTGGTTAAGAAATCGTAAGTTGGGCTTCGAGTCATGTCTTAGGTCCCTTTGGGCCGTCTTCCGACTCGAAGCGTTTATTACGGCTTCTTTCGATAAAGAACAAACTTTCCGCGGTTTTTACGGTAAAGTTTGATCGATAACTTAGAATGGCGGGGAATCGTGAAATGGGTTCGCTACGGTCTTCAGGAGATAGCTTCGAAGGGTAGACAAGAACGCATGGACTAATGTCGTATCGACTTTTCGGAAGAGCTCGGTCGCTACGTAGCGACCGAGCGCTCGATTCGCTACGTAGCGACCGAGCGCTCGATCGCTACGTAGTGACCGAACTTTGGTTCGAGCTTGGTCGCTACGTAGCGACCGAGCGGAACATGTGTTCGGTTGCTGCGTAGCGACCCTCTTCGAGCTCTTCTCCGATGACTCACGTTTCTTCAGCAAAGCTTTTTGTAAAGAAGAATCTATTTCGAAAAAGTATTTGTTGAAGAAGGTTTCTACGTTTTCTTCTTCGGGGATTTTGACGTTAACTTCGTTGCAACCGTTTTCGACCCCAACAGTTGGCCACCAGAACCCGGCTTGGAGGATCTTGGAGACTGTCGTGAATGTGGCGAAGTGACCTGCATAGGAGGAACCATGGCAATGATGATGGATCCCTAGAATTTCGGATTCTGGAACACATCTTCTGAAGATTCCGTCCTTGCAATGTCGGTATAAGTATGGTTTATCCCAAATATAATGCCTCGCCTCTCTTAGGAATTTCCTCTTCTCGTTTCCAGTGACTTTAGTGGTTCCTTTTCAGCTGTTAGGAAATTCACAATCTCGGTGAACCAAGGAAGGTGAGAGTAACTCTTCTGAATTACAGCAACGAACTGATTCGTGACGTTCGAGCATTTAGCAGTCGTGCTCAAGGACTGTTCCGTGAAGCGTAGATCAATCGCGTTGACATGTTCCACTGGGTGTCCTTCATTGAGAGCAGTGTCTTCCTCAACCTTCATCCTTGATAAATGGTCTGCAACTCCATTCTCAACCCCTCTCTTGTCTTTTATCTCGAGATCAAATTTTTGGAGCAAAAGAATCCATCTCAAAAGATGATGTTTAGCATCCTTCTTTGTGAGCAGGTACTTCAAGGCCGCATGGTCTGTGTGCACTATCACATTTGATCCCACCAAGTAAGATCAGAATTTCTCGAACGCAAAAACAATAGCCAGAAGCTCCTTCTCGGTAGTTGCATATCGGCACTGAGCCTCATCCATTGTCCTACTTGTGTAGTAGATCACGTGGAGCTTCTTATCCTTCCGCTGCCCAAGCACTGCTCCCACTGCAAAGTCACTAGCATCTGTCACGATCTCAAAGGGAAGGTCCCAATCTGGCGGTTGCACAATTGGTGCACTTATTAGAGCTCCCTTGATGGTGTGGAAAGCAGCTAGACACTCGCTGTCAAAATCAAACTTGATCTCTTTTAAGAGCAGCCTGGTTAGTGGTCTTGCGATTCTGGAGAAGTCTTGGATGAACCTCCTGTAGAAACAAGCATGACCCAAGAAGCTTCTGATCCCCTTCACTGTTGTTGGTGGTTGCAAGCTCATCATCACTTCAATCTTTGCCTTGTCAACCTCAATACCCTTCTCGGAGATCTTATGTCCTAGAACAATCCCGTCTCTGGCCATGAAGTGGCCTTTTCCCCAGTTGAGCACAAGATGTTTCTCTTCACACCTTTGGAGTACCCTGCACAAATTCGACAAACAAACATTAAAGGAGCTTCCATAGACGCTGAAATCATCCATGAAAACCTCCATTATGTCTTCGATCAGGTCAGTAAAAATCGATATCATGCAAAGTTGAAATGTAGCTGGCGCATTGCACAGGCCGAAAGGCATTCTCCTGTACGTTCCGTATGGGCATGTGAATGTCTTCTCCTGATCGTCTGGATGGATAGGGATCTGAAAGAAACCTGAATAACCATCTAAAAAGCAGCAGTATGGGTGGTTAGTTAATCTCTCAAGCATTTGGTCAATAAAGGGAAGTGGAAAGTGATCCTTTCGAGTAGCAGCATTCAATTTTTTGTTATTGTTCTAGTAGGGATCAATTCATTCTTTTCTTTAGTGATGACAGTAATCCCACCTTTCTTAGGTATTACATGAACAGGGCTAACCCATTTACTATCAGATATAGCATAAATTACACCAGCCTCTAGAAGTTTCATTATCTCTTTCTTTACAACATCTTTTAGATTCAGGTTTAACCTCCTCTGATGTTCCACAGAAGTCATTGATTCATCTTCTAGGTGTATCCTATGATATTGCAGGTATGTCAGCTAGTGAATATCCTAATGCCTTATGATATTTTCTAAGCTCACATAAAAGCAATGCAGTTTCCACAATATTAAGTTCATAGTTCACAATGACAGGATATGAGGAATTGGGGCCCAAGAATGCATACCTGAGTCCCTCTGGAAGGGATTTGAGCTAAACCTTCGGAGCCTTCAGCACGCTCCAAGGATCGTCGAGCTGTCTTGACGGATCAGTCGAGTTCACTGGGGAGGTTGTTCCTGTTGGATTGTTTGGGTTGTTGTCGTTTGCCTTCCCCAGACTTAGACATGCTACCATCTACTCCATACTTCTTGCGGAGTCGAGCATCTTGGTATACCCATCAGCATCAATGTTCTCGACGTTCTGCTCAGCCTCAGCTCTTACCATTGCGAGTTCGAGTGGATCATCTGTAAGGATCTCCTCGATCATTCCTTCATGGGGTTCCAGCGGATCAATCCCTTCATCCACCACAAAGGTTTTTCAGTCCAGTATTGGTTTCTTAAGCAACTCATTCATTTTGAACTGCATCACGATGTCTCCTAGATGGATATCGATCTTCCCTTGCTGCACATCAATTATAGCACCAACAGTGCATAAGAATGGTCTTCCTAGGATGAGAGGATCCTTGGATTCCTCCACGAGCTCCAGAACTACGAAATCCGCAGGAACAGTGGCGTTCCCAACTCTTACTTGGAGATCTTCGAGGATACCGACTGGAGACTTGACTGATCTGTCCGCGAACACTAAGGACATCCTGGTTGGTTTGAAGTGCGTGAATCCCAGACGTCTTGCCACTGAGTAGGGCATGAGGTTTACGCTGGATCCCAGATCAACTAGGGAGCAGGAGAAAACTGTCTTCCCAATCTGGATAGAGAGAACAAACTTGCTAGGATCTCCCAGCTTCTTTATCGGCCTGTTCTGAAACACTGCACTGCACTCCTTAAGGACAATCATGAATTCACAATCCTCGGATATCTTCCCTGAGATTAACCCCTTCAGAAAGCTGCGCATAGAAGGCATCATTTGGATCGCATCAATCAAAGGAAGCCTGACGGTCAAGTCTTCCAGCATTTTTCTGCATTTCATCTCCTCTCAATCCTTACGAGTAGCTTTCGCTGTAACAGGATATGGAACTTTGGGAACGTATTCGCGAGCAGGAACAGGTTCTGGGGATGGGCGAACAACTTCAGCTGGCTGCTCGGTTTCAGACGGATTGACCTCAACCGGTTGTTCCTCCTCATTGTCAGCTGTTGGAGCATCCGAGGGTGGCTGTTCGGTTTCCTTCTGCTTCCCTTTCTTTGCCGCTGTGAATTACCTCGGTGCTGGATCGGACTGTTGCCTTCCACTTCTCAGCCCAACTGCATTCCACTCCTTTGGGTTTTTGTCTGTTTTTCCAGGAAGTGTACCTTGCTGCCTCTTTAGACTTTCAGCGGTTTGAGCAATCTTAATATCCATCTGTCGCATGTGGCTGGCAACGTTGTCGTACTTTGTGCTCAGGTCATTGAACATGTGGTTCATTCTAGTGTTGAGGTCAGTGGTGACCTGATTCAGTGCCTTGCCTTGCATCTCCTGGCCTTGTAGTAGCTGTTGCATCATCATGGCTAGACTTTTTAACTCATCTTGCGGAGCAATCGTGGCCGCTGGAGTAACTTCCTGGTTGGTCAGTTGTTTATGATTCTGGAACTGATTGTGCTGAGCCTGGCTGAGGACATAGGTTTTCCCTAGGTGGTTCTGGTTGTACCCCTTTTGGAATCCTACGTTTTGCCCTTGGTTGTTCTGAGTATTGTCAGCCGGATTATCGAGCTTGGGGTAGTTGTACAGATGTGAATTGTTTCTCACGTTAGGGTTTGGGTGATAGTTCTTGAAGTGCCATCCATGTCCATTAACGTAATTGACCTCATTTTGATCATCCGCTGACTGATCTGCTTCCAAAGTATTGTTCGCAGTTGCCTTATCCTGAGGAGATTCCTCCATGATGAAAACCTGGTTTTAGTTGCTCTTAATCAGTTGATCAACCTTGGCGGTCAGCTCGTCGATCTTGCTGTTATCGATGCTGTTCACCTTGTGGGTGCGATCGCTCTCCCTGTTATTATCGGATGAGCTTGACGCCATGTTTTCAATCAGCTCAAACGCCCCTTGCGTTGATTGGGTCATGAAATCTCCCTAACAGGCTGAGTTGAGGGCGTTTCGGTACTCCCATCCTACACCATCATAGAACACTCCAAGGAGATAGTCATCCTCAAAACCGTGATGTGGGCACTCTCTGCGGTAGACGTTGAATCGTTCCCATGCATCACAAAAAGAGTCGTCCACCAAATGTTTGAAGGTGGCAATCTTCTGCCTCAGAGCTGCTGTCTTTGACTTCGTGTAGAAGTGGCTAAGGAATTCAGATCGGACCTGCTCCCATGAAGTGAGTGATCCGGTTGGTAGAGAATCTAGCCAGCGAGCAGCCTTCCCATCATAAGAGAAAGGGAACAGTGTGCATTTGATGTAGTCTGGTGGTACTCCGTTTGCTCGAGTGAAGCCGCACATGATGTGCCCTTGGGTAGTGCACCAGGCAAAACAGACATGCATGGCTTGATCATGAGAAGCAGTAAAGATATATATTCATTGTTTGACTAATATCTTCCAAACCACGAGGCTTCAACGCATGAAATCACTTGGAGAATGTTCTCAACTCAGTTACAGAGCTCCTCGAAGACGAATCAGATCAAACGGAGTTCATATGTGATGGTTATGCCATTTACAAATCAGGTGATCTTCAGTTCTCGGGAATTCAGACCACCCGAGAAGCTGGAAATGGCTAACCTTCTTTCTGATGAACCAACGACCAATTCAATCATTCCAAAGGTGATTATTCATGTTCTAAATGTCCAAGAAAGTCTTGGGCTTGATGGTTTACAAAAAAAATCAAAAACAGACTTGTTTGGGCCAAATGGAGAAACCGATAAAAATTGGCTAAGAAAAAAAGATGAATTTTGACTAGGCCTTAAAGAGACATGTCTTGGCCCATATCAGGAGTACATTATTCACTTTTCAAAGTCCTGGTCGTGGCTATATCAAGAGACAGTCCAAGTTTCAGTCAAAGACTTTATTTAGTCAAGTCTTTGTTTCTATTTTCAATGCCTTGTTTTTAGCACATTCTTCTTTGGATTTCTACAACTTGTAATCCTATAAATATGGCCTATGAGCTACGAAATAAAGCATTCATTTTTTCCTTTTATTTGATTTTATCTCTTTGTTATTTGTATAACACTTTTCGTTTCTTGGTGAGGTTATCTCCGAGTAAACAAATCTCTATTTCGTTGGACTTGTGCGTCATATCAGACAACATTTAGAAATCTTTCTTTTGGTGGCCTTGTGAGTCATATCAAGCAGCAACTGAAGTCTGGTAGTATCATTAGGCCATCCGCAACCCATTGTGTCACCGTTCAATCCATCAGTTCTCCCTTTTGGCGAGTTCATATCCCTTTAGTCCAATTGAGTGATCCTTCCCTATTTTAGGGCGTATCAAGTGGTATTAGAGCTACTCAACCGGTACTATCTATTCATCTTCTCATCTTTTATTTTCTAAACAGTTCTTCTTCTTTATATCTTAAATCCGGGCAACTACATTACCTATCACCGTTCTTCTATTAAAAAATAAAATAAAATATAAATTACTTAGAATGACTCCCATTATACTAAGAATTACTAGACTTATTCATATAAAATCGTAATTACTAGAATGACACAAGCAACAAGCAAATTTACTAAAAAACAATACTTTACTTCATTAACACAAAAGTTCCATTAAAATTAATAAAAATATATGTTCTTAATACCTCGAAGAGAACGACCGAAGTCGGAGTCATATCTCCTCTCGAGAGTCGGCTTCTTCATTATCCATCTCCGACTCCAACAACACCTTCTTTGTCACAGCCGACATCCATTTCGTCACGTCTTCCTCAAGTCGCCGTCATCCCTTTGATTCGCAAAAACCCTAGCTTCTATTTGGGTTCGATTTTAAATTGACAAAATTGAAACCGTAAGTGCAAAATCTATGCGATTCGAAAACCCTAATTTCCAATTTCATCATTCCTTCGACTTTGAAATCGAGAGACTGATTATGTATTTTCTTAAGCTTGGTTATGACATTGGGTTTGACTAAGGTTTCGAAGCTGGCAGAGATAAGTGAACGTTCCCAGCTTCGTACTCTGCGGCTTCCTGACAGCTCGCTACCAGCAAGAGTATGCAGCTTTTGATGATGGAAGCGTGAGTATCTTGACGGCAACAACATTGCAACTGAAGTGCTGCATTGGAAATCATATTTTGCTCTCTTTTCAGGTTATGGGAGAGATCAGGAAATATAAGATGGTGGGATGTAACAACTGTACAGTCATCTGCATTTAATAGTCACAAAGATGAAGTACGTAGAACTAAATCCTCACATGTTGTTGCTGGAGATCGCAGCCGAGGGCGTGTAGCTGTGCTATTTAATGACAATACATTCTTTGTAGATGATCTTGTGAGTCCTAAGAGAATTCACTATTTCCTATAAGTTGGGAACGTCTTGTGTTTTCAAAGCTATCGTACTAATATTCTGCAATTTGATGAGAAAAGAAGCACAATACTGGTTTTCCATTAATTCTAGTGTTTTACTTTTGAAGATGATGAAGTACATTGAATGTCTGGCTGCTGTTGGATGTACTTTTATGTTATCTTAACCGTTGTAGGACGTGTAATTTGGATCATTTTATTTAGTAGTTTTATTAGTACGTTTAACTTGGATGGATGTATTATTTGGTAGGTTTTTGTTACTTTCGTGGGGATGTATTACTTGTATGGTTTTAATTTTTCTCGGATGAATGTATAAGGTTTGTACGTGGTTTCTTTCACTTGTATGATCTCAGATGTATATAAAGGCTTGTTTGCACCTACTTCTGAAAAAAAAAAACTTAATGAAATGTAATGTACCACCAAATACAAATGACCAACATGTAAATCTAATGTAATACCACCAAATTTAGCACCAACCTAAAAGAAATCTAATGACCAGTCTCAAACTAAATCGAATACTTATCACTTAAGAGAACATGTTTTAGAATTATGTATGATTTTTTCACAAAGTTTTCATATCTAGTTTCCTCTTTAGCTACAAGTATGAAAGGGAGCAACTTGATGAGAAAGAAAAGAGGATGAAAAAGATGACGACATATACTAAAAATTTACCTAATTATGATCTTAATTAACTTAACAAGATTTGAAATTAATGTAAACCAAGTCTAAATTGAACATTAAATTAAGTTTGGTTGACATAAATCTAGATTTCCGTCAACAAATCTGCCACAGCATAAATTAAGAAGTCAATCACCACATAAAATAAAAAGTCTACCAACCATTTTAAGTCGGATATATAAATCTTTCATAAGCAAATAAGTCGAACATAAGAAAATAAGTCGATCACACAAATCTACCATTTATAACAAATCTGCTACCTCATACGCCAGATATATCCTAAAAAATCTATTTTCTATTCAAATCGGACAATTAACTCTACCGTGGAAACAAATCTGGCGTTTTTAAAAAAGTCTGACACCACTTTAACGGTAGATTTATTTTTCTAAAAAGTTTTTCTAAACAGATTCATTACTCGATAGATTTTTTTTTCGAAAATAAATCTGCCGACGATCAAATGGTAAGGGTACTTTAGTAATGTCTTTTGTTTGTTAAAACTATGGGTAAAGGCAATTTCGACCAGAAAAATTACCTAATAATTTTCAAAAAATATGAGTCATTCTAGTAATAACACAATTAATTTGAGTCATTTTGGTAAACTTCCCTAAAAAAAAAAGAAAAGAAAAAGATCTATCAATAAAAAAAAAAAACAAAAGTTTGATTTGTTGGCTAGGTGGTGGAAGAGAAATCCTACTGGCTGAGGAGAAATTCATCGTTGGAGTGGTTAAAACGGATTTCACAAATCAGTTCTCTTATCTTTCTATCTTGTGTTCATCCCTTGTTGCTTGGAGATTCCATTGGGTTACTTGATTTGTTCTCTTAGAACTTTGAGAGGAAACTCTTGTGTGACCACTAAAATCCGAGAGAAACACGTGTATGGGTGAGGATAAACACGTGAGAGTGTGAGGATTATTTTTATCTGTTAACCTTTTGTGTTAAGAATTTTCAGGTTAAAATGTTCGAAGCTAACCAAAGAAGGATTTTCAGTCGGTTTGAAGTCCGGGAGTTTTGTGACAACCTTGTGGAGGGTGTGGTGATAGCCCTCAAGGACGTCAGTAAGATCCAAAAGAAGAGCACAACCACACGTGCACCTGTAGCTAAGCCATCCTTATTCATCAATGAAAAACCCAAAGGTAAATATGAAAACAACCTTGAAGATCTAAAAGATTTTTCAGATTCTTTACCCATTTTTGATAAGTATGATGAAGAGCTGACTGAAAGTTTGATGATTTGTGAGGATAATTGTGATCTTCCTTTTCCAGAACCTAATTTTACGTTTGATGAAGAACAGACTATTGCAGAACTAACATTTTTACAACAGGTGCTACCCACATCAAGGGCCGTTCTTGATACTAGGAGACCCTTGGAAGATGGCCTAGGTCCCATCTTTGATGAGGAAGACAAACTTGGTCCTACCTATGATGAGAAAGCACCAAGCATGACATCCATCAACATGGAGAATCATCTTTGCTTTGATCCAGGCACAACTCCTACGCCTTTGACCACATACATTCAAGAGCACTGTGAGAAACTTGATTTGATTAATTTTCTGTCTGAAATGTGTGTTAAGATCAGTTCTCAAGATGTGAAACGTTTTGGTTTTGACAAGGTTAAAGAATTTCGTGTTTCAGATTCTGTTTTTGAAAACATGTTTAATTCTTTTAAAGTGTTTGAACCTGATGAACTTCTTGATCAAAAACGTTTTCAACATGACAATGGCATCAATTCTGGATTGTTTTGAGTTTTGATCAGTTCTTGAAACATAGCAAAGGTTGTGATCATTTTGAAGAGTCTCTTGAGCTTGATTTGCATCAACCTAATTTTTGTGCTAGAAATTTGTTTGATTCATTTGTCTTTAAAGAAAATAGCTTTAATCTGAGTTGTTATAGATATGCACTGAACACTGGTAACTTGTTTGCATCCACTTGTGCCTTGGACGAATTTATGGTTAAGACTTTGCTGGAACAGAAATCACTTAGAGCTAAAACCGAGTTTTGTTGTGATTCTGTTTTGAAATCTGATCTTGAACTTTTGTATTCTAATTCTGATCATGTTAGGGACGTTTTGAAAATGTCCTATGATATTTCATGCCTTGAAAGCATTCTGATTTACAACACCTTCTTTTATAAAAGTGCTGATCCTTGGATAAGTAATTCTCAGTTTGAAATTGATCTTTTGTGTTCTAAATCTGAGAAACTTGCACATGTTTTGAATTTGTTCTTTAGTAACTGTGCTATCACGTGCCCTGGCACCATTCTGTGTAAAACACTTACTTTGATGGGCTTCGTGATGATCTGAAACATGTGCTACATGAGGGAAAGAAACTTTGGTTTCTAATCTGAACAAGTACTTGTCTTGCACATATGATCCTGGTATTTTAATGTTTTTTTTGAGTGTCCAGGATAAACATGATCAGTCTCCAATAGGTGTCAGGAACAGAAGCAGAGATCGTGCTTATAAGTTTGAGATTTGGAGATGGAAGTACTTGAGGAAAACAACTTCAAAACTCCAAGGAAGTTTGTTTCCAAAATTTTCCTTCACTATATTTTACATGTTCTTTAGATTCTTTTTTCCTGATTCATTTCCTTTTGATACAGGTAAAATGGATTTGAGGTCAAATCATTTTTAAGGGGGAGGGAATGATGTGCCCTTGGGTAGCGCACCGGGCAAAACAGACATGCATGGCTTGATCATGGGAACCAGTAAAGATATATGTTTATTGTTTGACTCATATCTTCCAAACAACGAGGCTTCTACGCATGAAATTACTTGGAGAATGTTTTCAACTCAATTATGGAGCTCCTCGAAGAAGAATCAGATCAAACGGAGTTCATATGTGACAGTTATGCCATTTACAAATCAAGTGATCTTCAGTTCTCGGGAATTAAGACCACCCGAGAAGCTGGAAATGGCTAACCTTCTTTCTGATGAACCAACGACCAATTCAATCATGACAAAGGTGATTACTCATGTTCTAAATGTCCAAGAAATTCTTGGGCTTGATGGTTTACAAAAAGAATCAAAAACAGACTTGTTTGGGCCAAATGGAGAAACCGATAAAAATTGGCTAAGGAAAAAAGATGGATTTTGACCAGGCCTTAAAGGGACATGTCTTGGCCCATATCAGGAGCATATTCTTCACTTTTCAAAGTCCTGGTCGTGGATATATCAAGAGGCAGTCCAAGTTTCACTCAAAGACTTTATTTAGTCAAGTCTTTGTTTCTATTTTCAATGCCTTGGTTTTCGCACATTCTTCTTTGAATTTCTACAACTTGTAATCCTATATATAGGGCCTATGAGCCACGGAATAAAGGATTCCTTTTTCCTTTTTATTTGAGCTTATCTCTTTGTTCTTTGTAGATCACTTTTCGTTTCTTGGTGAGGTTATCTCCGAGTAAACAAATCTCTATTTCGTTGGACATGTGCGTCATATCATGCAACGTTTTGAAATCCTTCTTTTGGTTGACTTGTTAGTCATATCAAGCACCAACTGAAGTCTGGTAGTATCATTGGGCCATCCGTAACCCATTGTGTGACCGTTCAATCCATCAGTTCTCCCTTTTTGCGAGTGCATATCCCTTTAGTCCAATTGAGTGATCCTTCCCTATTTTAGGGCGTATCAAGTGGTATCAGAGCCACTCAACCGGTACTATCTATCCATCTTCTAATCTTTCATTTTCTAAACACGTCTTCTTCTTTCTATCTTAAATCCGGGCCACTACCTTACTTACCGCCATTCTTCTATAAAAAAAAAAGAAAAGAAAAAGATCTATCAAAAAAAAAAGAAACAAAAGTTTGATTTGTTGGCAAGGTGGTGGAAGAGAAATCCTGCTGGCTGAGGAGAAATCCATCCTTGGAGTGGTTAATACTGATTTCACAAATCAGGTCTCTTATCTTTCTATCTTGTGTTCATCCCTTGTTTGCTTGGAGATTCCATTGGGTTAGTTGATTTGTTCTCCTAGAACTTTGAGAGGAAACTCTTGTGTGACCACTAAAATCCGAGAGAAACACGTGTGTGGGTGAGGATAAACACTTGAGAGTGTGAGGATTATTTTTATCTGTTAACCTTTTGTGTTAAGGATACTAATCTCATTCATAATTAATCCAGCTATCTTCTACACGGTTAGTGAGTTGATTGACTTAGGTTCGAACATTAAGTGATCAAGTTAATGCAAGCAGTAAGAGCAATATGAATGAAGACACTAATGGGATTGCTTATCTATGTTTAGCTCATGCGATCAAACACCCTAAAACCCTATGCAAGCTTAGCCGACTACTCGATCATTATGCAAGATGACACATCCATGACTTCTGAATAATATTGCATAGAAAATAGAGTAGAAAACAAGGGTTCAGGACACTCTTCTCTAGATGAGAGATGGAGTCTTTCTCCCTTACAAGTTGCAAATCTCCAAAATACAATCTAGAGCCTTGCAAAATCTAGCGTAGAAACAAAATAAAGATAAGGATGGCTTTTTATATGGAGGCGTCATCGACTTCAGAGGAGAGAATAGGTGATTAGGGAAATTTTTTGAAAGATATGGAAACTTCCATAAATGTCGGGAACAATCGTCTGGCTGTTCCTAATGGGATCAACCGTCAGACTGCTCCGCTCGATTGTTCCACCGGGAAAGACTCCAATTCTTGCTCCTTTCTTCACGCTTCTTCCTTCGGCTCTTCAGTCTACTCCAGACCTGAAATGACTCTAAAAGTACTAGACTAACTCGATAGAACATTGAAAACAAGTTAGTAAGCATATACACAATGTGTCAAAAATACTGTTGGGTCAAAAAAGCTTATCTCGAAATCAACGTCTAAAATCACATTTTCTCGCGGAAAACTTCTCCACACATTCCCGGTAAAAGCTCTCGAACGAAAGTTTCAAAGAAAAACAAACCCCGGATCAGTCCAGTTCGGTGAACGGCCAAGCTGGACTCAGCACGGATTCAGCTCAGCCGTTCGTCGAGCTGGACCAGTCTAGTTTGGCGAACGGCCGAGCTTTATCAACCGAAACCCGTCTTTGCCTCGTCCTCGTAACTCCTCTCCCGAAACTGCATCGAACTCCTCGGCCAAAACGCGGCTAAGAGCCCACTTACGATTTTATAGAAATCAAGCCCAGTCGTTATGACGGTTTATCTTTGCTCTCGCCTACGGAAGCGCAACGGGAGAAACTCCATTTGCTCTCGCCTACAGAAGCGAATGTATGATCCCAGCAGAAGTCGAATTCCCCGGGGTACGCAGAAGATTACTCCTGGAACGAGAAGATTCGAACAATTTAATGTTGTTGGAAGAACTCAATCTAGTGAACGAACGACGTGACCAAGCACTTATACGTATTAAAAACTATCAACAGGCGGCCGCAAAGTACCACAACACTAACGTACGCAGACGCAAATTCAAAGAAGGCGACTTAGTCTTACGAAACGCTTTCTAAAATACCGCCGAGCAAAATGCGGGAAAACTCGAAACCAACTAGGAAGGGCCTTACAAAATCATAAAAGTAGTCCGACCAGGCGCGTACGAAATCGCAAATATGCAGGATGTCATAATACCGAGAACTTGGAACGCGATGCACCTCAAGAAATACTACCACTAAGTAGCACTTTGCACTGAACTACGAGACGACTTGATCCCCGAAGAGGGTACGTAGGCAATTCTTCATAGGACGAGCTCAGCTGTCCCCCCTCATTAAAAAGGGGGGGGGGGGTAGGTACGTATACGTATACTCGTATACTTCCAAAAACAAAAAAACTTTTTTTGAAATGTCCGATCCCAGACTCGACATTTTGGAAACTCCTTTTAACATAGCAGAGAACATCCTGAAATCCTAAATGTCATCAGAACGCTCCATCACTTGAAAAAACAACGACCTCCGGCAAAGCGAGACGTCGCTAATGCCCGAAGAACCTTTTTTCAAGAACTTTTCGAAAGGGAACGCTCGCTTTTAAAACAGTCCATCCACGACTATAAAACACGCACTCCTTAACATGAATCCTTCGCAAAGAATCTACCGATAAGTTTGTTGCTGATCACAACAAACTCTCAACGTCCTAAACAAACTAAGCCATCTCGTAGAGATAGCTATCAAACACCCAACACAAGGGTAATAGCACTATATAAAAATCCGAAAGTTTGGTCAGCACTTTCGGGAGACTTAAAAATTGTCCTCGAAGAGATGCTTGATTCCTACCATGCAAGTCACGTAAGCCGAAAACACATTGCACTTTAAAGCGGGACGGAATCAGGTCGAAAACGATACGGGAAACGTAAGTTGAAGTAGTCATCGCACCCCCTAAAGCCGTGATCAGACCTAGGTCTTACCCTAAACCCAGCACACTGGTCTCTAACATCTCTAGGCATAATATCAAACACCCTGATACGAGATCCCAAAATTTGCCACTTAACTAATATTCGAGCATCTTCAGAAATCCCGCAAGTTCACGCACTACGGAAAACTCTCGAAACAGATTACGGATATAGCAGTTCACACAGAGTTAGCATACGAGATGACAACTCGTAGTCTTCCCTCTACACCCATATAAATACTCCATAAGAACTTGAAAACGTAAAAAACTAAGTTTCATTTAAAAAGTCGCAGAAGCGACGGGGATTTGAAGCCAGAAGCGGCCAGTCCCAAGATAAAAACATGGCCGCACTTGGCCGGAACAAAAAAACATAAAACAAAAGTCCCACTCGAGATTGCAACCTCAATCATCCTCTGCAAGCGGAGCCTCATCTTCGCCAACCACCCCCTCCGGGTTCGGAGCCACGCTTCCTCATGCGTCCCCGGCAACGAGATCCTGACCGACGGGCTCACTTGAGCAGGAGGGAAGAACACACTCGGACTTCAAGTCCGTGAGGATCAGATCATAGTCTCCTTCCGCACAAACGGGAAGCATGGCCCCTTCGACTCGTGGAGACTCATGAGCTTCACCGACCTCGTTCGCCCCTCCCTCGACTCATACCAAGGCCAAATCCCTAACGTAAACGGCCGCCAAGGAATCAAGGAAACCGGATATCCTCGACACGCGGATCTGGAACTCGGCACGCATGGCCTCCTTGGCCACTCTAATCGCACTAACCGACGATTCCTCTCCGCTCTGGATCTTATGCTTCAGCCGGCGCAGCTCCGAGGACTTAGTCATCTTTGCCTCCTATGCCTTGAGCAAGGAACTCACAGTCTTCCCAAGATCCCGCTCAAGCTCGCCGATCCGAGACTCGACCAGGGCTGCCTCGAGGGAATGAGCGTCCTCGATCACCTTCATCTTCCCTTCAACCTGCGACGACTTCTCTCGCGACTCCTCTAACTCCTTAGCAAGACGCTCCGCCTCCGACCCAAACTCGCTGCTCATCCCGTCAATCAACGAGATGAACTAAAAGACAAAAGAGGTGATCAAAAAACGATCGACTCGTACGTGTTAAGAAAGAGAAGCTTTCGCTCAAAACAAAACCTTAGCGCGATGACGAGATGCCGAACCTGAACCAGACGCCCTCGTAAGCAAAGGGCCGGCCTCAACACATTTCCTTTTCGTAGCCGCATCGGGGTTAGCGCTCGGCCTCTTGCGACCTTTGGACATGACAGCCGGGGCAGCACTTGGAGCAGAGAGTCCTACAACGATCGAGAAATTGAGAGAATGTGAAGAGAATGAAGAAGAAAGATCACTACTTATAGAAAACTAGAGTTGAAGTGATTTTTCCGCATTAAAATAATCAGCAGAAATCTTTCGGGAAAAAGCAATTCTAACCACGGATTCTGATTAACGCCATCACTCGCCCGTAAGATTTGAACTCGAAGCTTACGAACTGGGGGGCTAATTGTTGGGGTCAAAAATGGTTATCTTGAAATCAACGTCTAAAATCACATTTTCTAGCGGAAAACTTCTCGACACATTCTCGGTAAAGCTCTCGAACGAAAGTTTCAAAGAAAAATGAACCCCGGACCAGTCCAGTTCGGCGAACGGCCGAGCTGGACCCGAGACGGATTCAGCTAGGCCGTTCGGCGAGTTGGACCAGTCCAGTTCGGCGAACGGCCGAGCTGGATCAACCAAAACCCGTCTTCGCCTCATCCTCGTAACTCCTCTCCCGAAACTGCATCGAACACATTCTTGTTTCGTCGCGATCGGAGGCATCGTTTGAACTTTACGATTTAAAAACCGCGGGAACTCATCTTTTCTCGAAAGACATTTGGATTGATATTATAAAATGGCAATGGTTAACTAAACACCTCGAATTGCCTAAGTTATACAAGGAATTGGAATTTTCCTTAAATTCGACGTCGTTTCGAAAGCGATCTTTGTATAAAATTGTAAAAACGCCTAAGTCGAAAAATGGCCCAAAAGGGGCCAAAACGCGCCTAAGAGCCCACTTACGATTTTATTGAAATAAAGCCCAATCGTTATGACGGTTTATCTTTTGTTATGGAGGAGAAGATAAATGACAAGTTTCCGAAGATAAATGTCAAGTTTCCGAAGATAAATACCAAGATCGAAGGGAAATGGAATATTTTCGTAAAGCGATAAACTAGACTGGGGGCAGAAAGGGAAAAAGGTAAAACGTCTTAGAAGAAGTATATAAGGAGACCGAGGCTGAAAGGGGAGGGACACACAAGAATTATCACCCAGAGCAATACTTAGAGCAATTTAGGCATTTTTCCGTTTTTGTTATTCGAGCTGCGACTCAACTAGGTTTTCAAGTCTTAGGTTGCTAGAACTAGGAATCTCGCTGACAGCTCTTGTGGCCGAAGGCTCTTACCTTGTTGTTACGCTCAAACATGAATTCGGAATAAAGATCATTCCTGCTCTCATTTCGATTCCATATATTTATTTATCGTCCATACTTTCGTGTTCTGATTGCTTGGCGTGTGGTTTAGCAGATATCCAGGACTTCTTGGAAATTTAAGGTTTCCTATATTTCCTAATTTAAACGGAAATCGACAGTGCAAATTTTGGTTCCCACAAACACCATATATCGCCAAGTTCTCAATATGTCTCACCGCCTCTTCTGGATTCCTAGTGTTGAAGTTCCCTTTGCTGGATGCATCAAGAGCCATCTGATACTGCACTGCGATACCTCCGAAGAAGGTGCTGAGCAGCTGCACCTCATTGAATCCATGGTGTGGACAATCCCTCTGGTAAGACTTGAATCTGATCCAGGAGCTTCTGAATGACTTTGTAGGCTCCTGGGTGAATGTACCAATCTTACTCCTCAAGTCTTTAGCACGTGCCTCATCAAAGAACTTACGCTGAAACGTGTTCTTGATGTCGGCCCAGGATGTAAGAGATCATGGTGGTAACGGCTTAAGCCAATGCGAAGCCTCTCCAGCAAGTGAATACTGGAAGAGCTTGCATAAAAGTAGTCTTCAGAGACTCCCTCGACTTTAATAGCAGATATCAGATCCTCGAAGCTCTCCAGATGGTCCATTGGATGCTTGTGAGATAACCCACAAGAGGGTGTCTGTCCCACGAGTGTGTAGTACTGCAGCTTCAACTCAAAATTGCCTCTCTGGATAGCTGGACGGAAAATGGCTGATCTGGTGGCATTGAACTAATCCTGACGGTTGTAATCAGCCAACGTTATGGGTCGAGCAGCTTCATCTACAGGTTGAGCAGCTCCTGTAGCATCAGTATCGGGCTCAGGGATTGCAGCCCCCTGAACATCTATCCTCTGACCTGATGCATTACGCAGATGACCATCCTGGTCATGCAGGTCTCCATTCTCATCTCGCACAAGTATAAGAGTAGTAACCATGTCTCGCAGCTCAGTATCGATCGATGTTCGGGATGAATTATCGATCGATGTTCGGGATGAATTTTCGATCGATTTCGGATGGAAGATATCGTTCGACAAAAGAGTAGCTTCGGTCAATGGTGATGAGCAAGTGTTGGTCGACATAATCAGTATATGGATCGACGGTGGTTGGCAAATATCGGTCGATTAACTAATGTTGATGTCGATCGATGAGGAGCGTCATCCTTTGTGGATTGAACGTTCCAAACTTGCAAGATCTGATGAGAAAAGCAGTTGCGTTTCCTTGTTGCTTCTTGTACTGCTAGGCATGCACCTGAAAACACAAGAAAATTTTTGTGTCAGAAAGCGGATTTAAAAAGTAACCTAGACTAAATCGAATTAAATCTATCAAGCAATCAAAGCTCCCCGGCAACGGCGCCAAATTTGATCTCACTCAAATTACCCTAAGGAGTTAATTACTCTCTCAAATACGAGGTTAAGCTGTAGTACTTAGGGATCAAATCCACAAGGAGCTATGGAACCTAATAGATCTAATCATGGTGATTAAGCTAGGTTGATTATGATTAAAATATAAGTAAGCAGGTTGTGAGAAAGGTAGTTGCTCGGTTGATTGATTTGGGTTTAAGACAATTATTCAGGTAATCAAGATTATAATCCTATAGGTGCTTATTAGTTGTATGTATGATATTATAGAGCTCAAGCTCTTAAACAACAAACCGATCGGCGTTCGCTTTCTTGGTTTGTCTATTGACACGACTTTAGTGTCGATCGATTATTCTATAGGAATATCGATCGACGAGGTCAAGCTTTATGCACAGTTGAATTATGCTCACTAGGCTTCCTAGATCAGCTTTCGCCTTACTCTAACAATTCTAGCTCAGTTAGGACGGATTCAGGGTGAGATGCAAGTTATCACTTGTGTCTACAACTCCTAGGGCAAGTTCTAGGTAGCTAATCTAGAAACAGGCATTAATGACAATCCTAATGATGAATATCACAACTTAGCAATCTATAGTTGGGGTTAATCACTTGTAACCTATTTGAACCCTAAACCTAACAATAGAACTACTCAGACATTGCTAAGCAATTCATAACAACAAGGAATAGATAATAAAACTGCATGAGATTAAAGTAAGAATCAATGGAGTTCCAATCACAAATCTCTTTGGATCTTCTCTCCAACTCTCCTAAAATCCTAGAAAAACCTTAAAACCTTTTTGCTGTGAAAACAAGGAAACAAGAAAAGCACCCTTTGCCTCTAACATGTTGGCACACTATAAGTATTAGGTTAAAACTCGTCAGGGGTAATCTTGTAATTTGGTGAATTCATGGGCTTTAAGTTGGCTTGGACAAACGGGCTTTTGGGAACTCGCTGTCGATCGATGTCACGATGTGAACATCGATCGATTATTTATCTTCAAGGTCGACCGATGATCGTGCTCGATGGTCAGCTCGGATGTCTTCTCCTTTTAACTCCAAAATGCTCCAAAATCATCACTTTACTCCAAATCACTCATGAACCTGTAAATATACTTAATAGACTATACAATATAATAAATAGTAGTTAAAACACTTATAAACCATGGGTAAAAGTGGGTCAAATCCATGGCCTATCATAGGAGCGAAGCAATATGTATGGAAGATCAACAGCATGAATGGAACTACGTCCTAGTATGCAGTAGAAGACGCTAATCCATGCGAAGAAGCATTCTTAGCATAGTCAACACCTGCTATCCAAGCAACGGGTCCGGCTCCAGAACTGGTCCATTCCTGCCTCCGGGTCAATTTCGACTCGGGCCTTATAAGATCGTCTCAGCCCTTATATCCAAGCTCAAGGACGAATACGTATTGTTGCTTCCCCTGTAACCGTCGGATTTGAAGAGGATAAATCCTACCGCCTCCGGGTTTTAGTAGGATATATGCCAGAACTTCCGGGTTCCAAGAGGGTGAATCCCACGACCTCCATATTTCAGGAGGTTACATCTAAGAAACTCTGGGCTTCAAGACGATATTCCCCATAATCTTCAGAACCACGCGTCCCACATTAGTTCTGGAACACGGAAGCTGCCCTATAAGGGCTTGAAGACATCCTGAACAGATCCGTAAAAGGCAACCAGCGCAATCTTGACATTGGCCCACATCCAGTCGACATCGAGAGTGGTCCACCTTCGGAGGAGAGAGTGCGATACCGCACTAAGTCAATACAGCCTCCAGGTTCGAGACAGCAAGATAAGGATTCACCTCTTGGCAAGAAAAAGGAATTCTCATAACCTCAGGGTTCTTATAGAGAATATCTACTGATCCTCCTGTGTCAGAGCACAAGTTACTATGAACCTCTAGGTTCACAAGAATAAATCTAAGGGTCCTAGATCAAAACATGAAGCCCTTCAAAGCCTTAGTTCCCAAAAAGAGCAGCATGAACTATGAATCCCTACACGATGTACTTCGATACCTCAGGGCGAGAAGTGATCGTGAGTGAACTATGAGTCGAATAAGTGGCTCGACCATAGTTAGAAGATGTCTTAGATTGATCAGACGGATGTTTTGGAAGCAGACCATTTTTGGAAGCACGACGGTTTAGAAGCTCGACGTTTTGGAAGAATGACGTTTCTTCAGCACGAAGTATTCCGCGAAACTTCGTATCAGCGGAATATTATTTCGAAGATATTGGAAGCAGGACGGGAAGCAAGCACGACGGGATCGAAGCACGACGGGAAAACCCGAAATTGGACGAAAACCCTAATTTCTGTATTATGGAAGTCTTCGATGAAGCCGAAGGATCGGGAAATATTTACCACCAAGGTCAGACTTCAGATTGGAGTTTATTAAAAATATTAGACTCATCTGAACGGGAGCAGAAAAATATTCAGGGTTAATCGCGGATCAGAAATTTGCTGGAAGGACAGAAATCAGGCCAATGGGCCGAGAAGCTCGAGGTGGCTCGTTGCATGGGTTCAGAACGTGGTGTCAACCATCTAACAAGCTGAGTGTCTCCAGAAGCCCGAGGTGTAGCCGTGCATGGAAGCTGTACATGCAGCCTGACATGTAGAAGCACGAGGTGGATCGACCAAGCACGAGGTGTCTCCGCGCATGCAACTGAAGCATGCTGATCGACATGTGTGTGCTATTGTGGCGTCTTGCATGAGTTCTAGTCATGTAGTCTGACATCTGGGAGGAGTGGAGGCCTCCTGCATGTGTTCTGGACATGCAGCCAGCCATGTGGAGCACGAGGTTCCGCCGCGCATGCGTCCGGAGCCATGCGAAGCGACACACGGGCTGCCACCAACCTGAAGCTGATTGGTTGCTGTATTCTATAAATATGCAATACCTCCCTTCAGTTTCAACAAATCCAGACCTGTTCAAACCAAGTTAAAAATGTGAGAGAAAAGTAGAAAAAGAAAGCAACAGTTTCCGAACTATTTCGAGAGTTTTAGAAAGTTTTCGAGGTCAGTTCTCTACTGATTTCGAATCAGCGCCTAGGGAAGGTTCTGTCCAACTGAAGTTCAATCAAATGAAGATCAGCTCAGATGGTAATCAAGTCAACGTGGCCAGAGAGAAAGAGAGAGAGAAACAAAGTGGACGACTTAGAGTGTAGTCGATTCTGAAGACCGAGAAGGCCAGTTCCGTCCAATCGATGATTCTCTACGATTGTGACGCGGAAACTCTGTCCAATTCAATCCGTCCAAGCCAGTCATATTCTCCTACAATAAAGTGGAGGTGCTGTCCAAGATTAGTTCAGTTCCATGGGTTCATATCAGTCGAATTTTTGCTCAATGCTCCGCTGGGAAGTCCTAAGAACTGTCCAGAAGCTAAAGGAGGTTCTGTCCGAGTCCAGATCAGTCTGTCGAGGCCTGTCAGTTTCGTCATGGTGAAGCCAAGGTTCTGTCCAAGTCAAAATCAGTCCAGTCCAGTCCAGTCAAGTCGTCCCTTGGGTTTTAGCGAAGTCCTCTCCGATCAACCAGCCGCTTCTCGCCTAGAACACTCTGAGTTGGTTTTGTGTGAATTCCACTTGGAATTTAGGGTAGTTTTGTGAGTTCCACTTGGAACTTAGGGATGATCGAGTCGCATATAGAGTAGAATGCTCACGCTGTTGCATGATGGAGTCCTTAGGGTTATTTATTAAACCGGACTCAGTTTAGCAAGGGCTAAGCTGAGATGAAATGGAATTAAGACTGAGATAATAACCTGATTAGGACTAGGATGCATCATGATTTATATTCTTGGGTGTTGATATGGTTTAGTGCATGTTCCCGTTATCTTTAAACATAGTGTCGTAGCAGGAGGCCGAACTATCTGGGTAACGGTTTGATTGGGTAGATTGCTTGAGTAGATTTAATTAAATGCTTGCCTCGTTTAATTAATCTTGTTGACTGAGGTTAGGCATCTCTTGGTAAGGGAGTGACTAACTGGTTGAGTTGTTTAGTGATGATATTGTTGTTAGCGTTATAGAGTTGGAGTGTGATGCCATATAGCTTGTGTGTAGCCCACCTTGCTAGGTATGTTTAGGGGTTGATTAATGTTTCCTCATCCTCGTACCCAGCAGGTTCAAGGAAACCCCTTATTCGCTGGATCGAGAACACTCAGAGAGACGGGGTCATGGCCCATGGCTGAGTGGTTACACGAACGAGGTAGTGACCTGCAGTGACCCGACTGTACTGGGGCTTTCTCGTGGTGACCCGGCCGTACTGTGGGCCGCGATCGTCGTGTAACAACCGGCAGTGGCCCAACTGTACTGGGGCGGTCGCGCGGTGACCCGACTGTACTGTGGGCCGCGTTCGGTTGAAAGTTCCCTCTCCTAATCTTTTTGATAAGGAGATAGGATATTGCCGAGGATGATGAGGAGGAACACGAAGTCACCATTTCCCGGGTTAGAGTGTTGCGTTGTGTTAGTGTGCCGTAGGGGGTTATGGAACCCTCAAGTTAATGTAGCACCGATATTCGGTGTTACTAGTTAGATCGAATCGTTGGTAGTTAGTATTTTATTATTGATGTGGTTGTGGTTGATGATTGATTTGTTTGCAGGTTCTGACATTAAGTCCTAAGTCTGGTTTAGGTACCGGATTAGGCTTGGTGTGTATTTGGTTATTGTAGGCCTGACGTTGGTCTGTATGTGTTTGAGTGATTGCTTGTGAAGGGTGGTGGATATTAAAGCTATGCAGTATCATTGGTAGGCCGATCATGTTCTTGTTTGATTGTTGGTCGATCGGCTAATGATACTTGTATAGTCTAAGTGTCTAACACTACATGAGTAAAGAACTGCGTATATATGGTTAACTAGGGAATTGGTTGTTGATTTGTTTTAATGCAGGTTCCCGTTACTTGAAGCTAGATCATTGCAGGAGGCCAAGTCTAACTTAGTAACGGTTTGCTTAGCCTTATCTTTTATTGCATGTTAGGGCTAGATTGATTGTTATTTTGGGTTGTCTGGGTTAAAGTATAGGTTGCGGGTAGAGGCAGCCAGCTCACTGAGTAATAGCAGATTACTCATCCAACTCCGTTGTCCTTTTTGCAGGTAGCTTTAGGTAAAGATAATCGGATAGCTCGGTGCTGGACGTTAGGACCGCCGGTGTAGAATTTCATGCCTTTTGTAAACGGTATTGTGAATTGTGTTATGTTGACTCGATTTGGCATTAGGCCGGGCCCAGTCTTGAATTATTCATTGTATGAATATTTCCTAAATCAATAAAAGTAATTATTTTATATGCGCTTCATGAGTACTCTGATATTTGACTATTCTGGTCTAACAAAACGTTAGGTCGTAGTACGGGTTGAAAAGCCTTAGGCCTCGATCTAACGGAAAACGCTAACTCTAGGTACGGGTTGCAAAGCCTTGTGCCTTGATGCAGCAGGACGATTTTGTGGATGAACTGGTCTATGTTGGGGTCAAAAACGGTTATCTCGAAATCAACGGCTAAGATTATCATTTTAGCAAATTCTTCACGAAAGACTTCTCGAAAGAAAGATCGGAAGAATACAAATACTTATGGACGAGGTTCTCCGGAAAGATCGGTATGAAAAGAGACAGGTCTAGACCCGAGAACTGGACCGTTCTCACTTGTCCGCCTCGCCCATGGGCGAGGACGACCATCACCAAGGTCACCTCGCCCATGGGCGAGGAAAACCAGCACCACGGTCACCTCGCCCATGGGTGAGGACGACCAGCACCACGGTCAGCTCGCCCATGGGCGAGGACGACCATCACCAAGGTCACCTCGCCCATGGGCTAGGACGACCAGCACCACGGTCACCTCGCCCGTGGGCGAGGACGACCATCACCAAGGTCACCTCGTCCATGGGCGAGGACGACCAGAACCACGGTCACCTCGCCCATGGGCGAGGACGATACGCTCTCGGTTCACCTCGCCCTAGGGCTAGGACGATCCAATCCCGGCCAGTCTGACTCGTTTCGACTCTCGTGTCCTCCGTATAGTTGTGATATCCGACTTTTGGATCATATACCTCTCGTGTCATCTCGATCGGAGTTACTCTCGAAGATTTACGACTAAAATCGTAGAAAAGCCCGAAGGCTTAAAAACGACCCGAGAGGATCTAAACGTGTCTAGAAGCCAGGGACCCGAGCCCAATGGGAGTTATGACGGTTTATCCTAACTCGCAGAAGTAGGATAAACGTTAAGTTCCAAAGATAAATATCAAGATTCGAGGATAACTACAAAGATCGACGAAAAATGGAATATTCCCTAAAGACATAAACTTGGGCCCTAAGGCAAATGAGTAAATGGGCCACCGACCTAAAACAACTATATATGGAGAGCTGGAGCAGAAGAAAAGGGATCCGAAAATTTAGACTTAGAGAATTCCTGCTAGCTTAGGGAACTTAGAACTTAGGTGGTTAGACTAGCAAGGCAAGGCTTAGAACGTTTTGCTGCCTTCCTGTTCTAAACAAAGGCGATAAATCCGCTGGTAAGCTACTGCAGTGCCAAAGAAAAAATTGGTAAAATGAAATGTACATTCTGGTAGACTCTTTATATTATTTTAATACTTTATTATTATATAATATCTTTTATAAAAATTTTACTCATTTGTACCCTAAAATAATAAATAGAGTATATCTAGTTATATAAAATAAAATAAAAACGCAAGAAAACATTAGTTCAATAAACGAGATCGAAAACTCTAGTGATTCATCCTCAGAATCTCAGGAATTCTCCGATGATCTATGTGCGTGTAAACAAATAAATGTTATAACTAAAAATGATAAACAAATTTTACTAGAAATCATAGACATAATATAAGACCCAAAGATCAAAAAAGAATATCTATTAAAATTAAAAGAAATTGTTACAAAAGAAGAAAAATTCACTAACCC
>NC_027755.1:6527557-6529184 GCF_000695525.1 Brassica oleracea var. oleracea
CCAGAACAAGACTCGGAAGTCTTCTGGCAGTCACAGAGGGTCGAAGCCCTAGAAGGGAAGCGCGAACCAACTTGCAAACCGGTAATCTTGGTCTGTCTCGACGAATCCCGCCCAGAACGATGCGTCGAGATCGGAGCCAACCTCTGCGAACCATTAAGAACAGAGCTCATGGCTTGTCTTAAAAAGAACCTCGATACGTTCGCTTGGGCAGCGGAGGATATGCCAGGAATCGACATCGGCATAACATGTCACGAACTCAACAATGACCCGACCTACAAACCCGTAAAACAAAAAAGACAGAAACTAGGACCAGAGCGTGCTACCGCGGTAAACGAGGAAGTTGAGAAACTCCTCAAAGTAGGGTCAATAACAGAAGTCAGATACACGGATTGGCTTGCCAATCCCGTCGTGGTCAAAAAGAAAAACGGCAAATGGCGAGTATGCGTCGACTTCACCGATCTCAACAAGGCCTGTCCAAAAGATTGCTTCCCACTTCCGCACATTGACCGACTGGTCGAATCAACAGCAGGGAATGAGCTTTTATCATTCATGGATGCCTTCTCCGGGTACAATCAAATCATGATGAATCCCGACGATTGCAAGAAGACCGCATTCATCACCGACCGTGGAACGTATTGCTACAAGGCAATGCCTTTCGGTCTCAAGAATGCGGGTGCTACTTACCAGCGACTTGTCAATCGAATGTTCTCCGAACAGCTCGGAAAGACTATGGAAGTGTACATCGATGACATGCTCGTAAAATCCCTTGACAAACACGACCACGTATTCCACTTGGAAGAGTGCTTCGCAAGGCTGAACCTACATAACATGAAACTAAACCCGGCAAAATGTAGGTTCGCAGTCGCATCAGGAAAGTTTCTCGGTTATCTGGTCACGTGTCGCGGGATCGAGGCCAACCCCAAATAGATAAACGCACTGATAGAAATGGTCTCACCAAAGACAAAACGAGGAGTCCAAACGCTACCCGGAAGGGTCTCAGCTTTAAACCGTTTCATCTCACGTTCGACGGACAAGTGCATGCCTTTCTAAGACACGTTGAAAGGGAACAAAAAGTTCGAGTGGTCGGAAGAGTGCGAAAAGGCTTTCCAACAGCTGAAGCGTTACCTGGCCACTCCTCCTGTTCTTGCAAAACCAGTAGAGGGAGAACCTCTATTCTTATACATCGCGGTCTCCGCAACAGTAGTAAGTGGCGTTTTGATCAGAGAAGAACGTGGTGAACAAAAACCAATCTTTTACATAAGTAAAACCTTGCTGAACGCTGAGACGTGGTACCCCTTGATGGAAAAACTAGCATTCGTTGTTGTAACATCGGCGAGAAAGCTCAGGCCATATTTCCAATCTCATACCATAGTGATTCTCACCACCTTTCCCTGCGCACGATTCTGCACAGTCCGAGTCAGTCAGGACGGCTCGCGAAATGGGCAATCGAACTGAGCGAGCACGATGTCGAGTACCGCCCAAGAACCTGCGCAAAATCTTAGGTGCTGGCGGATTTCTTAGTAGAATTGCCCACGGGGGATATGACAAACACGGAACCAGATTCAACTTGGGTTCTTCACGTCGATGGATCATCGTCCAAACAAGGATCCGGAATTGGGATTCGGCT
>NC_027755.1:6529655-6532398 GCF_000695525.1 Brassica oleracea var. oleracea
TGATTTGGGGACAAATCGAAGATGCGGAGGAAATCGAAGATCCACCAAAAGGAAAGATGGATCAGCTGGAATACAGTTGTGACAGCCCATGGCTAGAGCCGATCCGAGCCTACATAGTCGACGGAACGCTGCCCGCCGAGAAATGGGCGGCACGCAAAATTAAAACCCAAGCCGCACGATATGTAACGGTAGAGGGAGAAATCTACAAATGGAGAATCTCTGGCCCACTCATGACCTGCGCCGAGGGAGAAAAAGCGAGAAAAGTGATGGAAGAGGTCCATTCCGGATCGTGCGGAAACCACTCCGGTGGAAGGTCACTCGCAGTCAAAATAAAATGCCACGGTTATTACTGGCCAACTATGATCAAAGAAATGCGAAAAATACCAAAGGCAAGCGCCCACCATCCATCAACCTGCGGAGGTCCTCTCGTCCATTACATCTCCGTATCCCTTTATGCGATGGTCCATGGATATCGTCGGACCTTTACACAATTCAAAAAAGAAACGCTTCCTTTTGGTCCTTACGGATTTCTTTTCGAAGTGGGTAAAAGTAGAATCCTACGCAAGTATCAAAGACGTACAAGTCGAGAGCTTCGTATGGAAGAACATTATCACTAGGCACGGGGTCCCTTACGAAATCGTAACAGACAACGGATCTCAGTTCATCTCTACCCGATTTGAACCGTTCTGCGAGAAGTGGAAGATACGGCTGAACAAGTCAACTCCTAGATATCCACAATGTAACAGCCAGGCAGAGACCATTAACAAACCAGTCCTTGACGGGTTAAAAAAGCGCTTAGAAGCCAAAAAGGGACGATGGGCAGATGAGCTTGAAGGAGTTCTTTCGTCACATCGTACAACCCCAAGACTGGCCACGGGAGAAACTCCCTTCGCCCTCGTTTACGGGACGGAATGCATGATCCCAGCGGAAGTAAAATTTCCCGGAGTGCGGAGAAGATTCCTCCCCGAACGAGAAGATCTCAACAATGCAATGCTGCTGGACGAACTCGATCTCATTAACAAGCGACGAGACCAAGCTCTCATAAGAATCCAGAACTACCAGCACGCTGCCGTGAAATACTACAATTCAAACGTTCGCCACCGTAGGTTCAAGGAAGGTGATCTGGTTCTGCGCAAAGTCTTCCAAAACACTGCCGAACGTAACGCAGGAAAACTGGGAGCAAACTGGGAAGGACCATACAAGGTCATAAAGGTGGTCCGACCAGGATCGTACCAAATCGCGAACATGCAAGACGTCAAGATCCATTTTAAAAAGGGGGGGGGGAGTGGGTACGTATACTCGTATACTCCCACGACTTTCAAAAAGCCCGACCTTTTTCTAATTTTTTTACGGAAAAACACAACCTTACGGTCGCCAATCCCGCTATTCACCTAACGGCTAAAGTGGCAATCTAAGACTCACTCAAAGCGCCTAAGCAAAATCGATTAGTTATCACACTAAATCCGACAAAATCCCCGAACGCTCGTAAAAGAGGCATCCTTCGGAAAAACCCGCGAACAAATGCGGCACAAAAGAAAAGGTCAACTTTCGGCTCTGCCAGAGGTCGCTACACGCTTAAAGTTACGATTTTTTTCGACATCTACAGAAACGACGTTCTCATTTCCAAAACAAACTTAGTACACCTCTAACGGTAAAATGCCTTTAAACTGGCATCATTTCTTTGTTGCTGATCACAACAAACGAACCCTAACGTCCTAAACAGACATCAAAGGATAGGCTCTCTTACATCCGACAAGGATAACATAGCGCGCTATACAAGAAATCCGAAATTTTGGTCAGCATCTCCGAACGGCCTTTGGAGGTAGCTCGATTCGTATCAAGACAAGTCGTATAAGCCGATAACAATTCGCGGACTTTATATCGGTACGAATAATGTTAAAATCGCAAACAGGCAAAACGAAAGCCGACTTGTCATCGCATAGCCTCAGTCTAAGAGTAAACCTAGGTCTTGCCCTAAACCCAGCCTTGCTGGATCTTGACATCCCGAAGGCATAATATCAACACCCTGATATGAGATCCCAAAACTTGTCTCTTCACTTAAATCTGTACGTTTTCACGAGCCTTCGCATAAAGCAGAAAACCACGTAAACTCGCGTACTCAACAAACGATGGATATGGTGATCATCCGGGGGGGAATGAGACGACAACTCACACCCTCGCCCTCTAACTTCGAAAAACAGAAGTTCTCTCGATTTACAACAACCGAAAAGTTTTATAGATTGAGCCAAGCATCTTACAAAAAGCCCTAACAAGGGCACGGATTCGAAGCCACCAACGGGCAGTCCTGGAACATACAAATTATGGCCTCATGAATAGGCCAAAACAAAACAAAGAAAATCCCCGAAAGGATTGTTACCCTAGGCACTCCTCGGAGCACCGCCTTCATCCTCAACCTCATCGGAGCTCGGGACCGCATCGCCATCACCTCCCTCAGCCACTTCACCGTCACCTCTCTTGACTGCATCGCCCTCGCCTTCTTCGGCCGGACGGCCTTGCCCTTCGGTCTCTTCCAAACACGGCGTGAGGGTGCATTCAGATTTTAGGAGAGAGAGGATCGAATCAAAGTCACCTTCGGAGGCCATCAGTTCCTCCTTGTGAGACAATAGCCTGGCCTCTTCAGAGTCCAGAGTCGGAACCGCTTCGCCTTTGAGTAGCTGGATCTCACCTAGACCTCCCTCAATGCCTGCCAGGGCCAGATCCTTCTTACAGACTGCCATGAGGG
>NC_027755.1:6532463-6549916 GCF_000695525.1 Brassica oleracea var. oleracea
CCTCGGTTCCTCTTGACTCTGGATTTGGCACTGAAGATGACGGACTTCGAAAGCCTTTGCTTTTTTCTCTTTCTTCATCCTAACCAATGCACTCGCCGACTTTCTGAGATCCCGCTCGAGACCGCTGACCTGAAGCTCCAGCTGCAAAGTCTCAGCAGCGTTAGCGGCCTCAGTAGATTTCAGCGTGGCCTCAATTCGTTTCAACGCCTCCCGCGACTCTGCTAGGCCCTCTGTCAAACCCTCCACCTCCGAACCACAGTCGCTAATTATCCCGTCGATCAACGATATGAACTGCGAACGAAATAAGAGTCAGAATAATTGAAGAACAAAGTATCCTATAAGAAAATTTGTTTTTTGAAAACGAACCTTGGCACGATATTGCGGTAAAGGCCCCGAAGGCTCTCCTTCCGCACCTTTGGAACATCTCCTCTTCTTAGCGGTCTCAGTTGCGGTGCCATTCCTTTTGCGACCTTTGGGCAGCGGAGCGGCACTAGGCGTAGGAAGCCCTAGGACGATCTCTTTCCTGTCCAAAGGCGGAGGCATCGACTCCATTACTTGTCCTTTCTCAGGAATCGGGACCGGGGTAGTGGAAGAGCCCGAAGGTTGGGCCAAGACCTCTGGTACTTGCACAGGTACCGTATCCGTTCCTACGAGTGGTGCAGCATCGCTCAGAGACTTGTTTCCTTCGGCTGAGATCGACAGCGCATACGAGGAAGGGATAGCCGACTCGTAGAAAATCCCGAAGGCCTAAAAACGGCCCGAGAGGATCTAAACGTGTCTAGAGGCCAATCAACGATTTAGAAGGGACCCGAGCCCAATGGGAGTTATGACAGTTTCCGAAGATAAATATCAAGATTCAAGGATAACTACAAAGATCGACTAAAAATGGAATATTCCCAAAAGAGATAAACTTGGGCCCAAAGGCAAAGGAGTAAATGGGCCACCGAACGAAAACAACTATATAAGGAGAGCTGGAGCAGAAGAAATGGGATCCAAGAATTAAAACTTAGAGAACTCCTGCTAGCTTAGGGAACTTAGAACTTAGGTGGTTAGACTAGCAAGGCAAGGCTTAGAACGTTTTGACGCCTTTCTGTTCTTCTTTTGTCTAGTTAGCATATCTCTACTCCTCTCGGAGAAGTCCTGTATTCAGACTATTTCATTAATAAATGCCTCCGATCGACTATTTATCTTTATCTTGCTATCTATCTTTTTATGCTCTGAAAGTGATTACGCAGAGAATTCGGACCTTCAGGGAAAATCGGGTTTTCTTGGTTTTCCTCCATACTTATTCATTAAAATCGACGGTGTGAATTCTGGTTCCCACAGTCTAGGCCGTGGAGTAAATTTTGTGACTCTGACCGGATCGTCCCTAGCCCGACACGTAGCGCTTCCGGACCATGGTGTTGGGTTGGACGGTCAGTCATGTTCTTGTTTGATTGTTGGCAGGCCGGTTGGCCTTTCATCTCCAACCCTTGATGTAGGTCCTCCGTCGGTCATTTTCTTGTTTGATTGTTGGCCGGTGGGTCGACCTATGTCTAGGATGGTTAGGGGTTGTTACAGAGGTGGTATCAGAGCATGGTTTTGTCCATGCTTCCGGAACTCATGATTTAATCGGTTTTAAATATTTATCGAATCAAAAAGAGTCACAAAAGGCATTAGGGAAACCGTTCACGTCCAGCGATAGAATTTGTGGTTTTAGGAATTAGGATTGAGATAGTGGAAGCTAGAATTGCTAGGTTGCTTGGTTAGAACTGTTAGGTTGCTGGTTAGCATTGCTAGGTTGTTTGGTTAAGCATTGCTAGGTTGTTGTTAGTATTTGTTGGGTTAGTAGATTATTGGTTAGTTGTCTACTAACTTGCATGTGAAGTGTTCTTTTGAGTTGCAGCGAGTAAGTGTGTTCGTTGATCGGAAATTTAAGGGATGAAAACCTTAAAGTGGAGGGAGTTCAAGGCCAAACCCAAACCCGAAGTGAAAGAGGAGAGATAGGTAGAGAGGGACTGGACAGTGGTAAGGACTAGAAAAATGGTGAGGAACAAGACGTCATGGAAAAGGTTTTCATCCGTATTTGGGAAAAGGAAGATCGAGAAGGATTTGAGGAATCTGGACAAGGATGATATCTATCGAAAGGACAAGAGAGTATCATGGGCAAAGAGTGTGTTATGGTAGAATAAGAGAAAGAGGACGACTCAGTCATCATTCAAGTGAAAAGATATGAAGACGATTGTGGAAACCTTGAGGAGGACACTCAAAGAAACGTGGTGGACAGAGTAAAGAGTTTATGGAGACGAGTGGGGAATGTTGTGAAGATAAGCAATTGCGAAACTAAGAATTCGAGGACGAATTCTATTAAGAGGGGGGGGGGGGAGAATGTAGAAACCCATTAAAAAAAAAAAGAATGGTCGAGTATCTTTGTGGTGGTCGAGTCGCGGTCGATAAGGATCGATCGAGAAGTTTTGAGGTACGAGGTGGGCGAGACGTGATAGTGAGTGAACTATGAGTCGAATAAGTTGCTCGACCATAGTTAGAAGATGTCTTAGATTGATCAGACGAATGTTTTGGAAGCATAACATTTTTGGAAGCACGACAGTTTAGTAGCTCGAAGTTTTCGAAGAATGACGTTTCTAAAGCACGAAGTTTTCCGCAAAACTTTGTATCAGCAGAATATTATTTCGAAGACATTGGAAGCAGGACGGGAAGCAAGCACGACGGGATCGAAGCACGAAGGGAAAACCCAAAATCGGACGAAAATCCTAATTTCGATATTATGGAAGTTTTCGATGAAGCCGAAGGATCGGGAAATATTTACCGCAAAGGTCAGACTTCAGATTGGAGTTTATTAAAAATATTAAACTCATCTGAACGGGAGCAGAAAAATATTTGGGGTTAATCGCGGATCAGAAATTTGTCGGAAGGACCGAAATCAGGCCAATGGACCGAGAAGCTCGAGGTGGCTCGTTGCATGGGTTCAGAACGTGGTGTCAACCATCTAACAAGCTGAGTGTCTCCAGAAGCTCGAGGTGTCACTGTGCATGGAAGCTGTACATGCAGCCTGACATGTAGAAGCACGAAGTGTCTCCGCGCATGCAACCGAAGCATGCTGATCGACATGTGTGTGCTGCTGTGGCTCCTTGCATGAGTTCTAATCATGCAACCTGACATCTGGGAGGAGTGGTGGCGTTCTTCATGTGTTCTGGACATGCCGCCAGCCATGTGGAGCACGAGGTGCCTCCGCGCATGTGTCCGGAGCCATGCGAAGCGACACACGGGCTGCCACCAACCTGAAGCTGATTGGTTGCTGTATTCTATAAATAGGCACAATCTTCATTCAGTTTCAACACATCCAGACCTGTCCAAACCAAGTTAAAAACGTGAGAGAAAAGTAGAAAAAGAAAGCAACAGTTTCCAAACTATTTCGAGAGTTTTAGAGAGTTTTAGAGAGTTTTCGAGGTCAGTTCTCTACTGATTTCGAGTCAGCGCCTAGGGAAGGTTCTGTCCAACTGAAGTTCAATCAAATTAAGATCAGACCAGATGGGAATCAAGTCAACGTGGCCAGAGAGAAAGAGAGAGAGAAACAAAGTGGTCGACTTAGAGTGTAGTCGATTCTGAAGACCGAGAACGCCAGTTCTCCAATCGATGATTCTCTACGATTGTGACGCGGAAGCGCTGTCAAATTCAATCCGTCCAAGCCAGTCATATTCTCCTACAATCAAGTGGAGGTTCTGTCCAAGATTAGTTCAGTTCCATGGGTTCAGATCAGTCAGAGTTCTGCTAGATGCTCCGTCGGGAAGTCCGAAGAACTGTCCAGAAGCTAAAGGAGGTTCTGTCCGAGTCCAGATCAGTCTGTCGAGGCCTGTCAGTTTCGTCATGGTGAAGCCAAGGTTCTGTCCAAGTCAAAATCAGTCCAGTCCCGTCCGGTCAAGTCGTCCCTTGGGATTTGGCCAAGTCCTCTCCGATCAACCAGTCTCTTCTCGCCTAGAACACTCTGAGTTTGTTTTGTGTGAATTCCACTTGGAGTTTAGGGTAGTTTTGTGAGTTCCACTTGGAACTTAGGGATGATCGAGTCGCATATAGAGTAGAATGCTCACGTTGTTGCATGAGAGAGTCCTTAGGGTTATTTATTAAACCGGACTCAGTTTAGCAAGGGCTAAGCTGAGATGAAATGGAATTAAGACTGAGATAATAACCTGATTAAGACTAGGATGCATCATGATTTATATTCTTGCGTGTTGATATGGTTGAGTGCAGGTTCCCGTTATCTTTAAAGAAAGTGTCGTAGCAGGAGGCCGAACTATCTGGGTAACGGTTTGATTGAGTAGATTGCTTGAGTAGATTTAATTAAATGCTTGCCTCGTTTAATTAATCTTCTTGACTGAGGTTAGGCATCTCTTGGTAAGGGAGTGACTAACTGGTTGAGGTGTTTATTGATGATATTGTTGTTATTGTCGTAGAGTTAGAGTGTGATGCCATATAGCTTGTGTGTAGCCCACCTTGCTAGGTATGTTTAGGGGTTGATTAGTGTTTCCTCAACCTCGTACCCAGCAGGTTCAAGGAAACCCCTTATTCGCTGGATCGAGAACACTCAGAGAGACGAGGTCAGGGCCCATGGCTGAGTGGTCACACGGACGAGGTAGTGACCGGCAGTGACCCGACTGTACTGGGGCTGTCTCGTGGTGACCCGACCGTACTGTGGGCCGCGATCGTCGTGTAACAACCGGCAGTGGCCCAACTGTACTGGGGCTGTCGTGCGGTGACCCGACTGTACTGTGGGCCGCGTTCGGTTGAAAGTTCCTTCTCCTAGTCTTTGTGATAAGGAGATAGGATATTGCCGAGGATGATGAGGAGGAACACGAAGTCACCATTTCCCGAGTTAGAGTGTTGCGTTGTGTTTGTGCGCCATAGGGGGTTATGTAACCCTCAAGTTAATGTAGCACCGATATACAGTGTTACGAGTTAGATCGATTCGTTGGTAGTTAGTATCTTATTATTGTTGTGGTTGTGGTTGTTGATTGATTTGTTTGCAGGTTCTGACATTAATTCCTAAGTCTGGTCTAGGTACCTGATTAGGCTTGGTGTGTATTGGTTATTGTAGGCTTGACGTTGGCCTGTATGTGTTTGAGTGATTGCTTGTGAAGGGAGGTTGATATTAAAGCTATGTGGTATCATTGGTTGGCCGATCATGTTCTTGTTTGATTGTTGGTCTATCGGCTAAAGATACTTGTATAGTCTAAGTGTCTAACACTACATGAGTACATAACTCATGCATATATATGGTTAACTAGGGATTGGTTGTTGACTTGTTTTAATGGAGATTCCCGTTACTTGAAGCTAGATCATGGCAGAAGGCCAAGTCTAACTTAGTAACGGTTTGCTTAGCCCTAGCTTTTATTTCATGCAAGGGCTAGATTGTTTGTTATTTTGGGTTGTCTGGGTTAGAGTCTAGGTTGCGGGTAGAGGCCGCCAGCTCACTGAATAATACTAGATTACTCATCCAACTCCGTTGTCCTTTTTGCAGGTCGCTTTAGGTTAGGATGATCAGATAGCTTAATACCGTATATACCAAATGGATGTTATTTTAAAGAAACCGCGGTATATGGATATGGTTTAGTATATAAACCGATCAACCCGAAATAAACAATTAATTAAGATATAGTAGTATATTTTTAGGGCAATTCTCCTAAATAGATCATTTTCAAGTTTTCATCACAAAAATAGACCACAAGGAGGAAAATGACCAAAACGTTTCATTTAATAGGTAAAATGACCCTAATACCCTAGATATATTTAAAAAAAAATTAAAAAATTAAAAAAAAATTAAAAAATTAAAAAAAAAATTAAAAAATTAAAAAAATAATAATTTTTATTTATAGTTTTAGATTATATGTTTTCAAATTTGAAATTTTTTATAAAAAAAAAAATTCGAATTTTTTTTTTTATTTTTTTTCAAATTTTCTTTTTGTAATTCGAAAATACTTTTTGAAACTATTTTTAAAATTTTTATTTTTAAATTTTTAATATTTATTTTTTATTTTATAAAATTTTAAATCTCAATCTCAAATTCCCACCCCTTAACTCTAAACCCTAAAGTTTGGATTAGTTAACCCTAAGAGTATAAGTGTATATTTACCTCTTTAATGAAATATTTTGGTCATTTTGATCCTTAAAGTCTATATTTGTGACAGAAATTTTTTTAGTGCTATCCTAGGGTATTTTTCATATTTTTTATGTAAATAATATAGCATAATATATATATATATATATAATTTAATTTTATTGATATGATCTTCATACTTAAAATGTTGATTTAGTAATTTGATATTTTATATTAAGCTGATTTTTTTCATTTTTATCAAATTCAAGAAAACATAATTTTTTGTTTTTTGTTTAAAAATATGTGTGCTAAAATTTAGTTATTTAATAATATTATGATTTACTAATTTTCTTATTTTTATTTATAAAAATTATTATCATTAATTTAGTAAGTTTACTAATTATTTTAAATAGTAGAAAAAGAAAAGAAAAAATGGTCAAATTAAAAACTGAAATATCTTCATATTTTATTAAAACAGATATCTAATCATATAAAGTAAAATTCACAAATTGTTATAAAAGATAAATATATTTATGGGTTTTTGGTATAAAATTGAATAAACCGAAGATCGACGGTATATAAACGGAACCAAACTAAAGTAGATATGGTTTTAATATGAAAGCTATTTCTTATAAACCAAAATATCGAATAAACCCAACCAAAACCGAACCGAAATCCGGTTTGAACACCCCTAATTTAATGAAACCTGACTTCCAATTTTTTCCATAAAAACATGCTTCACAATAATTTATTCTTAAAAAAGATACTAGACAACAGTAAACTCAAAGCATGAGAGTGAGGATGGCCTAGTCTAGCATGACACATTACATCATTAGCTAAAACACAAAGTCACGCAATATTTGAAACATGACAGTTAGGAGGCCTATTGTTATAGTAGTTTCCAAAAAATCATCTATAACCATATGGCGAACCATGTCATGATCTACCATCTTCTCTTCATTTTCGTTATGCAAATGAATTAGTTCTTAATCATTATTACTAGCATCCTTAAAATTACTATTACTACTACTAGCTTAATTTTCACCATAACCCTCTCCATGTTGAAACCAAATATAGTAATGTGGTGTAGAACATAAATTTATTGTTGCACAAAAAAGCCACTATTTACTAATTGGTTTCTTACAGTCTTACTACATGCATTTTTTGTATTCTTGCACTTCCGACATGGACAAAACATCTTACCGCTTTCATACATGATCGGTGTACGATCGACATGGAACATGAATCTCCAGACCATTGAGAAATTCCTTTGTAACTCTTCCATCAAAACCTTTGTGTGTATATATCCTACTCTGTAACTCATATATATCGTCATCGCCAAATATTTTTTTTTCCTACAAGTTTTTAGGTTTTTTTTTGTGTCTTTAATGTTCAAGAGAATGATATATATAGGAAATTTTCTTCTTTGGTAGGTAAGAATTTAACAACAGATTTACAACGAAAACATTTACAAATCTTTTACTCAGGTATAACAACTACTTTACGATGAAACAAGTTGGATATAGCCCACTAAAAACATGTTTTCACTGAATACTTCACTTTTACTCGTACATTCGTCGTTAAAAAAATGTAAAGTAAATCGTCATAAAATACTCCATATTTTACAACGGAGTTACAATGAATCTTTGTGTGCGACGTTGTCATCGTAACATTACATGTCTTTTACGACAAAAATATTTTCTCATAAATTTACTTCTACTTTACGACGGAATTTTCTTTCCACATACACTTCTAGTTAAATCTCTACGACGACCATTTCCTCAAAAATGTTCCTAGTGATCGTAGGTTTTCTTGTAGTGAAATCTACATAACTCCACACAAGTTTAAAAAGAAAACACACAAGTTTGGAAAGCCACACACAAGTCTAAGAAATTCAACACACAAGTTACTTTGGAAAAAAAAAAGTGAAGTGATCCTGGATATATTGATCACGTCCCTGATTGCTCTCCATCGATTGTGATAGTGACATAAGCAGTGGATTGAGATGATACTTCTAAGAGTTGCGGAATTGGCTCTCAGACTATCGGATTTACTTGTAATGTAAGGATCGAAGATCCGAATTACACTAGACAAGATGTGATCAAACAAGATTCAGAGAATGCTTTGAAAAGAAAAGAGTTTGATGATTTTATTGAGGAATTTCGTCCATAATATATAGAGAAGAAGACTGTACATGCACAGCTTTTTGGAAACACAACATAGTTAATGAAAATAAAGACTAAAGTTCAAATTTAAAAGATAGACTTATGGATCCTTCTTCATGGACGAAAATGGGACAAGAAATGGGCATGGTTTCATCAAGAGGCTCATGTGTAGTGTTGTGTCCAAGCCTTATTAAAAACCTTGTTTGGAAAACCCAGTGGCACAAAACCAAACCAAGGAAAATAGTGCAAGTAACAACACCTCTCTTGATGAATGAGCTAGGCGGCTTGAATCACAACCAGTGTGGTTGGATCAGCACACTCTAGACTGCCCTGGATAGTGTGTAGGAGTTGGTGAGGAGCTTGCTGGAACCTTGCTTGCTTAGACCTAGTCATCGGACCAAGTGGTACGTTTAAATCGTCAGAATGGCATCTACGGGGTTGCATCCACTCAGTTGCATCCATAGAATCGTATCCACTGGATTGCATCCATTCTATAGCATCCACCGAGTCGCATTCTTTGACTTCCTTAAATTTTGGTACAAGCTGTTCTATCTCCTTAGTTGCATGATATCGCTCAAATTACCTTAAGTAGTGAATTACTCTCTCAAATAAGAGGTTCGGATGTAGTACTTAGGGATCGAATACAAAGAGACTCTAGGATTACACAATAGATTATAGTCTTGAAATAAATCTAGATTAAATGGTTTATAAGTTTTAAAAGCAGTAAATGGATTGGTGAGCAAGTTTATTGCTCGATTGATTTGTTTTGAGGTTGTTAACAGTTGGGTGAAGTAGCTAGATTCTGGTATAATCTCAGGTATGATAAATTATACTTAATTTGGGAAATTAGGAGGTTATTAATATTAATTGTTCTTGAATTCAAACTAAGGTATAATCTGTTTGATTATCTAATCTGGATCTCGGACCTCAACTCTCTTTATGATAATTCTTTGTGGATATCGATCGATAATTCTTTGTGGATATCGATTACACCTTTCAAAATATCGATCGACAGGGCTATCATTGTTTCGATCGATACTTTTTCCAGAAAGCTTTACGGACGGGTTTGATTTGTATTCTCTAACTCACTAAACCAACTTTCGTCTGTATCTAGTCAGTTAGATCATACTAGTTATTTTCAGGTATTGGGTCAAGCAATGGCTTGATCCCAATTAATCCTAAGATCTAAGTTTAAAGGGTGATCAATCCTAAACTTAGCTTTAAGCATAACTAGATGATTGAACTATATTTCTAAACATCCTAACAATTGTTGTATCAGTATTACATTTATCAACCTATTTGAGAAACCTAAATCTAACAGTAAGGACTACTCAGACATATTCATGGAACACATAGTTATGATGGTCTGAATAATACTTAGATAAATAATAGTAAAAGTAAACAGAATATGAAAACAAAGGAGTTCAAGATCTTCTCTGTTTTGCAGTAGATGATCTATCTCTCCAACTAAGCTCTCCTCTTTCAATGGTGGCTTTTTGCCTCCTCCAAACTAGGTCTAAAGGTCTCTCAAGGCAAGTCTACTCTAAAATAATATAAAACCCTAATAAATAGCCTAACAGGTGGCCATGGACTAATAGTATAATTATTGAGACTTTTATGAAACTTGAAATCTTCTAATTTGTCATTAATTCTCGGATGGCTTCATAATCGATCGATACGAGGGACTCGACATCGATCGATATTTGGTGGTATCTGTCGGTCGATAGTGAGTTGCGACCGTCGACCATCTCTTGCTTCCAGCGAAGCTCCAAAGATCTCCAAAAAGCTCCAAATACATCATTTCCTTCCAGATAGTCCATGAACCTGTAATTACTCTAAATAAGCTCTATATCGTAATAATATATCTTAAAACATTCATAAACCATGGTTGAAAATGGGTAAAATCCATGGTCTATCAACTCCCCCAGACTTACTCTTTTGCTTGTCCTCAAGCAAAGCACAACAGAGCAGTCTCTCTGAGAGAGGTTTGAAAACATCAGGAACTCACATGATCTAAAACTCAGAATCATCACCTCTACAATTTTGCAATCCATATCTAAAATGTCCTAATCACAAAAGCACTTTATACTATATCCTAGCTTAGCAACCAAGTTCATCTAGCCAGTAACTTAAACAAATCTTGTCTGACATTACCCTCTACCAACCTCATTTCTTTGCATAAATAAAAGTTTAAGCTTTACCTTGGGAGTATCAATAACAGAATGCAAGGATTCTCAAATAAGTATCTGGATCTGCAGGTAAAAGTTAGTTTCTATCTTTTCTCTCTTCTAATTTATCTCTTTAGTCAAAGTCTGCTTATTGCAGGTTCATTGACCAAGATTGGACAGGCTTCTATGAATCAAGCCTTAATGGTGGTTGCCACTAAGTCCTGTTCACTTCTTTTTGACCTATATCCAAGAATTCATATGAATCGAACCTTGATGAATGCCGCCACCAAGTCCCGTTCGAATTCTTTTTGTTGGATTCCTTATGAAGCAAGCCTTAATGGTTATAGCCACCAAGTCCTGTTCGGATTCAACCTAACTAATGCCTAATAAATAATTTTTTAAATAATTTTTTTTTTTACATATTAATCTAGGGTCGAAATAAATATACAGTTAAAACGTGTTTGAAGAATCCGATTCCATGTATATCAAGCCCCAAGACAAGCAGTTGTGTCAAGTTTAGTGTTAGAGGTCAGCTTTGGTTCCTTCAAACAATCTCAGCAAGTGTGGTCAGTTGACAGGTTGATCCACTTTAGTACTATGTGCAATCAGAAAGTTTAAAATGGTGCTAAAAGAGTGGTTAGATAACAAGCAAAAATCTAATAAGATCATTATTCCCTTCTTGACTCAATAAAATATTTTTCTTTAAAAATACAGATTTTTTTTTTTAGAAATCATGTAGCAAACTGATATCAGTAAATACCTTCCTCAGACTTAAATTTCACTATCCCCAGTGATAATCAGTCTAAGATTGGTTGGTTAGAAAATAATAAATATTGGTTAGATGTTAGACAAGAGAAAAGAATGTGTTACCCTCTGTCTCGAGGATCGATCGATATGTACACCGCATAATCGATCGATATCAGAGCATCTCTGTCGATCGACGTAACCGTCTCGTTATCGATCGACAGCGCAGAGACAGAAAACGTTTGCGCTAGCTGCAACGTATCGATGTGTCTAACTCATCATAGAATTAGCATCAGTCAGCTAGGTTAGCTCTGTTAGACAATCCAAACACATGCAAGATTAGCAAAATAGATAAACTCAAGTCATAACATAGAATAATAAGTTCGAAAGTAAATCCTAAGAGTTTGAAAATAAAGGAAAACATAAGTATATAGGGATAGAAATATGAGGACTAGTCCTCATCAGTGGTCTCGTCGCTGGGGGTGCCTCTGCGCTGACGGGACGGTCCTACTGCTGACGGTGAGCTGGCTCGCACACTGCTCCTGCTCGAACAGCGACATCTCGACACTCTAGCCCATATGGCAGTGAGAACATCGACTACGACGCGCTGGAAGTCTCCCTCAGGATGTGTAGACATGTCTGGCATGGGAGGGAAAGGCGGTAGTGCGTCCTCGGGCTGATGCGGCTGGGCTCCTGCAGGGTGCGGGCGTTGGACCGTGTAACGGCGCGGCTGGGCTTCTGGGGCTCGGACTCGGCGAGGGTCAGGTCGGAACTGAATGATGCTAAGGCCATGGGAGAAGTCCGTAAGTGACTGAAGTGGGAGTCTCACCAAGTGTACGCCGTCCTCATCCCTGAAGCACCAGTCGCGGTCGTCTTTGAGCCACTGTGCGCTCGTGAGGTGCGCTGCATCCATGTAGACGATCCGGTCGTCCATATCAGCGTCGTCTAGAGGGACTCCGCAATGGACGAAGATCGGAGTAAGTATGCTCCCAACCGTCTCTCTCTTCTTTCCCTTTGACTGGAAAGGCTTCATCTTGAGCTTGGTCAGATGCTCAGCAAATAAGGCTCCAAGGTTGGGCCATGCGTCGTCCTCGGGCTCCTGAATGGCCCCCATGTGAACCAAACTCCTCACCGCATAGTAAACCAGAGTGAGCTCCTGGACCCGAACCTTACTAGGTTCCATCTTGCACAACAGGGTGTTGGCAAGGGCCTTCATGAAGTAACGTAGAGTCGGGTGACCAATGTCCGTCTGAACGGTCTTGGCGGGGTCGAAGAAGCCGGTAGCAAAGTGGCTCCAAAATGTCCCTATCCCTGGGAAGTCGGGTACGGTGGCGTGCTGGCGCTCGGTCTCGAACCCGTAGATAATGCAGAGAGTCAAGAGAGGGACTATGTAGCGAATGCCGCGGATGAAGAAAGTCAGGACACCCTCGCTAGCCTTCTTTGCTCTCTCGTGGATGTAGTAGACGTTCACGGTGGCCATGAACTGACAGACCAGCTCCGGGTAGAGGACCTGTGGGTGGGTAGCAAAGTTTTCCATACCCAACTCAACGAACAAGTCCTCGAGGTCCGATCGGATGCCCAATGCTCGGACCACGTCTGGGTCGACGAACTGCGTTGGTTCTATGGAAACCTGCAGCCACGCGTTGTAGAATATGTTGTCGTAGTCGTCCTAGGCATTCTCGATCGCACGGTTGCGGCATTCTGAGCTCTTCGCCGCTTTGCGCGTGTCCACGAAGTGGTCAAAGAGTGGGATAGGTCCATCCTCGGGCTGTCTTGGCCAAGGGTCTCTGTCACGGATAGGAGCTGGGCTGTTGGTGTCGAATCTCCTCTTTGTTCTCCTTTCGTCAGCCTGAAACGAAGTTCACAAACAAGAATAAATTAGCAAAGTTCGACGGTTAAGTTGTCGTTATCGATCGACAGAGGTGTCTCGATGTCGATCGACATGAACTTTAGAAAATCGATCGATAAAACAGATAGTTATAAATCGATATCTCATGCGTGAAAACCTGCAAAAACCCAATTAAGCAATTCGATTTGCATGTTACATAAAAACCACTAAATCGATCGATTATATTGTTCCTCAAACATAGATCGATCGATCTAAACTCTAAAATCTCAGTTCAAATCTGATTTCTATTTCAACGCTAGGAAGAACAAAAATTTAGAAAATATTGTGTTCATACCATGATGATGCGTGAGTTAAGTGATTTAAACAGAGAAATGATTGAAATTCGAGTGGATTGAGTGCAGGAATCGTCGGATTTGGGTGAAAAACTAGAGAGAAAAGAGATGGGAATGTTTTCGTAGGGTTTTCGGGTTTATGTGAATGTCGACTTAAGTGTCGACTTAAGTGAGCCCGTGTCTTTCCATTTTATGTCGATCGATGACGAGATGTCGTTGTCGATCGACAGAGGCTTTGTTTTCCGATAATTAATTAATTTTAATTTTTTATTTTTTATATATCTTAAAAACTCTAAAAATTCTAAAATTTCAAAATAATGGGTTGCCTCCCATTCAGCGTTTATATTAAGTCCTTAGCTTGACTCGATATTCGAATTTTCTAAGTATTGGGAAGGGGACCTAAGTCAATGGGCTTGATATTTGGCGGTTTAGCCCAATAATGCTTTACTCGTTGACCATTTACCGTGAATTCTTCTCCTTTATTATTTGTAGGCGTAATGGCTGCATAAGGATTGGCATTCGCAACAGTAAAAGGACCAGACCAACGAGATCGGAGTTTTCTGGGAAACAGCGTGAGCCGAGAGTTATACAATAGTACTTGATCATTTGGTTCGAAGCGTCGGGAAATGATCTTTTTATCATGATACGCTTTCATTTTCTCTTTGTATATCTTTGAACTCTCATAGGCTAAATGTCTAATCTCGTCCAGTTCGTTAAGCTGTATGAGCCTTTTTCGTCAGATAGTTTGATGTCGAAATTTAATAATTTAATGGCCCAAGCTGCTTTGTGTTCCAGCTCAACTGGTAAGTGACATGATTTTCCATATAACAGATGAAACGGGGTGGTTCCTAAAGGGGTTTTGAAGGCAGTCCGGTAGGCCCAGAGTGCATTGTCCAATTTCAGAGACCAATCTTTTCTGGATGTGCCCACGGTCTTTTCTATGATTTCTTTGATCTGTCGATTTGAGACTTCTACCTGCCCACTCGTCTGCGGGTGGTAGGGTGTAGCAACTCTATGGTGTACTCCGTTCTTATGGAGTAGTCCTTCAAAAACTTTGTTGATGAAATGGGAACCACCGTCACTTATGACTATTCGTGGTATTCCGAATCTCAGGATGATAATGCTTTTGAAAAGCTTAATAACTACGGATGCGTCGTTCGTTGGGGAAGCTAGCGCTTCAACCAACTTTGACACATTGTCAACAGCGATTAGGATGTATTTATTTCCGTACTAAGAAGGGAAAGGTCCCATAAAATCTATCCCCCAACAGTCAAAGACTTCTACTTCTTGAATAAATTCCGGTTCCATTTTGTGTCTTTTACTGATTTTTTTCCCTTCGTTGGCATCCGTCGCATTGTGCTATGAATGCATGAGCATCGCGAAACATGGTTGGCTACCAGAATCCTGCTAGAAGGATTTTTGATACCGTTTTAAAGGTTGCAAAATGCCCAGCATAATCGGATCCATGGCATCGGAATATAATATCATGTATTTCAGTATCTGCGACGCAACGTCTATACATCCCGTCAGAGCAGTGTTTGTAGAGATATAGTTCGTCCCAGTGATATCTCCTAACTTCTCTTAGAAATTTATTTCTTGTGTATCCTCTCAACTCTTCGGGTTCTATGTCGGCAGCTAAATAGTTTACTATATCAGCGTACCAAGGTCTGTCCTTTGAACCTTGTCCGACTACATGCACTCCTCGATGCAGACTTTCATCCACGGGGGAATCACGGTCAGGGCACGGCTTGTTGTGTGTGACGTTAACCTTTATATCGAAGGTGAGAGTTTTGGGATTAGTATCTTCCCTCAGAATATTTAAAGTGTCGATCGATATACAATCGTCGTTGTCGATCGACCTGGTACTGTCATAATCGATCGACATTGGATCGTTATCGTCGATCGACAGGTCCTCAGAAGTGAGACATACATTCCCGATAAATGATTCCGTTTGGTAAACGTTTTCAGTTGGTAAGAAATCATCGATAGGGACATCGCTTTCTATTCTTATCCGGGAAAGATGATCAGCAACTCCGTTTTCTACTCCTCTTTTATCTTTTATCTCGATATCAAATTCTTGAAGTAGAAGGATCCATCGCAGGAGTCGTGGTTTTGCGTCTTTTTTTTGCATTAAGTATTTAATTGCCGCATGGTCAGTATGGACGATGACTCGCGAACCGACCAAGTATTGACGAAATTTTTCAAACGCATAAACCATGGCTAGCAGTTCTTTTTCTGTTATTGCGTAATTTCTTTGTGCTTCGTCGAGATTTCGACTGGCATAATAAACTGCATGTAGCTTTTTGTCTTTCCTTTGGCCCAGAATTGCTCCTACAGCGAAATCGCTCGCATCGCACATGATTTCGAAAGGAAGATTCCAGTCTGGTGCTTGTACGATGGGGGCAGTTATCAAGCCTTTCTTTATTTCCTCAAAAGACTTTACGCACTCTGTTGTGAAGTGAATTTAACTTCTTTACAGAGGAGGGAGGTGAGAGGTCTAGCGATTTTGCTAAAATCTTGTATGAACCTCCTGTATGTCCGGGAAAACTCCTCACATCTTTTATGTTTGTGGGAGCCGGCATGCCGGTCATTACCTCGATCTTTTCCCGATCTACTTCTATACCAGCAGCAGACACTTTTTGTCCTAGTACGATTCCATCGTTAACCATAAAGTGGCATTTTTCCCAATTTAAAACGAGATTCTTTTCTTCGCATCTTGCCAAAACTTTACATAGGTTATCGAGACAGTTTTTGAAACTGGATCCATATACTGAGAAATCGTCCATGAAGTCTTCTATCATATCAGTAAAAATCGACATCATGCACCGTTGGAAGGTAGCAGGGGCATTACAAAGACTGAATGGCATTCTGCGGTATGCAAATGTTCCGTAAGGGCATGTAAAGGTTGTCTTTTCTTGATCGTCAGGATGTATAGGGATTTAGAAAAATCTAGAGTATCCGTCAAGAAAACAGTAGTATTGGTGATTTGCCAATCTTTCCAACATTTGATCAATGAAAGGTAAAGGGAAGTGATCTTTTCTAGTAGCAGCGTTTAGCTTTCTATAATCAATACACATTCGATGTCCAGTGACGGTTCGCCTGGGAATGAGTTCGTCATTGTCATTCTTAACAACAGTGATTCCGCCCTTTTTTGGTACAACATGCACGGGGCTAACCCAATTGCTATCCGAAATCGGGTAAATGACTCCGGCATCCAAAAGTTTGATTATTTCCTTTTTAACAACTTCTTTCAATTTTGGGTTTAGTCGCCTTTGGTGTTCCACTGACGATTTCGAACCGTCTTCTAGGTGAATCCGGTGCATGCACAGATTTGGAGAAATGCCAGGAATGTCTTCGAGAGAGTACCCGAGGGCCTTCTGGTACTTGCGTAGTTTATTTAATAACAGCGCAAGTTCTCCGTTAGTGAGGTTGGCGTTCACGATTACTGGGTATAAATCTTTATAGAGAAAGGCATATTTGAGTCCAACGGGCAGCTGTTTTAACTCAATCTTTGGTCCCTTTTTGGGATCCCATTCCTTCGAGGCGGATGGTTGTCGATCGACAGCTTTTAATAAATATCGATCGACGTTGATTTCCAAAGCATCATCATCTATGTCATTGACGCTTGCAATTTCCATGCTTGCGTCCATTAATCGTGTGTATTCCTCAGCTCTGCTATCGACACTGAAAGTTTCCTCTTCACTAGTTGTGAGCACTTTCTCCAAAGGGTCGTCTGAGCATGAGTTTATGAAAGATTCTTCAGCAAATTCATAGATGTCGTCCACGTAGGAAGTCTGTTTATCGATCAAGGGTCGTCTCATCAGGTTGTCCATGTCGAAAGTCATCGGAAGGTTTCCAATGTTCAGACATATCCTACCCTCTTTGACATCGATTATTGCACCTGCAGTGGCTAGGAATGGTCTACCCAAAATAAGGGGATCCTTTGGTTCATTTTGGTATTTCAGTACTACAAAATCCGTTAGGACGTGACAGCCGTTAATCCTTATTGGCACATCGTCAAGCACTCCCTCGAGTAATCTAACGGATCTATCGGCCAGAACCAAAGTTATTTTGGTAGGTTTGAACTTGTCATATCCTACGGATATT
>NC_027755.1:6549990-6551219 GCF_000695525.1 Brassica oleracea var. oleracea
AAAACAAAACTGCCCGGATCGGGTCTCTTGATCGGGATCTCGCCTTGGATAATTGCACTTACTTCCTCTGAAACCATCATGACGCTGCGCTCAGTGGCTGGAAAGCTGTTGGATACCATATCTTTTACATACTTTTTTATTGAAGGTGATACTTTTATCGCATCACTCAGTGGCGTTTCCAACGTGATCTTATCGAATGCTTTCTTGCAGATCACTTTGTCTATCTCTCGTTTAGTTTGCGTCTTGTTAGGAGGGAAAGGTGGTAGAGTCCTATACACTCTTTCTACTGCTGGTTCAGCAGGAGTCGGGAGTCGATCGACATTGTTTCCAGAGTGTCGATCGATATTCTCTGTGGTTTGTCGATCGACGTTTGTTCTTCCTTGTCGATCGATTTCGGCATCCTCTTCCATTTCTCCTTCTTCTTCCTCGAGGTCGATGGCCTCTTCCTCAGAGTTGGGCCGCTCTTTTTCTCGAGGTATTTCTGACTCAGTACTGGGATCATCGAGGATTATAGGGCGCGACCTACTTTCACCGGTTTCCTCAACTATTGCATGTTTCTCTATGTTGTTGATTTCTATTGCCCTCGAGATGAGGCATTTTCCGCTTCTCAATAATACGGCATTAACTCTTTTTTGATAGAGGTTTCGTTTTCCACCCAGGGAGACGTCATGTCTCTCTTTTGATAGAGGTTGCGTTTTCCGCGACCTGACTGTCCAATCTCTTAATGTGTTCACTTAAAGCGTCGAACTTCCTCGTCAGGTCACTGAAGATTAAGTCTATCTTTCAGTTCAGGTCAGTGGCCAAATTGCGATTTCCCGTGAAAGCTTGGTTTAGCCTAGATCTCGCTCTGCCTTGGCGTGATCCAACAGTAGCATCGTAATTTTGGGTAAAGCTATCAGGGTTAGGGTAATTATTTTTCAAGGTTTGGCTATCTAGGAAATCTATTTTCTGCTCTAGTTCAGATAGGGTGTCATCATCAATTTGGTAAATCCCAAATTGGTTCCGTCCCTCAAGAGCAGGATGGGGCGAGTCTGGATGTTCTTCAATTTCGAGTAAAGGTGACTCATCAACTGGGTCAGATTTCCTTCCTAACTCTACGTCCATCATTTCGTAGGATCTACCCGTAGCTATATTCTTGATCAAACGCTTCGCTTCTACAGGGTTCCTCGTACTGAAGTTCCCTTCACTGGTTGTGTCAAGCGTGATCTGGTAATGAAGGTTAATACCTC
>NC_027755.1:6551328-6552200 GCF_000695525.1 Brassica oleracea var. oleracea
TGACGGAATGTGGAGATTTTCTTCCTTACATCCCAGTAGTGCGCCTCATCGAAGAACTGATTTATAAAATCACTTCTTATCTCCTTCCAACAGGTCAGAGTTCCTGTTGGTATTTGGTCTAGCCATTTTCTGGCGTCGCCTTCTAAGGAAAAAGGAAAGAGTTTACAGAGATTGTATTTATCATTCATCAATTCTTCTAGATACTCGATGTGATCGTGCGGTCGCTCTGAGACGGTCCCACGGAAAGGGTTTTGACGTACCATAATTAAGTATTCGGGACTGATCCCGAATTTCTTGGTATTATCTTTTGGTAGTCTAATTGCGGACCTATTGGAATAGGTCCTTCCAGGGTTTAGGTAGTCTTGTAAAGGCAATTTTCATTCATTATCTCTTTCTGAGATAGATTTAATTTGAACAGGGATTTTAGTCCCCTGTTATTTGCGTTGCTTAGATGACCTTTAGGTTTTCCTAGGACTACTCTTTCATTAGCATCATCGGTAAGAGAATACTTACCTGCTTCCGGCGGGGTGTTGTCGATCGATGTTTGATCTGCGTCGTCGACCGATATTCCCGTCGACTTGTCGATCGATATTGCTCTCGCTTTGTCGATCGATATTTCTATCGCTTCGTCGATCGATGTCCGGCCGAAATCCATGTTTTCCATCTTGCAGCTCTTGTGTCAGCAGGAAAAGAGAGAAAACTTTTAGCAAATTTAGTAACAAAATCTAGATTAAATTCTAAATGTAATGTAATGGTAATAGAAAGAGTCCCCGGCAACGGCGCCAAATTTGATATCACTGAAATTACCCTAAGGAGTGAATTACTCTATCAAATAAGAGGTTCAGATGTAGTACTTAGGGATCGAATCCACC
>NC_027755.1:6552247-6577676 GCF_000695525.1 Brassica oleracea var. oleracea
TAGATTAAATGGTTTATAAGTTTTAAAAGCAGTAAATGGATTGGTGAGCAAGTTTATTGCTCGATTGATTTGTTTTGAGGTTGTTAACAGTTGGGTGAAGTAGCTAGATTCTGGTATAATCTCAGGTATGATAAATTATACTTAATTTGGGAAATTAGGAGGTTATTAATATTAATTGTTCTTGAATTCAAACTAAGGTATAATCTGTTTGATTATCTAATCTGGATCTCGGACCTCAACTCTCTTTATCTGGTCGCGAGAAAGTGTCGATCGATAATTCTTTGTGGATATCGATCGATAATTCTTTGTGGATATCGATCGATACACCTTTCAAAATATAGATCGATACACCTTTCAAAATATAGATCGACAGGGCTATCGTTGTGTCGATCGATACTTTTTCCAGAAAGCTTTACGGACGGGTTTGATTTGTATTCTCTAACTCACTAGACCAACTCTCGTCTGTATCTAGTCAGTTAGATCATACTAGTTATTTTCAGGTATTGGGTCAATCAATGGCTTGATCCCAATTAATCCTAAGATCTAAGTTTAAAGGGTGATCAATCCTAAACTTAGCTTTAAGCATAACTAGATGATTGAACTATATTTCTAAACATCCTAACAATTGTTGTATCAGTATTACATTTATCAACCTATTTGAGAAACCTAAATCTAACAGTAAGGACTACTCAGACATATTCATGAAACAAATAGTTATGATGGTCTGAATAATACTTAGATAAATAATAGTAAAAGTAAACAGAAAGGAGTTCAAGATCTTCTCTGTTTTGCAGTAGATGATCTATCTCTCCAACTAAGCTCTCCTCTTTCAATGGTGGCTTCTTGTCTCCTCCAAACTAGGTCTAAAGGTCTCTAGGCAAGTCTACTCTATAATAATACAAAACCCTAATAAATAGCCTAACAGGCGGTTAGGGACTAGTGATGTAATTATTGAGACTTTTATGAAACTTGAAATCTTCTAATTTGTCATTAATTCTCGGATGGCTTCATAATCGATCGATACGAGGGACTCGACATCGATCGATATTTGGTGGTATCTGTTGGTCGATAGTGAGTTGTGACCGTCGACCATCTCTTGCTTCCAGCGAAGCTCCAAAGATCTCCAAAAAGCTCCAAATACATCATTTCCTTCCAAATAGTCCCTGAACCTGTAATTACTCTAAATAGACTCTATATAGTAATAATATATCTTAAATCATTCATAAACCATGGTTGAAAATGGGTAAAATTCATGGTCTATCATTGCATCAGTTCTTTTGCTTGCCAAGATCACATCAAAAAGACTCACCAAATGTAAAAGTTTTTCACACTTTTGGCCTGATCAGGGCATCCACAACTTCCTCGAAATCGTCATCTGCATATTCAACGCAATTGCATCCGTTTTCTCAGCTGATGCCTTCTGTGCTGCTTCCTTGTCAACCTTCTCTGCAGCAACTGCCATTACTTGAAATGTATACACATCTATAGCCACAACCACTATCTCCATGGTAAAAGGACAAGTCTACTTCTCTGCAAGAACATCTTTCGTCTCTGCATTATTTACAACTTAAGAACAAACTAACAACACATTACACTGTTTAATTGTCCAGAATTGCAACACAATATGGTATTTACCGTTTACCCCATTGTCTTCTTCGCCTCCTTATACAACCTGATACAACATGGATTACTCATTTGACAAGTATAACTAGTATATCTGGTACAACTCATATAGCTGAAATTACTCACGTGAAATGTACAACATGTATAACTTGTTCAACTACGTCATGGTAATTAAGAAAACTTCATCTAAATGAAAGGGAAAATAAATATTCAAATTGGTCTATTTCTATTAGGTATTTACTGTATTAATCTATAGATTGTATAAATTGAATCGTGAAGTACATGTAGTACAACCAACATAATTGGATTAGTTATCTTACATGCACAACTAATATAACATGTTGAATACGTATAACTGGTAGAACTAAAAGTAATGGTAACACTAGGTACAAATACTATTATTGCAGTAGTTACTCCAGTTGCACCAGTTGAGAATCTTCCCGAACAAAAATGTTCCAAGCACGATAAGCATCTCAAGCAGCTATAGTCCCGATCAGCTTAGACATCGAGTAGATGAAGAAGGACAACAAACTGGTGCAGATTCTTGAAATTTCCTTATTTTGTCATCTTTCGGCCATTTTTATTGTCATACCTCGACCATTTTCATTCGGTCTTCTTTGACTTTGTCTGCTTCCTCAGCCTTACTCGGGGTTATTACAAGGAGGATTAGAACAACATGTCTCATTTGATTCACATAAGCATCTTCTACAACATCCTTGGCACGCTGAAAAATAAAAACCAAAATTACAATCATGTTAGTTGTAAAGTGGTACTAGTTATACATGTTCTAGTTGAAATAGTTATACTAGTTATACACGTTTTAATTGTATCAGTAATTCTAGATATACATGTTCAAATTGTACTAGCTGTTCAAGTTATATGCGTTCTAGTTGTACTATTCATACTAGTTATACGCGTTTTAGATGTATTAGTAATATTTGTTCGAACTGTACTAGTTGTACTACTAATACTCAGTTTTCTTCCTTATCATGAATTTGTATGCTGAAAATGAAATTCAATTTTTAATGAAAAATATCATTTGAGAATGATGATTGATTAATCGATTTGGGATGAGAGGATAAAAGTGAAAGTTCTGAAGGTAATTTATGAGTTTTGAAAATAAGTAAAAAAAAAAATAGATCTAGAGTATTTAGGTATTTTTTGGGCAGGTCAGTGGGCGGTCATCAATAAACATCTGGAATAATCTTTGGCTTTCATGGTCGGAGCAAGTTCGACCGTATAGGCCAGCTCCTAAAGCCTTCCAACACCTAAAAGTCTCGGACTTAATGCTCCAAATCCTCACATACTGGAACCCTGAGAAGCTAGGGCTCGTCATCCCTTTCCACAACCACCAAATCCTAAAGATAAGGCCTAGCATTTGTGGAGCCCTTGAAGAATTAGTATGGCTCAAGTCTTCTACGGGTGACTACTCCACGAGGTCAGGATATGGAGAAGCTGCAGAAGCCCCATTGAAGAAGGTGTGAACCCTTTGACAAACCTGGACTAGACAAACCTGGACTAGAATGCCAATATCTGGAATATCAAAACAGCAGAAAAAGTCAAGGTATTCCTATGGAACTCCCTACATGGTGCCCTTCGAGAAGGAAAACAGTTTGCTATTAGAAGCATACCAATATCTAACCTGTGCCTGAGATGTAATGAGATGGAATCCATATCCCATGTCCGTTTTAATTTTCCTTTTGCCAAGAAGGTCTGGAAAGGGGCATCTCTTGCGCCTGAACTGAACCCGGATCTCATCACAAGCACCAACTCGGGACTGGAAAAGGTCAGAGTGATCCGTCTCTACCACTATCAGGTATTGGACCTGGAACGCTCTTGTCGTGGATCATCTGGAACCTATGGATAGCGAGGAATCAACTCATCTTCCAGAAGAGAGAGGTCCCGCCAGAAGAAACAATTGCAAATGCTAGCACTGAAGCTCATGAATGGATTCTGATCCAAGAACCTTCAATAAAACCACCTCCACCACAACCTAGTAACAGCCTGGATCCTCTCTCTCGGGCGTCTCAGCTGTGTCTATTTACTGATGCCGCTTGGAACTCATCATCGAAAAGTGCAGGACTTGGATGGATCTTCGATGATGCAGGCTCTATCTCACCCTTCTCTGCGACCACAGGATCTATATCGTCCCCCCTTATGGCGGAAACCTTGGCAATGTGAAAAGCCATAATCTTTGTCCTTTCTCAGGAAATCGATTCCATCCTCATTCTGTCTGATTCCCAAGTTCTCAAATACTTGATCAACAATCACTCAAGAAATTTGGAAATTTGGAAATTTGGAAATTTGGAAATTGTAGGAATCATGAATCAACGACATCTGTTATCTATCTTGTTTGTTTAAGGCTATTTCATTTAAGTTTATTCCGAGAGCAGCTAATGTTAAGGCTGACTCTGTTGCCAAACAAACTCTGAAATTTTTGTTTTTCGTCTGATTAATTAAGGAAAGGTTTGCACAAAAATAAAAGAGTATGTCTGATTAATTAATGAAAGGTTTGCACAAAAATCTCCTAGTTATTATTTGAGGAGCATTATTAACATTTAACCTTATCTCCATATATGATTAACCAAAATGTCATTACTTATGTGTCATCATGAGAATCATTCTCACAACTTTTATTAAATAACTCTTTCTTGCCTAGACTAATCACATGTAATGCCATTATTTATTATTTGGATCTTTTCATGCAATATACAATATGATTCTTTATTTCATTATTAAAAACCAATTGATAGTTGTAAATATTATATGAATCGTGATTACATTACTAAAATTATGGTGTACGCTAACGGTTATTAATAATACTCTTGAGAACTACGAAAGGTTGTCTTTCCCAAATGTGGTGTGGCATAATATTAGTGTATTTTTCGATGTGTATACTGCATTATTTTACAAATTTGTAGTATAGTATTAGTGGATTCTTCGATGTATATGTTGTATTATTTTATAGAAGTTAGCATACATTAAGTGTATTTGTCTTAGCTATTATATGATGGCTATATAACAAATTTCGATGGCTATTCATATTTTTATAATATATCGTTGATAATCATGTTTTTGAGTGATTGTAAAATACATTCAAAAACGAATTCCATATTAAATTGCTTGCAATCCCTTAACTTCTGCAGCAAGATTTTTTTTATTATAAAATTAACATAAATGCTGACAGACATTAATTTGAAAATTTATATAATTCTTTCCGGTTAAGTTTAAAGTGAAATATCATGTTCTTTACGATTCATAAATGATACATGACATCTTTTAGGGACACGATTTATAATTATGTTCTTCTATAAACATTGGTACGTGACATTAATTTGATTAATTTGTTTTGTATTTTATGCAGTGTTTTTAAACCCGGACCGAACCGGCGGTCGGACCGGGTTGAACCATGAACCGAAAAAAATCCGGGTTGGGTTAATGCTAAAACCCAACTAAAATCGAACCAGTTAAAAATCCCTATCAAACCGTTAAAAACCGGGAACCGACGACCCAATGAACCGGCCAAAACCCAGTTCGTATATAATACAAAATTTTGTTAATGAAACAATTAATTTTTCTTCTTTTTAAAATAAAAATAGGATTTATCAAAGATTAATAAAGTATCATCTCTCCTCTTTTTATTTTGTCGTCTATACAACTCATAAATTACAAGATTCACAAAGTTTAATATTCACGTCAAGATATTGTTTTTGTCTACTTCTCTCTTTTTAAAAATTTTTATTTCATGATCACTTGTTTTGAAGACTAAATAATTGAAACATTTTCATTTCTGAAATTTTGTATTTCAAAATATAACTTTTACGTAATGTGTATATAATTTTTTTTTAAAGGTGATGAAGATCTGCGAATAAAGTTTAAATGTGCTTTTCATATTTATTTTAGATTTTAATTGTTATTTTTAAGTTATTCTACAAATTATGGTCATTTAAATATTTTATTTGATATGATTTATTTTCTTAAAAAAAATATGCATATTATTTATAAAATATCATTAAATTTAGTTTAATCGAAGTAAACCCGATCGAACCCGGTTCAGACCCGGTAGAACCACAATGACCCATGACCCAAAAAATTTACGGTTCGCTAGCCGGTCCGGTTTTAAAAACACTGATTTTATGGGATATGTGACATTTATTTTGGGATTGAGCAATATAAACTTGATTATATTGTAAAATCAAAATATCGTATATAAAAAGATTAAACGCAATCTCGAGTGATTGTAAAACACAATCAAAAAGGAATGACATATTAAATTTATTTCAATTCTTTAACTTTTGCAACAAGATTTTTTTATTACGAAATTAACATAAATGGTGATAGACATTAAATATAGAAATTTATATAATTCTTTACGGTTAAGGTTAAAGTCAAATACCATTTTTAATATGGACTTCTTTTATTTTGGCTCCTTGCATATAATACTTTCTATAATTGTAAGGAAATGTACGTACAATTAGGGATTTGCAACATTCCTTTGTGGCAATGGGATATTCATTTTTTTTTCAAATCTCATGGGTCAAAACTTTATTAGTTGTGTGTATATATCATACTATCCTAATATCTATGGTATTACAACCTAAACGTTTCAAAACTATCAAAGAAAATGAGTGGTATGAATTTCATCTCTGACTTGAAGCCAAAGAAGTCTTTGTGGAAGATTATGGTGAAAGTCATAAAACTTTGGAAGCAGTATTCGGCTGCTGGTGGAGAGACCAGTGAAATTAATTGTTTTCTTATGCTGTATATTCTTAAATCTAAAAAAATATCAAATGTTACTTCTGGTAATCTATTATAGGGGTGTTCAATTTGGATGTCGGTTCGGTTTCTTCGTTTTTTCCGGTTTATCGGTATTTCAGTTTATAAAAAATAGCTACCATATTAAGATCATATCTATTTTGGTTTGGTTCGGTTTATATACAACCAGTTTCCGATTTATTTGGCTTTATACCAAAATACCATAAATATAATCTTTTATAACATTTTGTCTTTAATAACATTTTGTTTCAAAAAAAAATATTTATCTTAATAATTTTGTAAATTTTACTTTATATAATTAGATATTGGCTTTAATAAAACACGAAGATACTTTCGTTTTTAAATAGACTATTTTTCTTTTACAATTTAAAATAATTAGTAAACATATTAAGTTGGTAACAATAATATTTTCTATAGAATAGAAAAATTAGCAATCCATAATATTATTAACCAAATATTAGTGTACATATATGTCAGCGTAAAAAATAAAATTAAGTTTTTTTTTTAATTTGATAAAGATGAAATATATCTTTTGACTTAAAGTAAAATATTAAATTAGTAAAATAAAAATTTTAAGTATGAAGATCATATCAATAAATAAATTATGTATATGTTACTAATTATATTATAGAATTTACATATAATTATACAACATATTTTCATTTTATTCGCTTTGATCAGTATAATCAGTTTATATGACAAACCATATCCATATAGCACGTTTTTTTTTTAAAATAACATCCATTTGGTATATTTGGTATTACCAAATTCAAAATATTTTTTCTATTCTGTTCGGTTTTACCGGATTGAACTCTTAAATCTAAACTATGTATAATATCTCACTATTGTTTTTACCTATTCAATATCTATTGATTAAAATTTATAATTTTTTTTAGTCTACTCACTCTCTGCACATGGCGCGGATCATCACCTAGTAAAAGAGTATTTAGGGACTTAGAATTTAAGTGGATCTGTTCATGTTTCTAATTGTATGGGGGTCTAGATCTAATTTATATTGTTGTGTGTAAGTAATTAGTTAGATAGATGTAGGGTTAAATGTTTTTTTTTTTTTAGTTTATCCATTTTAAAATGTGATTTAAGTAAAAAAATTATTAAAGGGTCCAAATAAGACTACTAGTCTGGAAGGCAATTTTAGAATGCGATCCTCATTTTTCTTCATATCTTCACTGTCTTCGTTTACGTTGCTCTCAACCCACATTTGGCATTATTTACTTAAATAGGTATTTTATAAATAACGGGTGTTGAATTTTCTGCTGAAGTTACTCAAGAAAGAATATACGATCATACGAATGAGAGATGCATGTTGTGATCCGACTCGAGGAAAATGACATAACCCAAGAGAAATATCCAGATATATAATAAGAACATCAATAACAAATACATCATCATAAAAATGAGAATTTGGAAGCACAAACAATTGAGACCTTGTTTAAGCAGAAAAAAAAATTGAGACCTCGAGCTGAGATCATTTCAAACTATATTATTACTACATCCTCTCTCATTATAATATTGCAAGTCTTAGCAAGAATAACACATAACTTAAACCTGTATCGATACGATTTTCACGTAAGGTCGTACGTCTTTCTTACAAGGGCCTAGTATGTCGTCCTTTTGCCCGGCCACACAGACGCGAGTTCTTTGGGATAGGGTACTCATCTCTCAAGGACGTCGATGTTGTAAAGACGCGCAAGTAGAGCTGTTGTCCCAAATACTGCCTTGCCCAAAACTCGGACCTTAGGTTCCACATTCCCACGTTGTCCAAAGCAATGTAAATGGCAGTCCATGATTTTGGATACACCTGAATCCCAAATATATATGTCATGTTCTTAATTAGATTAACAAGAAAAGAAAATAATGTGTTAGATTGAGGAAGAAGAGGCAAGAAGAATGGGAAACTGCCTCACTTGGACAGTTGAACGGGAAACTGCATCACGTAAATTGTACCCATTTCTGCTCCCTGTGTTCCACTGTCCACCATCCATCCTGTATGTTATCGGATCAGAACACATTTAGACAATGTCAAAAGAAAAAGAAACTACCAAATAAAAAGGTGTGAAGATAAATGTACCCAACAACCCAGAAGGAGTAACCATTGAGATGATAACTTTGAACGATATTCTCTTTGTTCTCGAATACAATCTCGATAAACGTTCGATAATCGACTTGCAAAACAGAGGTGTCAAGGTATAAACCTCCCCCTGTGGATTTGTCCGAGATGCTATTGATCTTATAAACCCCGCTTATCTTGAAGAAGTCGGCAAGTTTTAGAGGTGTATCCGCAGGCACAAATGACACACTATTGATACCGTATCTCTGCTTCCCATTTATCTGCCCCGCTGAGCTACCAAACACAATAGTCCTAATGAGCGGTATTAGGCCATAATGATATGATCCTTGTGGGTTTGGTCTTGGTCCACTGGCTGTCAAGTTGGTTCTACGAAAAAAACAAAACCATTAGATCTTTACAATTCTCTATATGGAGGGAGCTTAAAACACTTAGTTGCCTATGCAAGAGCCAAGAAGAGTACCTGATGGCACGTGCTTGGTTTAAGGACCAATCAATTTGAATGGTGGGACCACCGGGCATTGGACCAGAAGCTGAAGTTGACGAACCACTGTATCGGAGAATGCCGGTGGTTGTTATGATCTTATCGGTGAACCGAGAGGAAGCAACCACGTAGTAGTCACGAGGAGATTGGTCAGCAGTAATGAGAATAGAGTAAGACTGGCCAACATGAACGTCAAGTGACGAAAACATGGTTTGCATTGTGTGTGTCCCTTCGACTTCCACAAGCTTCATCCTGTGGTTTTGGATTCTGAAGTTAAGAGAATTTTGTAATCCAACGTTTGATATCCTCAACCTGTATGTTTTTCCTACATTGCATAAACGTGATTTTGAAACATTATTAATAAACGTGTTGAACGAGTGAAATTTAGGAAATCGAGATCAAATGCCACACACCTTGCTCAACGTTTAATGTAGCACCGTTGCTTCGGCCATTGATAAGAATACCATCAGGCGATGGTAACTTCCTTCCTCTGTCAAGACGCGCCTTTAAATCCTGAGCAGTATACAAAATATTAAGAGAATTTTATTATTTGTATAAGCACTTGATCATTTAAAATATAACATATGTTATAATAGATTAGGTCATCAAAATATATCATTATAGATTATGAAATAGATACGCATGTGATAATTATATAACCTATAAAATAAAAGTTGAGAAAATGTGTAAATTCATGCTATTAAATGCTTGTATCTATATATATATAATAATTTTTGCGAAAAATTATTTCGCAATCATGCTTTCACGTTAAAAGTTAGAATGATTAATGTAAAAAGTTAAAAATAAAAAGATGCATAAACACTAAGTAAATTTAAAAAAAAAAACAAATTCTGTAATTTTTAATAATAAATATTTATAACACGATTTTGTCCGCATGTGCGAATAACTCCTAGTACAAATTAAATTCGGATTTAGTTATTTATGATAATTTGTGTATAAATTACTCCCTCTGTACCATTTTAAGTGGTGTTTAAGCATTTTTATTTTCTTTCATAATAAGTGATGTTCTCACATTTCTAGATAAAATTTAATGTCAATTAAAATTTTCGACCAATTACAAAATACTACATATTTTTCTTATTGGTTAGACTGATTTTATTTAATGCAATTTTATGTAACCAAGATAAATTGCATAGAAATTTGTATTTTCTTAATCTTTGTGTAAAAACCTCAAACACCACTTAAAATGGTACAGAGGAAGTATTATTACTATTTTTATTAGGGAAAATCTTCTAAATAACCTATTTTAGCTTTTGTTCATTAATGGGTAAAAAATAATTATATTTTGATTTATAATTTTAATTACTTATTTATTAAATATAGAAAATAATTAAGTTTTAAAATTTTGAAAATAATTGTTTTCTTGAAATTTTTGCTTTTAACAAAATACGTTTAGAATTTCCAAAATATTTTAGAAAATGATTTTTCTTTAGTTAAGAAATTAGAAAAACTTTCTTCAATATATATATGAAATTTTCCATAATTTGTAAAAAGAAAATTGATTTGAATTTAGGAATGCTTTCATAAAATAGAAAGTTTATTTAAATATTTATAGGAAATGATGTAATTATCATTTATCTTTCTTATAAAGGATAAATTAGTAGCTTTGATTATATTGTGAACTAGTTTGGAAATAAAAAAAATGTTTTGGAGCTATTTGAAGTCACTTATTATTATTTTTAATTTTATATAGGTTTTATATATATATTTTTTATTTTAAAGTTTATATTTTACAAAAATGAATTTTATAAGTACTTTAAGTTAATTTTATTATCACCATATTTGACTTTTTTGTTCAGAACACTTTTTTTTTTTAAATAACTAATGTTAAAGTTAGTAATTACTATTATGTCAAGTTCATGTTAAACAAGTAAAACACATTCAAATTTTATAAAATCAGATCAGGTTCATATTATTGTTGGCGAAAGAATTTTGTTTTTTTTGTTTTTTACCAAAACTCACCGTGTGATTAGTTTTGTACCAATCTCCGATGAGGACAGTGTAATCTCCTGCGGGGTCAGCAAATGGAACTGGAATTCCAGGACGACTAAGGATTCTGATGCCTCCGAACCCACCAGCTGCCTTATGAAATGCAAGGGATGGGAAGTAGTAGAAGCTTCCAATTTGGTCTTTCACTTGCAAAATATATGTGTAGTTGGTCCTTGGTGGAATTGGACAAGTCGTTCCATACATTCCATCAACATAAGAGTTTCTCCTATTTTGTACTCCATTCCTGTTTTATCCATTTTTAACAGTTAAATAGCAACGAATACACATAAGAGCATATGTAGCAAATAACCAAAATTTTAGAATGTCGTTTTAATTTTTTTTTTCTTTGCAAAACAACATCTACAATATATGTAGTAAATATTGTATCTACTAATACTATCATGTTAATTTATTTGTAGATACAATATTTTATATAACATTACAATTTTACATAACATATGGTTTTCAATTTAAATTCTATAAATGATGTTGGCTTAGAGCATCTCCAACTTACCCTTATATTTATCTTCATATGCTTTAATAGAGTAAAATTTACTCTATCTCATCTCTATTTCTTCCCCTAAAATAGAAAATTGCTATTTTTCCTCTATATTTAGGGGAAAAAATAGCATTCCTCCATAATAGAGACATATTTTTTATTTACGCAATAGATCTTTAATTTTTTTTTGTGATTATAACTAAAAATACATGGTTATTTAGAAATATATTATTTCTACATATAAAACCCAATTATTTTTTTGTTTACATAATAATCTTAATTATTACAGTTATATATAAAATAAATAAATATTATTATTATTTTATTTGAAAGTCAATTTTTTAAAACAAATAATATTTAAATTTTATATTTAAAACTAAAATAATTAATTATAGTTTAATTATTAAAAAGTCTACATAAATTTCACATATTGATAACATATTTAAGTTGAACTTAAATATTAATTAATAAAATATAATAAAACAACTTAATATTCTGGTAAATTACTTCTGGATCTACAAAGATCGTTAGAATATTGTTCAAACGAAATGGATGGATAAGGAACTTGTTGATTTTATTGCTGGTTGCTTCAAAAACCGATTCCAAGAGTTTTTAAGTCGATTCAAAAATATTAAAGATAAAAAAATCTCATTTCTCATTTCATAATGTATTAATTGATTATTTATAAGAAAAGTATTTGTTTCATTATTTTTGTTTAATATTTTTTGTAATAAAATGTTTAAATTAAATAATATTTTATTTTTATGAAAGATTTCCAAAAGATATAATGAATAGGTTAATTATCTACATTTAAAAGTTAAAGAGTGTTAATTGTAAACTAAAAATAATCTTTTAAAAATATTTTTTTTTAAATAAAAGAATACATTAGAGATAACTCATCTCTATCGTAGAGTTCTTCGGTCGTAAATAAAAGAAAAAGGAATGCTTTGATCTTAGTAAAGTTTGTACATAATTACCAACACTATAATTCGTTTAATCTTTACCGATATAACTTCAAAAAGAAAAAAAAAATGATGTCACGAAGATAGGCTAATTAGTGGAAATGGGTAGGGCCCTTCTTAAAGACAACGTAACTTCAACGACATTCTAATGCAGCCGACAAGTTTCACCGAAAGGGCATGTTCGGGTGTTAAACAGCTAATGAATTAGGGAGACAGGTGGCAAAATGTGGAAGATAATATTATTCTGTTACTATATTTCAACCAAACTAATATTTATGTTAAATTTAAATATTTTGATATATATTCTTCAAATATATATGCTATATATATATTATTTTTACTTTTAGATATCCATGAAATTTTCGAAATTGGCGAAAAAAATAAAGGCTGACTTTGAAATTGTGCTTTTCATAGAATTTTTAGAATAAATATATGTGGAAAAGCGTGCTATTACGATAGGAAAGCATGCGAGTGCGATAAATGTAGACATGGGTTTAAATGGAAACGGTCCATCATAATGGCATCAATCTGTAAGATAACGAAAAATCTATTACGGGTATTAATCAAAGATAACTGCCATTAATGAGAGGGAATTTTGTTTTGTTTTTGTCTTGTCAAAAAATGTGATAAATGTAGTCATAGAATAGAATGTGATTGGATAACATTTTTAGAGTTATTTTTACTCTAATTTTTAATTTACTTCAAATTCCACTAAAAACATACTAATTAAGTGAAACTAATGTTTTATTTTTAGTTTATTTACTATCTAATGAGAAAAACACTTACTTAATTTTATTCAGTAATTTACTAGAATAATAACATTTACACTAACGTTTTTTTCCTTTTTCTGTTAATTTTTATTTTTTCTCTTATTTCCATTTTTTCTTTATCCTAATTCTATCGAATCACATTCATAGTATGATTTTTCCTGATAACAAAATTATGATGTACTGTAAAATAGTAGTTTGTATTTGTGTTAAAATATAAGTAGTTTTCACATTGAATCAATGCAACTTTGTAATTTTTTTCAAAAGTAACAATTTTTTTAATGTTAGTACTTTAACTAAAACTACTTATCGAAACAGAGTGAGAGGGGGTAAAGTCTAACAAATCGCGACTACCAGTTTATTTACGTTGTTGAAAAACTCGAATTTTTAGATGACAAAAAGATGAAGTGGCTACTCAAAAAAAATGAAGAAAACGTGGAGCAAAACTGCTCTCACGGATTATTACTGTATCGTAAATTCCATGTATAATCTGTTGTTCAATATAGTACATGTATAACCTACAACTTTCTTTTTCCTTTTCTGGATGTGAAGAGTATAAGGTTGTAATTCGGAAAAAATGAAGTGTGGTCGTTACCAGGATATTAAGAAAGGCTCGTCTAAGCTGTTGTGTACGTTAATGATGAGATTGTCGTTTGTCACACTGTGAATGTCGGGTCCCGGAAATTGTCCATTAATCAATATTCCCTATTTTCATAAAATTAAAAAAAAAAATTAGTTAGATCTAACCTTCAGGGTAACAAAAAAAAGTTACTTTTCGTCAACCAACCAATAAAACGATCCACGGAGCCATAACGTTGTTTTACACAAGAAATAGTAGGAAAATACTCTTTTAAAAAATAAAGTAATATTGTACTCTGCTCGTTTTAACAGAAGAGCTAATGATGTAGAAGACCTGTTGACGAACACCGAGAGGATAAATGTCACCGTATGTTACATTCCAGTCGAAGAATCGGTAAGGACTCTCGGCAGTGACCAAGGCGAAGAATGAGAAGCAGAGCAATAGGACGGTGCCTCCGGATCTGCCCACTGCCATCATTTTTGAATGAGAGAGAGTTGAATGACGGCGTTTCTAATGGTGGAGAGAGAGAGAGAGAGAGAGTGAGAGAGAGAGAGAGAGTGAGAGAGAGAGAGAGAGAGAGTAGACACAAACTGAGTTATGTAAATTTAAGTGCGTCGGGAGGGTGGGAGCGAGAGGGGTTCCTAACTAAACTGGACAAAATGAATAAAAGCCAAGAAATTTTGCATTTACTGCGTTGACTTACAGATTTAAAATAATCAAATTCCTTCTTTTTTTTATCGACGAGTCGAATTCCTTTATATCAAGTAAACTAGACGATAACTCGTGCATAGTAATTTTAAAAAAATATATATTATGCTAAAATATTATAAACAATATACATTTTATTATCAATAACCGTTTTTACATTTGATTAGAGGTGGATATTCCAGTACCATTTTGTTCAATTCAGATCTTTGAAGGTTTAGTTCGGTTTGTATTTTTGGGGGTTTGGTTCGGGTTTAAATTCGAATAACCTATTTAATTTTTTTCAAAAACTAAAGTTCATATATACTTTAAATTTTTCAAAATCTAAAAACAAAAATTAAATATAACATATAAATTTGAACAATGTATTCAAAATACTTAAACTTAACATAAAAATTGGTTTATCTTAAATATTTGGATAGGAAATCAATAGATATTGTAAGTATTTTAGGTATTATAAGTATCGTTTAGTTATTTTAAACATTCACTTATCACTATTTGTATATATTTCCAAGTATTTTGAACAACTTAAAAATGTTTTATATATTGTGAATATTCTTTTAGATATTAAATTTAAAAATAATTAATATATTTAAGTATATAAATCTTGTTCAGATGTATTCGGATACCTAAAAATATTATGGTTTGGATCGGGTTCGGTTCCGGTTCTCTAGATACCAAAATTTTGAACTCATTCGGATATCTAACCAATTTTGATTAAAGTTTAGTACTATTCTTTGGATCAGCCTTGGTTCGGTTTTTATGGATTCAGATTTTTTGCACAACCCTATATTTTTATTATGACAAAATTTTAAACGAAAATGATGATGGTTCATACTGATTTTGGGTATGCAACCATTTTTAAGCTAAAACACATTTTACTATGTATGTTGCCCATTTAGTTAATCACTAAAAATTGTTCTAGACCAGTTTAATAAAATGATGATGGTTCATATCGGTTTTAGGCAAATTTCAAAATTAAAATATTAAAGTCTCAATATTCTTTCAAGGCAAATTTCAAAATTAACATATTTATGTATTTTGAAATGGTACATAGTTTAATTTAAACGATATTAAAATATATATATATATATATTATTTAATATGAATATTTATTAAATAAAAATTCATATTAATATGATTTTATGATCATTTGTATCTTGTTATAACAAAAACAATTAAGCCATTGATCACAAATTTTCAAAGGGATATTTAACATTTTTGTAATTTAAAACCGTTTTAAAAATTTTAAAATATAACATATAAGAAAAAATCTGATTTTTTATTATATGATTAATGTGATTGTTTAATTTCTTTTAGCAATATAAAATTAAATAAAAATGAGGAAGTATGCAAAAATTATTATCAAATCTTTATTTGTCATAATCATTAATTATCATATATATGTTAATCATATTAGGTAATTCTGTAACTTTTACTTAAGAAAATAATACATGTTTTTTATATTTTGGGTTAATAATAGTTTTCAAGTAATTGTATTTTGGGCCAACATTTTTTTTTCAATTGATTTGTAAACTGCCACACATAAGCTAAATTGTCATCATAATTAAATGACAACTAAGCAGTGTCTCTTTTTAATTAGTACAAATTTAAAGTTATAATTTTCTAAATAATTCTAAATTAATATATATGGGATAAACAAACTAATCCTTTTTTGGTCAAAAAACGAACTAATCCAAGTATAATTAATATATATGTAAAACTGCATCGATATGTTTACAACGATTCTTTTAAATGTTCAGACTTCAGAATTTTTTATCTCAAGCACTGTTAATGATTATTCCTTTTTAACAACTTAACTTTATTAATTAGATTGTAAGCAAATTATATAAATATATACAAAATAATAAAAACACAACAAACAATATATATAAAATGATACAAAAAACCTAGCTTAATCATAAACTTTTATCTCTTTGTGGATTTGATCCCTAAGTACTACGACTGTTATTTGAGAGAGTAAAGTTATTCTTTAGGATAATTTGAATGATATCAAATTTGGCGCCGTTTACGAGGAGCTTTGATTGCCATTAGATTTTATTAGTTAGAATTAGTCTAGATTTTGATTGTTACTGAAAATTCTCATAAATTTTTTTCTTGATTTCTTTTAGGTGCATGTTCAGCAATACCAAAAGCAACAAAGAAAAATCACTACTATTCTCAGTTCCTACACTTTTGGAACACACGATCCGCAAAGAGAGACGAGCCGCATCGATCGACAACAACACAAATCCGTCGACCGATAGTTGTGAGCTACCGCTGATCGACACTTCTACCAGAACATCGATCGACATCTGTCTGCGTGACATGGTCGTGACTCTAGTTTTAGTGTGATATGAGAATGGAGACCTGCATGACCAGGAGAGTCATTTGCGTAATGCAGCAGGTTAGAGGTTAGATGATGAAAGGGTTGTAATTCCTGATCATGATGCTGATGCCACTACAGCCGATGCTTGGGTTGTAGGTGATGATGCGCAGGCTGCTCGACCCAGAACATTGGTTGACTACAACCGTCCAGATCAATACTACGCTAACAAATCTGCTATTCGTCCTCTAGCTGTTCAGATGAACGATTTCGAACAGAAGCCTCAATACTTTACACATGTGGAACAAACACCTTATTGTGGTCTCCCACATAAGCATCCTATAGACCATCTGGAGCGGTTCGAAGATTTGGTTTCTGCCATTAAAGCCAATGGAATCCCTGAGGACTATCTCATCTGCAAGCTCTTCAAGTACTCACTAGCTGGAGACGTTTCGCACTGGGTTAAGAAGTTACCCCCATAATCACTTACATCCTGGATTGAAGTCAAGAACACATTCCTGCGTAATTTCTTTGATTAGGGACGTGCTGAAGAGCTCAGAAGCACGATTGCTACATTCACACAAGGGCCTATGGAGTCATTTATAAGCTCTTGGATGATATTCAAGTCCTATCATAAAGATTATCCACACCATGGATTCAATGAAGTGCAACTACTCAACACTTTCTTCAGAGGCATCTCGCTGGCATATCAGATGGCTCTGGATACTGCTAATGAAGGAAACTTCAACACTAGAAATCCAGAAGAGGCTGTGAGACTCATTGAGAACCTGACATCCAACAACAGCACGAAAAACATTGATTTTGAGAGGAAGATTTCAGCCACTACTCTTGGGAATGAGGAGTTGGACGATGTCAATGCCAAACTAGATAGCGTTCATAAGCTTGTCAAAAAGCATGTTAGTTTTGTAGAAGATATAAAAGCTGTAGACGTCGATAGTGATAGAAACGACGAGGAAGATGTGAACTTCATTAGTGGTACTGGTTTTCAGAATCAGAGGTCTGGGAATCATAGTGGATACATAAACTCCTATGGCAATGGACAGAAGAGAAACTACAACCAGAGTTCACAGTACCACAAACCCTACATCAACAACTACAACAACAGTAACAAACCCTACGGAAACTCTTCTTACTAGAAACCACCACCAGAAACCCAAGAGAGCAGGATTGAAGAAAAACTTGATCAAGTTCTTCAGGGCCAGTAGCAGCTGACAGTGGATTTCAATGGGAAGATATATGCTGTCTACACCAACCTGAACACAAAGTCTGAAACTTTGAGCACACATGTGAAAAAGTTAGAGATGTAGGTGGTTCAGACATGAGAAGCTGTTAAGAGGCAAGAAGCTTTAGTTAAGGGTAAAGGAGAAGAAGCACTAAGACACCATGTGGGTGCCATCATAGATGATGATTTCTGGCAAGTGGTTAAGCAAGAAAAGCTTCAAGAGGACGACTTTGAAGTTGAGAACTCCATGAGTTTCGAAAGTTCACACTGGTGTCGATCGACACCAAGAGATGAGCAGCGACTGATGGAGTCATCAGAGCACCAACCAACACATCCTGTCAAGCATCGATCGACACCTTCTATGGAATCCGTTGCATCGTGCGAGACAATGAGAATCATGACTCACAAGGAGTTCGCAGCTCGACACCCTCATCCACCCCAACCCTACCGTGTCACCACAGAAGACATCGATCGGCAACAACAATCTGCCACTGATCGACACCAGACGTTAGGCAATGATCAACAAGAGTCCTCCAGCGTCGATCGACACCCACCTTTCACTTACCGAGTGCGGTTACTTAGCATCGATGTAGCCAGACTAAATGCACTCAGAAATCCATCTAAACCTTCAAAAACATCAATAGACAACAACATTGAGCAATCTGAAAATGCACCAGAGCCTATGGTGGTTGAACGGGCTACTGAGGGACAAACCTTGAGAAAGAGGAAGGAAAAGGTTCCCAAGCATCTGAAGAGAGGAGCTACTGAAAAGAAGATGGATGACTTCACTAAAGGGGTTTTCAGGATACCCTTGGATAATCCATTCGATGAGGCTTACTTTACCCATAGATTGTGGATGTTCTTCAGAGAAACCAATGAGACTGAGAAGGACACTGAGAGGATGTTCCATCAGGTCAGAGAGAAGATGAGACATAGGATTACATTGAAGAAGAAGAGTGATCTTGGAAAGTTTGTAGTACCATGCTTGATAGGAGGCATTGACTACCCTAGTGCGCTTTGCGACACATGTTCTTCAGTCAGCATTCTACCTAAGGTGATGGCAGCCATCTAGGTCCGGAGATAGAGCCTTCAAAGGATTCGTTCACTTTTGTAGACTGTTCTCAGGGAACTCAGGAGGAATCATCAGAAACCTTGAGGTGCAGATTGGTAATGCCCTAGTTCCAGTAGACTTCCATGTCCTGGATATCAAGCTCAACTGGAATTCTTCTCTGCTACTTGGTAGAGCCTTCATGGCTACTGTAGGAGCAGTTTGAAACATGCAGATCAACGAGTTGTGCCTAACACTCATAGACCCTAATATCTACTATGATCCAGTGAGAGTTGACAAGCCACAGACGTCCTACATGGAGATTGGAGATAATCCAGGATTCATTGCGGTATGTTACTCTGATCCTAGAGCTGAAATTAAATCAGACAATGGAGCACCGAACGACACCTAACCTGAACTGTCACTCGATGGTAGGTTTGAAGGAACGATAAACAAAGCTTTGAAAGCACCGATCGACAATGACCATGCGAATGAGATAGACGACTTCCCAGAAGGATCTATCAATAGTTGGGAGAATGACTACTACCAACCAAGCTTCACGGTTCATACTGCTACCCCATCAAAAAGGAAGATCCATATCATACATCCAGATGAGTATGGAGTATATAGAGATGAAGATGGCAACACACAAGCATTGGATGGAAGGATCATCAATGTTTCTATAGATGATATGGAAGCAATATCGGAGATGGTTGATAAATCAGGAGGGAAGTATTTGAGTCTACCACAGTATGAGGGACGTTTTTCAGATGCGTGAAGTCTACACCATACCTACACCAGATGATGATAGATACATTAGAGATGAAGTCATGGAGATCATGAAGAAAGCAATGTCTAACCAAGATAAGATGTATGACAAGATGCAACAAACAATGGACAAACTATTCTACCCTCTCCACAACAGCATTGCTTGGATAAGCACGACAATGGAGGAGCTGCAACAGAAATTGGATTACACTGAATAGATTATTCAGAGGCAGCAAGACCACATAACCAAGAGCGAAGAAGCAATCAAAAGCTTTGTTGGTACCTGGTTCAAGATGTCCAAAGATGATGTTGACACTTATTTCCCAACAAGTAGTCACCTACCTCCTTACTAGTCAAACCACATCAAAAAAATCAAGCTAAATGACTATAACAAAGCGCTTAGTGGGAGGCAACCCATTGAAAATATATAAAAAAGATCTGAAGAGACGATTGCTCTAGGCATCGACCGATGAGACACATTCGACATCGATCGATATTTCACCACCGCCACCGATCGATCACCACTTCAGTGTGTCGATCGACAATGACATCAGCCGACATGTATATTGTTTTCCTTGTTACATTAGTACTTTTGATTTATGTTTTCACCAAACTTTGACTGAATAAATACTGAGGACAGTGTTTTTTAAGTCTGGGGGGAGGTTTACTGATATTAGTTTATTTATGTTTCACTATATTTTATCGAGTCAAGAAAGAGATTATGATCTTATTACAACTTAATTACTACTCTAATCACTCTCTAGCACCATCTAGATTTATTGACTGCATGATGTATTAGATGGAAACACTGCAGTGTATCACGTGTTACTCACATCCACAATTACTAAGAATGTCTGAAGAAACCAAAGCTAACTTTCAACCTTAATCTACTATACTTGCTTGTTTTGAGGCTTGGTATACATTGAATCAGAGTCCTCTTGCAAGTCTGGAAGGTATTAGACTTATTGTCCCTGGTTCTCCTTCCACCTCTCTTCGGCATCAATATTTACAAAAGATTGAAATAATTTCTTGCGGTTTAGAGGGGTAGGAATGTTTCCTACGTCCCCATTATTCTACTCTAGTAGAATGATCACACATTGTTTGAAAGCGAAGGGTAGATACATTATCGATGACCCCACTATTCGCTTACAACATTTCCCAATAATATAATATATATACTATAAAAAAAATCAGATTCAGAGAAGATATAAAAGAGAGAGGGAAAACCAGAAAAGGAGTCACCTGTAGTTCCAGATAGTTACTTGAGTTGATTCCACGTGTCCCTTGATCGATACTCCCAAGATGTAGCCTACACATTTAATTTATGCAGAAATGAGGTCAGCAGAGAGGTATGCCAGGTGCTATCATTGGAGTTGTGTGATATATGGTAATGTGACTAAGCTAGAGTGTAGTACATTGAATCATCCAAAGTTAGTAATGATTCACTTTCCCCTTTAATATCTGCAGAAAGAGAGTAGCGATTTTAAATTATGTGAGTCCCTGCTGTTTTCAAAACTCTTTCATCAGGACTGCTCTTGTTTTTCTTTGAGGACAAACAAAAGAATAAGTCTAGGGGAGTTGATATACCATGGATTTTACTTATTTTAGCCATTGTATATAGTGTTTTATGAACTATTTATTATGTTTTGGAGTCTTTTTAAAGTATTTATAGGTTCAGGAGTGTTTTGGAGATATATGGTGATTTTGGGACATTTTAGAGCAAAAGCTAGAAGAAACTCGTAGCTGCCCATCGAACCAGTCTAGAGTCGACATTCAGAGTCAACCGTCGATCGACGGACAACTCTTATCGTCGATCGACAGCGAAGCGCGCAAAACCCGACTTGGTTCCCAGCCGACTTATGGCCCAAGTTCCAGATTATTTACAAGATTACCCGTGGCCGATTTTAACCTAATATTTATGTGCTCTGCCATTGTTTTGGGCAACATACGCTTTCATACTTTCTACTTTACACAACAAAAAATATCTAGGGTTTTTAGTAGTTTGGAGAGAAGATCCAATACTCCTTTAATATTTGTATTGGAATTCCAGTTTTTCTACTCTATTCTATTTATGCAGTTTATTCAGATTATTGTCATGTCTTACTTGATCATGTCTGAGTAGTTACTTTTGTTAGATCTAGGGTTAGAAGTAAGGTTATGAGAGATTAGCCCAAAATATAGATACGCTAAGGTGATAAGATTTCCTTCATAGGAATTACTATTAATGCTTGTGTTCTATAGTAGCTAACTAGAACCCTGAACTTACGATAATTAGGTGCAAGCGGAAGCATGGTCTATTACCTGAATTAATTCCCCTGAGCTAGGATTGCTATAAACTAGTGAACCAATTGAACAGCTCGGCAACGCTTGACTAGGTAAACATCGAGCGGCACTAGTCACACGATCGACATTCGAACTATATCAGCAAAAGACTGCTGAGATATAGACTTAGTTCAATAGGATTTGTTCGCACGCAGAAAGTGGAATATATTGCAATTAGAATTCGTGTTTTAGGATTGAAACCTTAGGATCTATATCACTATAATTTCAATTACCTGATACCCTAAATCTAGCTATTTCTCATAATTGTTTACAACCTCAAATCAATCAATCAACCGAACAACTGCATTGTTCACATCTGCTTTTTGTTGTTTAATTTTGTGCCTAGCTTAATCATAAACTTGTTAGGATCTATTGTGTGTCTTAGCTCCTTGTGAATTCGATCTCTAAGTACTATGACTAAACCTCTTATCTAAGAGAGTAAAGTCACTCATTGGAGTAATTTGAGTCATATCACTGTTTACATTCATATTGATTTAAACCTGATTATATTACATATTTTTTTGGTCAAAATTATATTACATATCTTAGTTACAAAAGAGTTAACACTAATATACAAAAAATAGCATTGATAATTAGCTTTTAATGTAACCAAATGGGTGGTGTCCTTGAGTTTATTTCACTTTTGGCATATAATTTATTATTTGAAAATCCACTCAAAATATTGAAATATTTTTTAGAAGACATTTTAATATTTAAATCACATTTATTATACTAATATTACAAAAGAATATGTACCATTGAAACATAATCACAATTTGAATCGAACTTTAATCCACCGTGTAATATTAATAAATTTGTACCATCATTATATTAACTACGCATCTTAATATATTGTTAACAACTTAATTATTCAAAAAAAAATTAATGGCTTCTTTCCTCTGCTTCACATATCCACCTACCACTCCCAGACCTGCTAATCCAAGTCTCGGTGTCTCAGAGGCAGTAAAAATCCAAATAGCCTCCTACTGGCCTTTAATTGGTGTAGCTATTGTAAATGGTCATGGTAGTTGACGTATCATATGCAAGTAACATTTCAATTGCTGATGGCAAAAATCCCCGCTCTGGCACTCAAGGATGATGGTAGTCTTTGGTTTCTATGGGCTGCTCGCATGACCAGTCCTTGAGAAATCTTCTCCGTGCCACAAAACACCCATATTGACTGGATGAAATTATTCAAGTGACAATCACCTCTAAAGTTCTGCGTCTAGGACCTGAGAATAAGAAAGAATACATTGTAGGACAATTCCATAGATGTTCCAAGTTACATGGGGTCTTATTCATATTGTGTTGAATAGGTTATGGGGATGCGTATGTAAGATAGACTGTAAGAAATTAGGAAAGTTGTTGTTTTTATTTACAAATGGGTTATTCAACAGAATGTGTGGTATATGAATGATCATCTCCTCCTTACTGCCCCTTGAAGTCCTGTAAGCTCTTACAACATACTTGAGATGTCTACATTTTCGGTGTGGGTAAATCTTAAAATATCTCGGATTCATGCTTCTCTAGAGTAGACATCAGTTTGAGAGAGCCATTGATTATGCATAAGCTTCGAATACATCCAAAAAATATGGGAGAAGCTAATATTTTAGTTGAGGTTAAGTTAGATAAACCATTAGATAAACCGTTCCCGAAGCTTATTTCGTTTGATGACAAGTAAGGAAATATCTATTTGGTAGATGTGTAGTATTTTTGAATTCGTAGGGTTTGTGAAAGATACAGAGCACTTGGCCATAAGGAGAAGATGTGTTTACTACCTCCTAATACACATAGATCTGCTCCTGTTACAAAAACAAACTGATGTTACTAATGAAGAGATCCCAATGGTAAACATAGTTCAATTGTTGCAAAACACTTCCAGTACACATGTGGACCATTTGGAACCAAATTTGCATTCACCCTTTGTCCACCTAGAATGTGAGACTCCTAAAAAGTCTTCTGTCACTACATTTTGCGATGATGCAATTGCTAGTCTGTTCACACATTCGCATGAGGAACATTTTATCCCTTGCTCAAAGATTGATTACACTTTATCTATGTTATTAGCACCAAATGTTGCATTCTCTTTGTCACAGAATATGGAAGAAATTCCAACACAAAATATCATTTTGGAAGATTTTTGCCCCTTTAAAAATGAGCAACCAATTGATCTTTACGCTCTTGTTAGTCACAACCATCAAAAATTCCACACGGAATGAGGAAATTCCGCTTGTTTATGGCAAAGACACTGATTTAGAAATAGTTGGAGAAAGTACTAGTTATAACTTAACTAAAACAAGAAGGCCAGTAAAATCAATCCTAAGAGCAACTTTAACCCTATTACCCCAAATGAGTTTCTTAATGCTTTTTTAATTAATTGATTGTTCCTTTTTGTACTTAAAAACTTTAGATAAGAAACTATGAAAAATGTGTGCTCCAATGGTAGTTTCTTAAATAGGGGTTCTTAATAATTTTTTTTTTAAAGATAAAATTTATTTATTAAATAAAACATAATAAAATATAACATTTTAAACATACCTTTTAAATTTTTTTTTAAAAAACAAGGATTACTAAAATAAACGAGAATAATTTGAAAGAAACATTCCGAACTCAGTTGTTGTCTTCGTCACGTCCAAATTTACTCCATAAATGTTCAACCAAATCAGCTTTGAGTTGTTGATGCATTTGTCTATAACGTATTCTTGTTCGAACACCCAACATATTGGCGATATTTGTAGGCATATCCGTAGAATAATCGAGATCGACATGTGAACTTCCGGTCTCTTCTCCTTGTTGGAACTCTGAAACATTAAATATAGTATATCCATCTCGTTCGTCTTCTACTATCATATTATGGAGTATGATACATGCTCTCATAATCTTCCCAATTTTGGCTTTATCCCAAAAAAGCATGGGGTTTTTAACAATGGCAAATTGAGCTTGCAAGACTCCAAAAGCACGCTCGACATCTTTTCTGACAGCTTCTTGATGTTGAGCAAATAAAACCGCTTTCGGGAGTTGTGGCATTGAAATAGATTGGATAAAAGTTGCCCATTTCGGATAAATACCGTCGGTGAGATAGTAAGCCAAATGATACTCTCTTCCATTGACAGAGAAAGTGACTTGCGGAGCTTGACTTTTTATTATATCATCAAAAACAGGTGAGCGTTCAAAAACATTGATATCATTTAAGGTACCTGGAGGTCCAAAAAACGCATGCCATATCCATA
>NC_027755.1:6577701-6592088 GCF_000695525.1 Brassica oleracea var. oleracea
TGTATATTGCCCTTTCCAAGCGGTGGGACAATTCTTCCACTCCCAATGCATACAATCGATGCTTCCTATCATCCCGGGAAATCCACGGAACTCACCAATTTGAAGTAGACATTGAAGATCAGCGGGTGTTGGTCTTCTTAGGTACTCATCGCCGAATAAATAAATTATTCCTTCCACAAAATGTTCCACACATGACCGAGTAGTAGTTTCACCGAGTCGGAGGTATTCGTCAACAGCATCAACCGCACTACCATATGCCAAGACACAAATGGCTGCTGTACACTTTTGAAGTGGAGAGAGACTAGACCTTCCGAGAGCATCTTTCTTTTGTCGAAAGAATTCAACTTCATTGGAGAGTCGATCAACAATACGCATGAACAATGGTTTGTTCATTCTAAATTGCCGTCGGAATAGATTTTGAGGATATGTTGGAGTTTCGCTGAAATAATCATTCCATAAACGCACATTGCCTTCTTCACGATTTCTTTCAATGTGGACTCGTTTTTTTCTTTTCTTCCTTGTATCTTCTTGATCATCATGATTTATGCACAAATCCTTGAACGTTTGATCAAAATATTGATCAAAATATTGATCAAAATCATCTACTCCCTCAAAAGTGTTATGAGAAGATGAAGCCATAGAATTTTATTTTGTGGTGGAAGAGAAGACTTTGTAACTTGAAAGAGAAGAGAAGAAACTTTGTTTTTTTTGTGATCAATGAAAGAGAATGGCTTTGTTATCAAGGGGAAGACAAGAAAACTTTGTGGTGGAAGAGAAGACTTTGTAACTTCTGTTTTGCAAGAGAGAGTAGAGTGAAAACAATTTATTATGACACAACCTACACTCGTGAGGAAGAGAGAAGAGTGACTTTAGATGATGAGAGTAGAGTGAAAACAATGAAATGCATTACAATGTTTTATATAGAGCAAGAGAGAAGAGTGACACAACCAGACACTCGTGACACTTACATACAAAACTCCTCACTTCAACTTACAAAACTCGTGACAGAAACATACAAAATGCATGACACGGACGTACAAACATACAGCTTGCATTTTGTCTTGACTTCAACTCGTGTCTCTTGACTTCAACTCACATACAGCTTGCATTTTGGCTCCGTTGTCTCCTGACTTCTTTCTGTCTGCACACGGGAAGAAAGGCAATAAGATACATATACATAACACATTTCACTCAACTTTCACTTATCACATATAAATAAAACATTTCACTCAAGTTTCACTTATCACATATAAATAAAACATTTCACTCAAGAATAGGAACATAACTCGATTTAAACACATACACATAAACTCGAAAACATTTTATCATAACTGGAACAGAAGATGACACATACATTACACAATAACAGGGACAGAACTCGATTTAAACACATACACCTAGTTATCCAGCATCTCTGTAAGAAGCTTAGTCTTTACGGCTTGTTCTATTTCAGAAAGTGGGTCTGTTTTTGAAATGAGGCTGTTAAGCAGAGCCATTTTCGAAACTCTCTCTTGCAGGGCCAAGTCTTTCTCTTTAATAGAGCACTTGGTCTGAAACTTTAATGAAGCCTCATTATCTACGATTGGTTTCTTTGCAGAAGCTGCTTTCGAAGCCTTAACACCAGCTGGCCGTTTGGTAGGTTGCTCGTCTAGATTGATGGTTGCTTGAGAGCTTGCTGTTTCTGCTCCATCCTCGTACTTTCTCTTCTGACCGTTTCCACCAAGCTTACTAGTAGCATGCTCAGACCATTTCTGGTCATAGCGGAGCTCCTCCCAAGCATGGTGGAGATTAAATTTAATCTTGTGATCATTGAAAAATATTTCGTGTGCCAGTTTCACAACATCACTCTCGCTCTGACCACTAGTTTTCTGTCTTGTTGCGGCCGCATATGATCCACAGAACTTGCAAACAAGATCATTCAGATTCTGCCACCTTTGCTTACACTGAAGAGGTTCTGGCTTATCACCTCCTGCCACCTTCGGACTAGCTTCAAAGTAATCGGCAATGCGGCCCAGAAAGTACTTGCTTTTTGCTCATTGCTGACTACAGCATCCTTGCTGGTGTTTAACCAGGCGCTAATGAGCACTAGATCATCAGAGGGAGGCCATTTTCTTCTTTCTTTGCGCACTGAACGTGAGTCTCCACAGAAGCTTGCAGTTTCAGTTGGTTGAGTACTAAACACAGGGAGTTGTGAACCGCTTTCATAAGGAAAGGGTTTGGGAAGGTTACAATCTTGTTGACAGTTCAAAAAGTTCCACAAACTTGGACGTGTGACTATATGGATTACTAGAATCCATATTACTATGTCAAACAAGTGAGAAAGAAGAAGTATAGAGAAGGTTGTTGGATGAAGAAAAGGAAGAGAAGATGTTTTCCTGTGAGAAGAAGATGTTATTACGGTTCTTTTCAATGTCTTTACTCTTTGAGAAGAGTAAAGCTGAGTAGACACATATCTAACTTATTTATTACCTAACTCTAACAAGCATTCATAAAACTAACAACTATCACAAGCATTAAAAATAATAGCATTCATTAAGCTAACTACTATCAGAAACATTCATCACAACAAACATTCACTAACCAGCATTCATTACAACCATTGATTAAACTAACTACTAACCGGCCCTAGCAATTAAGAAAATGGCAAGAAAATGATTTCAAGTTTTGAACACTAACCTCAAAGACAATCTGAAATTGTGTTTGCTTCTCGCAAGAACTGGATGTGTAAACCTGTTCACATCGCCTCAACCCTGTCAAAACGAGCAACGCAATGAACTTAGGACATGATCCAACTTCAACACACTACGCTAAATATAGAGCCTAAGCTAAAATACAGAGACAAGTCTTGATCCTTACGCTAGCTAAATAATCTTTAAAACACTAATAAATATGAATGAAATGAGAAAGTTAATTACTTGGGAAGTGATCTCAGTGAGGACCGAGACACTCGTCGGAGGAGACGCCGTGAGGATCGAAGCAGACGTCGTCCGTGGTGGCTTTCCATCGTCGGAGGATGCGCCTTCATGATGGGTTTGAATCACTCGTCGGTTTCGTCTCTCTTCGTGACGGAGAACACGAAGTGAGAGGAGAAGAAAGAAAGAAAGGAAAATTGAAGAAAAAAAAAACTTTGCCTATCCTGCTGACACGTGTCTATAAAACCCCCATTAAAATCGGTAACCGAACACGCTAATTAAGGATCGATAACTTGGATTTTATTTTCTTTTCATTTAATTTAAATCACTTATTAACCCTAAAACCCCAATAAGGTTCAGCGTTAATACTGGTCTAAAGTTTCAAGATATGGAATGGACAAAGATTGGTGCACGGGGTAAACAAGCCCGAAGTGGCCGAGAGAACCACATTCAACAGTTCGTATCTTTCAGTTTCTTAATTTCTTGTGTTTTAGGATTCATACGTAGATACGGGGGTTGTGTATTCACCATTTTTTGTTGAAAACTTTTCTAAACTTATGAGTAAAATCTCATATTTGTATTACTTATGCATTTTAATATGAAGTTTTTTTTACAAAAAAAAAATTATCTATTCAACTAATTCACAGAAATATTTAAATATTTCTAAAACCAATTAACTAAAATGTGATATACAATATTTTTCTAAGATTGCAATATAGACAAATCTTACTATATCTTTTACAAATATAAATATACAATTATTGAAAGAATATTAAGACATAAATATCTAAATAATTAAAGAATTTTGTACTTATTATTAAATATTATTATACATTAATCTTAATTTCATTTCAAATTATATACACAACATAAAATTGATATATTCTTTATATAAATTTATATCATTACTAAATATTGAATTAAGTAATAAACAAAGTTAAAGTATTTATACATTATTTAATTTTTAAATCATAAAAGTACATTAAAATATATATACACACAAATAACAAAAAATTACCATATTTTAAAATATGGTTTCATATTAAATTATTTTTAGTTAATTATAATTTATAAAATAATTATGGAATTTTGATATTTAAAATTAGAAAATATATATATTTACTTAATGAAGTATAATTTTAAAATTAACTAATATTTAGAGAAAAATTGCCAAACATACCACATTCGTAATACCCTTTTATGTTTAGTTTAACCACTTTTACCTTCATTTTTTAAAAGAGAGAAATTACACTTATAAGATATAAGAGTCTTTTGAAAAAATATATATATATATATAGAATTAATTTTTAATTTATTTAAATAATTATTTATTATGTATATAGAACAGGATATAAGAGTCTTTTGGCTTTTAATGAAGAAGATATTTTTAAAAATATTTCTTTAGTGAAGGTAAATATGAATAATGGTACCAACAATTTGGTAAACATTAAAATTCCCCTATGTACATTATTTTATAATATAGTAAAATGTGTAAAATTTGATGTCGTAGCTTTATAAATTTTTAAGATTATTTTATTAAGTATGCAATATACTAATTAAATACGAGATAGTTTTAATAGACACCCTAAATCACTTATATTATTTTATAAACAATATTTAATTAGTTCGAGACATATTTAAAAATGTATTACTTCATTTCAATTTTAATCTGTTAAAATAAACTAAAATAAATATGAAAACACTAATAAGGAAATTATTCTATTTTAATTAATCTATAGTTTTTAAAACAAATTTTAAATTTGATTATTAAATATTATAATATATTTATGAGATATGTTATTCTATTAAAAAAAATATTTGATATCAATACAATACATATTAGATGAATACTTTTTGAAAAGTAAAATATTATTTTTAGATAATGATGTTGCATTACCGTATTAATTAGTTAATAAAATAATTATAATAATATTGTATTAAAAATTACTTTTCTCAAATCTGAAATATAATTATATTAATATTTCAAATTATGATGTATATTTTAAAAAAAATTAAGACTGGAATCTAAGCATATTCACATGTCATAAAATTTAAAAACGTTCTCATAAATTTATTTTCTAAATATTCTCATAAATGTTTTAAGACTGGAATCTAAACTTATTCACATGTAATAAAATTAGAAAAATAATACAATAAATAATAGTGATTATAATTTTTCTTAAAATTTTAATTTTAAAAAACTAATGAAAATAAATAATGTACACAAACTTGAAATGCATAAATTATGCATGCAACTATAATTTCTATTAAATACAATTTTATAAACAAAAATAATCCCGTATTATAGAATGCAGTCAAAATCTTATAAGATTTTAGTGGAAAATTCATTTGTATATCCAAAATTTTATCTACACAGTGTTGATTACTATGTATATTAGTTATGAATTAAAAAAAATGTAGATTAGAAATTTTCTTTTCTAACTTATCTAGGATTTTTTTTCGTTGAAGTTTGAAATTTATTGATCAACAAAAAGCATATTTACAAATATGAATTGTTTACTAGTGAACTCTAAGGTAGGAACGTATTAACTACAACCCCTCCCCCCCCTTTTAGAGAACAAAGAATTAAGTAACTTCGAACCATTTGCGCAAGAGACCTGCTAACTTGTGTGGAAATCTGTATCCCAAGAAGCATATTCTAATTTTCACTGCTTTGGTAATGAGTCTGGAAGTCTACTCATGTGGGATCCAAGATCCTTCATGTCTCCTGATATTTCTCTCTCTCCAAAGGTAGAAAACCGTAGTTGGGAACACCATACGCAAGAGTATATGTTCCATCAGGTTTCGGCCCCATGGTGGAAGTAGTTAAACGTGTCAGGAGAAGCTTGACCTGCGAGCAGTCCTCCTCCCACTTTTAGCCAAACTGTGAATGAGTAAGGGCAGACGCAGTATAGATGATCACGAGTCTCGTTTGGCTCACCGCAGAGCATACAACATTGAGTTTACCCTCATGAACGCATACGATCATCTGTAGATAACTGGTTCCATATTGCTAATTAGGTAATGAAAGAATATCGTGGAACTCCCTGTGCAAACCAAATGATTCTATCCCAAAACACTTTAGGCTTTACTTGTCTGGTCTACTCCAAGGTGTGGGACGCACCGAAACTTATCTAGGATTTGGGTATTCATCTAACATATCAGATTCATGTAGGATATTTAAGATACATGATATTTAATATCAAGAAAAGTTGGTATTACTAGGGTATTTAAAATTTGATTTCAATATTTTTAGGTTTGATTTGGTTATATTTGAAATAATAAGAAATAAATTAGATCCTATCCAAATAATTGAATTTCGGTTATCTAATATAGTTATACAGTTCTATAAAACTGAATTTTTTTTATTTAAAAATCTTTTTTGAATCTTTTCTAATTTTTTATATATCTTGAAAAATAACAAAAGTATTTGACTTACTCTAAGTATTAATGGAATTAATATATGTAAATATATATATATTTCAGATATTGTTGGATAGCCATAAATTTCCGGTTTATATATGGATTTTGATATATAAAAAATCAAGTACCATTTAAATATTTATTTTCAGGTGAAGCTCAGTTTAGTACTTTAAAGTTGGAATAAGATATGGTTCAAAATTTTGGATCTGGATAATTTTCTTAAGCCTACATGTCCACTGACAGTCCTCTTTTTTCTATTTAATGATAAACAAATCTTAGCGCACTCTTCGGCACGTAGTTTTTTTCTTTCATATAACATGTCCGTCGTTTTTCATTTTATAATTTTAGCGTGGCAGTTTAAACGATTAAATTTATTTATTATTTGTATCTGTAATTTATACCTAACATGGATTGTCAATGCTGTAAAGGTGTCCAAAAGTAAAAAGGAAAACATTGTGTCCCTACATTTAATCAACAAAGTAATTGTAATAGTGTCCGTTTGAATGGTTACTAATTAAACAAGCGGGAAAATCAACATAAAAGAAAAATAAAAACAGTAGTACCATCTTTTATACTAGTATCTTATAAGAATTTTTTTTCTCTTTACAGTTTCTATATTATATTTAACATCTTCTATAGTAGTTTAGCTATCGCTAATTTTGTTAATACTATTAATGGACTTAAGCAAAACAGGTAATATATAGAAGGGAAACTAGTGTCGGTGGAAATTAGTGAGGCTCCGGGCGGATCTGGTTCCCATGTGATTTCGTTGGTGCTTTTATTTTCTTCACTTTTGGGCTTGTTTCTGTTTGTTTTGACGTCCTTGGTGGATCTATTCATCTTAAACAATCTATTATTGTTATGTCAGACAAATTATGATTCTGTAAAAATAGTATTTTAAAGCCTTATATCAGCAGACCAGTCGGTGGATTTTAATGTTTCGAGTCCCGTGAACTTGCGCATGTGCTTTGACGTTGAAGATGAAATTTCATCCCACTCCAAACACAGTTCAAGGTCGAGTCCAACACCCCAAAAGTCCATTAAAAAGAGGATAAATCTAAGCATAAGGAAGGTCATATGGAATTCGAAAAGAGATTCAATATCGACCTGACCAATCAACTCAAAACATATAGAAAATCGAAACGTTAAAAAAGGTGTTAACTATTTCGCTTGAGCCTGAGATTCAATTCTTGCTCCAATTGATACTAGTTCGTTTTGGATCCACCTCGTCCAACTCGCATGATGCCGAATTGGATCAGCTCGTCCAACTCGCCTGATGGCGAATTGGATCAGCTCGTCCAACTCGCCTGATCAGTTCAACTCTCCATCACACGAGTTGGATCAGCTTCATCCCATTCGCCATCATCAGGCAAGTTGAATCAGTTCAACTCGCCATCAGACGAGTTGGATCAGCTTCATCCGATTCGCCATCAGGCGACCTGGATCAGTCCCGACCAACTTTTCCTTAGGCGACCAGCTTCTTCTTCGGGCCTTGATTGAACAGTCTCTTGTTTGGTCACGATTGAAATTACAATTGAAATTTTATAATAAAATTAACAAAGACTTATTTTTCCGTATAAATTCGGATTAATCGTATAAAACGGTAATGGTTAACTTGAACACCTTGGTTATCTTAACTATACAAATGGTTTCTACTATTTCATAAAACCGACGTCGTACGAAAGACGAAATCGTAAAAACATTTCAGTCGAAAAACAACCTGAAAAGGTCTAAAACGCAACAAAAGCCCACTTATGATTTTAGACGAGAATGAGCCCAAAGTCACTATGACGGTTTGTTGTATATTCACAGGTGAAGATAAATGTCAAGTTTTGAAGGATTATAATAAAGATCGAGAAAAATGAAATATTTCTGCAGAAGGATAAACTCGACCGGGGGTAGAAAAGGAAAGGACGACCGACCTAGGAGGAGTATATATAAAGGATGCCAAGGCGAGGAACGCAAGGGACGCTTCTTTGAGACTCTTAGAACTTTTTGCACTTAGGAATTTAGGCATTATTCTCAACATGCTTAGTTTCTACGTCTTGCACTCAATTACTAGACAAACTCGCAAAGTCAGTTCGATCTCTTGTTCAAACGCTTCAACTGAACTACATTCGGCTTGATCCTCGAAAGGGGTATGTTGGGGTCAAAATAGGTAACGACGAAATAAATGTCGGAAAGTTCTCGAGAAACTTTTCTATAAAGAAAATAAAAATACGGAAAACTAAAACTTCGTATTTTTAAGTATTGCGGAACAAGGTCTTCGGAAGGGATTATTCAATCTCTCGAACAGATGATTCCAAAGCATCGAAGCAACCAAACCAACGTCGTCCGAGCCGCCATCAGGAAAATTGGATAAGCTACGTCCAACCCGCCCGATGGCGAGTTCGACGCACCACATCCAACTCGCCCAATGGCGAGTCTCCCTCTTTCGGGTCTCAGTCGAACTGTCTCTTGTCTCGTCTCGATCGAAGTTACCGTTGAAACTTTACGATAAAACAATAAAGACTTATTTTCTCGTATAAGTTCAGATAGATCGTATTAAACGATAACGATTAACTTAACACCATGGTTATCCCAGCTATATAATTGATTTCCGCTATTTTGTAAAACCGACGTCGTACTAAAGGCAAATCCCCCGAAAGAAATCGTAAAAACTTTTTAGCCGAAAAACTGCCCAAGGGGTCTAAAACGCGACAAAAACTCACTTACGATTCTTTACGAGAATCAGCCCAATTCACTATGATGGTTTATCGAATATTCACGAGAAAAGATAAATGTCAAGTTTCAAGATAAATGTCAAGTTTGAAGATAAATGTCATGTTTGGAGATAAATGACAAGTTTCAAGGGATAATCATGAAGATAGAGAAAAATGGAATTTTTTCGCGAGAAGATAAACTCGACCCAAGGACAGAAAAGGAAAGCTCAAACCGACCTAGAATGAGTATATAAGGGACACGAAGGCGAGAGGTGCAAAGGGGAGAATTTTTAACACTGATCAAACTTAGCACTTGGAGCAATATTAGGCAATTTTTCGTTTTTGTTATTGAACTGCGACTCAACTAGGTTTTCAAGTCGTAGGTGGTTAGAACTAGGAACTCGCCAACATCTCTTACGGCCAAGGCTTTATCTGTTGTAAACGCTTATATGCAAATTCAGAATAAGACCTTCTTTGCTCACTTTTTCGTTTTATTCAAGTCATTATTTTCGTCTGTTTACGTTATCTGATTGCTTGACGTTTGGCTTAGCAGAAATCCGGGACCTCTGGGAAAGTTAGGGTTTCTTAACTTTCCTAATTTAACAGAAATCGACGGTGTGAATTTTGGTTCCCACAGTTTGGCGCTAGAAGGAGGGGGGGGGGGTATGGATCAATCAAACTCACAGCCGCAAAACTCTTGTTCAGTATGTCTACATACGATAAGAACAATCAACAAACTCGCGACGGTACCAGTGTCAGCGACAACGTTAACCAAACTCCAGCAACGAACGTCTTCGCGGTCAATGCTGATGCCAACACCGCGGCGCTTAACGATTTAAAAAAGATGTTCACCGCTTTTTCAAAAAATTCGGAAGAACATGATAAGGTCATGAGTACTCTCGCTAAACAGGTCAAAATCCTAACAGCGAGAACCAGGGCCGTCCTTCCGCGTAGAAACACCAGATTCCGCGGAAGAAAACTCGATTTTGCAACTCCATTGGACAAGCCAGAGCACGCACAGGGAAACAAGTTGGGACAAAATGCCGACGAAGTAACCCCTATCGTGACACGAAAAGATTCAGAAAATCTTCCGCTTCTGATATCACTCAAATTACCCTATGGAGTGAATTACACTCTCAAATAAGAGGTTTAGTTGTAGTACTTAGGGATCAAATCCACATAGACTCTAGGATTACACAATAGATTTATAGTCTTCGAAATAAAGCTAGACAAGCAAGTTGTAAGAAGTAAATGAAGTGAAAATTGGGTGAACAAGGTAGTTGTTCAGTTGATTGAGTTGAGGTTGTTAACAAGTTGGGGAAATAGCTAGATTCAAGTAAATTCCCAGATATGACAAGTATGTAAAATTATTAGGTTATTACGGATTTATGAAATTAATTGTTCTCGAACTCAAACTGAAGTTATAATCTATCCACTCTCGTATGCAAGTCCTAAGGGAGTGTCGAACGATGCCTCCAATGGATTGTCGATCGATGTCTGGTATTGACTGTCGATTGATGTATCCTATGGAGTGTCGATCGACACTACTTCTAGCAAGCTTTAGCGAATAGGTTGATGTATTATCTAATCACCTAGACCATCTCTCGTGTGCCTAACTAATCAGATCATATTAGTTTTATTCAGGCAACAGGCCAAGCTCTCACTTGCACCAATCAATCCTAAGATCTAAGTTCAGTGTTTATCAACCCTAAGCTTAGTAGTAAGAACAACAAGATGAAGAACTAATTAAATCACCCTAACAACAATACAGATTTAGCAAACCATAAGTTAACCTTTGAAAAACCTAAATCTAACAAGAGAACTACTAAGACATATTCATAAGAAATATTATGATGGTCTGAATAATACTGCAATAGGATAAATAATAAAAGAACAAAATAGAGTAAAGTAACAAAGGAATTTCAAGATCTTACCTCTCTCAAAGTGTCCATATCTCTCTCTCTCTCTGGTCCAAAGCTCTCTCTCCATACAAAATTAAGCATAGCCGTTAACAATGGCTTAGAAAACAATAAAATAGGGGTTCTAGTCGTGCAGGGACATTCTGGTAATTTGTGGTGACTTCTGGGCTTAAATTGGTTACGAAATAGGCTCGGCCTGTATTCTTGTATCACCGTCGATCGACACCAAGGGTGCACCGTCGATCGACAGTCCTTCATCTCCTCGACAGCTTCCTCTCGCGAGGCAGATTGACCACTCTTCAGTAAAACGGAAATAACTTCTGTTATAGGATGCTGATTGACCTCAAACCGGTGTAATTGAAAAGCTAACTCAAATATATATCTTGTGTCAAAATATGGGCTCAGTCTAACGGTGAAAAGGTCTCCATCAGTAGCTAAACATCTAACGCGTTTGTGCAGCTCTGCATTCAAAAGTCTCCAAAAGACACCAAAATCACCATTTTCCTCTAAATCGTCCATGAACCTGTAAACCCTTTAAATAGACTCTATATTGTAGTAAATATATATTAAAACACTTATATATCATGGCTGAAAGTTGGTAAAATTCAAGGTATATCAACTCTCATAGGCTTACCCTTTTGCTTGTCCTCAAGCAAAACACACAGGGCACTCTTTATGAAAGAAGTTTGAAAACAGCTGGAACTCACATAGTTTAAAATCACTACTCTCACTTCTGCAAATATGATAGGTGGAAGTGAATCATTACTAACCTTGGATGCTTTCAATATACTACACACTAGCTTAGTCACCATACCATACAATCACACAACACTACTGATAGCACCTGATGTACCCCTCTGCAGACCTCATTTCTGCATAGAAATAGTTGTGTAGGCTATACAATTTTGTGTTTTAGAGTGTGTTTAAACAAGTTTAAGAACAATCAGACTGTTTTGTGTAAGATTAAAGAGATTAAGAGAATAAGTAGAGAGAGAATAGAGAGAATACTCAAAACTCCATTAATTGATTTAATATCTCAAATACAAGTTATATATGAAGAGATAAGGCTTATACAAAGAGGATTTCAAAATCCATAAGCATGTGGAGTCAATGGACAAACTGGAACTCCTTTTGAATTACTTGGCTGAGAGGCTTCATATGCTTGGACAAGCTGTAAAGTAGCTTTACCTTTCCAGCTATGACCAAACTTTATCCAGACTGCTCATTGGATGTGTTTCACATACCAAAGGGGTGTAAGGTAACTTCCCAAGCTTTCACTTAGTTACCTTCATCCCGAAATGGTAAAACCAAAGTTACTCATGTGGTAAAACTCCAAAGTTACTGTCTGTCCTTTTTGTACAGCTCAACCTCAACACTCTTCCTCCATCAATGTATCCACTCTTTATTACCTCATCTCAACACTCCCCCTCAAGCTAGACTAAGTGAACTTGTCTCGCTTGGAAACCATGAAGACCTCCCTCATTAAAAACCTCACCAAGGAAAACCCATTGGGATAAAACCTTGATGAGGGAAAAAGATTGGAGACTCCATAGTTAAGGGGCTCAGCTCCTGGGAGTAAGATCAATGAGTCCAAGCATTGATAGTATGGACTCCATTGTATTTAATCTCGCTGCCTTAGTAAACACATCTGCAAGCTGATCTTCACTTCTTGTATAACATGGCAGTATCGCTCCTAGGATAATCATCTGCCTCACTTTGTGGCAATCAACTTCTATATGCGTCATCCTCTCATGAAAGACTGAGTTAGAAGCAATGTGAATATCTGTTTTATTGTCACAGTGCATTGTCATAGTAGTACTCTTCTCAATCTCCAGATGCTTCAAGATACCCTTGATCCATACCAACTCGTTTGTCAGCTTCAACATAGCCCTATACTCAGCCTCAGCACTTGAACAGGAGATGATCTTCTGCTTCTTACTCTTCCAAGTAACCAAGTTCCCTCCAATAAATGTACAATAGCCAGAAGTTGATCTCCTGTCCACTCTATCTCCTGCCCAATCAGCATCACAATACCCAACCACTTTTGTGCGTACTATTGCATCCCATCCAAACTCCTTGACCAGGCGTGCCACTCAAATACCTCATTATCCTATCAACCATCTTCCAGTGATGTACCTTTGGCGCCTGCATATGCTGACTCACTTGGTTCACAGCAAAACATATATCTTGTCTGGTGATGGTCAAGTAGATCAGCTTGCCCACCATCTTCCTGTATAGCTTAGGATCCTCAAACAACTGCTTCTCTTCAACCTCCCCCTCACGCAAAACCTTATATCCCTCCTCAAGGGGTGTCTTAGCTATCTTTCCTCCAAGAACATCAGTCTCCTTCAACATATCCATAGTATACGTACTTTGAGACATAAACAAACCCTCCTTAGATCTGCATCTCTCCCAAATCTTTAATATCAAACACAGACTTGAGGAAATCTTTATTGGCTTGAATCTCAGCCTTATCACTCCCTGTGATAATCAGATCTTCTACATAAACTAAGATGACAATGATCCCTGATGGAGTAACCAGAGTAAAGAGAGTATGATCCAGTTCAACTTCCTGAAACCTCTCCCATTTAAAGTTGTACTCAGTTTTCTTTACCATGCTCTAGGCGACTGCTTCAACCCATATATTGCTTTCTTCAATCTCAACACATTCCATGGCTTCACTAGATGCTCAAGACCAGGGGGCGGAAGCATGTACACCTCATCTTCAAGAATTCTTCACATCCATCTGCCGTAAGTCCCACTCCACGTTTGTAGCAATGGACAATACAATCCTGATTGTGTGAAGCTTAGCTACTGGAGCAAAGGTGTCAATGTAATCTTCCCCATAAGTCTGTGTGAACCCTCTTGCTACCAGTCTAGACTTTCGCCTATAAATCTTCCTATTTGGTAGATACTTGATTGTGAAGATCCATCTGCTTGATACAGCTTTCTTTCCCTTAGGTAGCCCACTCTCATACCAAGTATCATTCCTTATCATAGCCTCAGCCTCATCACCCACTGAATCTCTCCACTTTTTCTGCATCTTGGCTTCTTCATAAGTCCTTGGAACATAACTCTCATTCAAGCTAATCATAAAAGAACAATGGTCTTCAGGGAACTCAGCAAAGGAACACACAACTTGAGAAGGATGCTCCACAGCCCGGACATTGTAGTACACTCTCATGCTTACCCAGTTGGAAGGATCCTTCCTAACCCTTGTGCTCCTCCTCAATGGTTGGATCTGATCTTCAGCTTGGACCTCCTGGTTTTGAACTTGTTCTTCTTATGAACTCTCCGGCTGTCCTTGCTCATCTCTACTAGACTGAGCTTCCTCTTTTTCTGAACCAGTAGACTCCCTTTGCTCATCTCCACTAGACTGACCAACATTCTCTACTTCATGTGTCACATCTTGATCATGATCACCTGAATCC
>NC_027755.1:6592152-6689252 GCF_000695525.1 Brassica oleracea var. oleracea
ATGATCAAGAGGAGTTGTTCTTTTTGTTTCTTCAGCTTGATTAGAAGGAGCTCTCCTTCTAGTTTCCTGATTTTGGGACATGTTTATCCCAAGCTTTTCTAAAACAATCCTCAGAGTTGTTGCTTTATTTGATGGTGCTTGGGACAGATCTTCTAAATCTTCCCACTTCTTCTCCATATAGTATCCTCTAGAGTTCACAAACTTCACATCTCTGGACACCATAACCCTCCTGGTTATTGGATCATAACACTTGTACCCTTTCTGAGTTATTGAATACCCAATGAACATAGCTTTAGTGCTCTTTGCATCTAGCTTGTTCCTCTGTTCGCCAGGAACCAAGACATAGCATAAGCACCCAAAGACCCTCAAATGATCAATATGTGGCTTGGTCTTGTTCAACACTTCAAAAGGAGACAGATTCTTCAAGATCTTGCTTGGTACTCTGTTGATGAGATAGCAAGCAGTCTGAACAGCATCACTCCAAAACCTCTTTGGAACATTCGCATGAAACATCATTGACCTATCCACCTCCATCAAGTGCCCGTTCTTCCTCTCAGCAACCCCATTCTGCTGTGGTGTGTATGGACAGCTTGTCTGCTGCACAATCCCATGCTTTGCTAGATGACTCTTCAAAGCATTGCTAGTGTATTCTCCTCCATTATCAGACCTTAGTACCTTCACAGTAGCATTGTACTGATTAGTAACATATGCTTGGAAGTTTATAAAGGCATCTAGAACTCTATCCTTGGAAGGCATCATAGTGACCCAAGTATACTTTGATTTTTCATCAATGAAAGTCACAAAATACTTATGGCTGTCCCTAGACACACACGGAGATGTCGACACATCTGAGTGAACCAGATCAAAACAATGCTCATATATAGTCTCAGATGTTGGAAAGACAGTTCTGCAATGCTTTCCTAATATGCATGCTTCACATTCCATGTGATTGAAGGCATGATCAATTCAATTGCCCTAGCATGAGGATGTCCCAATCTCGCATGCCAAGTGAGACTATAGAGCTGTCAATTGGTCAGGCCGTCCGTGGGCTCGCCCTGTCCAAGCTTATATGGGTGGTCCATGGTCATGCCCAAATGGCACATGGTCAGTTGGGCCAAAAACAATTTTAGTCTGTGGGCATATTGGTCTTATACCAAATGGGCATTGGGCTAGCCCAATATATTTAATATCTAGGATTTTTAATTGGGGGAAAATTAGAAATTGAAGGCGTGAACAGATCGATGCTTTCTCTTGCGATTCTCGTCTCTAGATCCGATGGTTCATCGAGGGTGAAGGCGTGAAGCTACGAGGGTTCATCGAGGGTGATTGGGTGAAGCGACGACGACAACGAGGGTTCATCGAGGGTGAAGAGACGACGGAAACGAGGGTTCATCGAGGGTGAAGCGACGATGGCAACGAGAGTAAAGCGACGACGGCAACGAGGGTTCATCGAGGGTGATTGGGTGGAGCGATGACGGCAATGAGGGTTCATCGAGGGTGAAGCGACGATGGCAACGAGGGTTCATCGAGGGTGAAGCAACGACGACAACGAGGGTTCATCGAGGGTGATTGGGTGAAGCGACGACGGCAACGAGGGTTCATCCAGGGTGACTGGGTGAAGCGATCTCTCTCAGGCTATCTCTCTCTCTGGTGATCTCTCTCTCAATCTCCATCTCTGCGGTGATCTCTCCCTCAGGTTCCATCTCCGGCGATCTCTCTCTCAAGCTCCATCTCTGCGGCGATCTCTCTCTCAAGCTCCATCTCTGCGGCGATCTCTCTCTCTCTCAAGCTCCATATCTGCGGCGATCTCTCTGTCTCTCAGGCTCCCTCTCTCTCTCCGGCGATCTCTCTCTCAAGCTCCATCTCTGCGGCGATCTCTCTCTCTCTCAAGCTCCATATCTGCGGCGATCTCTCTGTCTCTCAGGCTCCCTCTCTCTCTCCGGCGATCTCTCTCTCAGGCTCCATCTCTGCGGCGATCTCTCTCTCCATCTCCGGCGATCTCTATCTCAAGCTCCATCTCTGCGGTGATCTCTCTCTCGCAAGCTCCATCTCTGCGGCGATCTCTCTCTCTCTCAAGCTCCATCTCTGCGGCGATCTCTCTGTCTCTCAAACTCCATCTATGCGGCGATCTCTCTCTCTCTCAAGCTCCATCTTTGCGGCGATTTCTCTGTCTCTCAAGCTCCATCTCTGCGGCGATCTCTCTCTCTCTCAAGCTCCATCTCTGCGGCGATCTCTCTGTCTCTCAGGCTCTCTCTCTCTCTCCAGCGATCTCTCTCTCAGGCTCCATCTCTGCGGCAATCTCTATCTCAGGCTCCATCTCCGGCGATCTCTCTCTCAAGCTCCATCTCCGGCGATCTCTCTCTCAAGTAAGAGTCTCTGGGATTTTAATGTTGTGGGTTTTGTCTTTGGAATCAATAAATGAAGTTTTGATCTGCGTTTGTCTAGTTTCTGATTAAGCGTTTGTCTATTTGTTAAGCGTTTGTCTAGTTTCTGATTAAGCGTTTGTCTATTTGTTACAGGACAATGGACTTTGATACTCCAAACCTGATTGATGAAGAAGATGGCTTTTATCTTGCAAATGAAGCCATGGATAATGATGAGGATGATCCAATGCCTCAAGAAAGGGGTTCTTTAGAAAGAGGTATCAGTAGTAGTAGTTCAAGTAGACGTCGTGCTAAGTGCTGGAACAATTTCACACCAGGAGAGAAACATTCTGATGGCAAAACTTATGTCACTTGCAAGTACTGTCAGAAGTATTATTGCTTGAATCTGCGTCAAAATGGAACTAATACCATGAATCGTCAAAAACTCCTGGAAGTACTCCTAGAAGCGCTCCTAGAAAGCTGGATATGGAAGTGTTCCGTGAGATGATCGTTGTGGCTATTATTCAACACAATCTTCCTTATTCATTTGTGGAGTATGAGAAGATAAGAGAAGCCTTCACCTATGCTAATCCTACTATAGAGTTTTGGTCTCGCAATACAGCAGCGTCAGATATCTACAAGATCTATGTGAAGGAGAAAAGGAAGCTTAAGGAAGTGTTGGCTAGAATCCCTGGTAGAGTCTGCTGAACAACGGATTTGTGGAGAGCCATCACAGTAGAAGGCTATATGTGCTTGACAGCCTACTACGTAGATGATGAGTATAATTTGAAGACGAAGATTTTATCCTTTTGTTCTTTTCCGCCTCCCTACTCTGGTGTTGCGATAGCCATTAAGATGATCGAGCTGCTAAAAGAATGGGGGTTAGAGAAAAAGGTATTTTCTCTAACAGTGGATAATGCATCTGGGAATGATAATATGCAAGGTATTTTGCAGAGAAAGCTACAAAATAATTTGGTGTGCAGTGGGGAATTTTTTCACGTGAGGTGCTCAGCTCACATTCTAAACTTGATCATGCAAGATGGTTTGGCAGTTCTTAGTGGAGCTTTAGATAAGATCAGGGAGAGCGTTAAGTATGTGAAAGGATCTCAGTCTAGAGAAATTATGTTTCAGAACTGTGTCGAAACAGTTGGAATACGCTGGAACTCTGGAACACGCTGGAACTCCACACACTTGATGCTATCGAGGGCTATTGGTTTTAAGGACGCCTTGAGAAACCTTAGAGAAGTTGATAGAAGCTACAAGAGCTTTCCATCTGAGCTAGAGTGGGACAGATCAGAACGGATCTGCAAGTTATTGGAACCATTTGCTGAAGTCACAAGGCTCATTTCTGGTTCATCTTACCCGACAACTTGTACTTTATGCAAGTGTGGTCGATTAAGTGCTGGTTGAGAGGTCATGAAGATTCAGAGGATCGAGTTATTTGTGAAATGGTGGAGGCTATGAAAGAGAAGTTCAACAAATACTGGGAAGAATTCAGTGACATATTAGCAATTGCGGCAGTTCTTGATCCTCGACTGAAGCTTGCATTTCTAGAGTATTGTTACAATATTCTAGATCCAGACACTGTCAAATTGAACATGGAGTATATTCGTGAGAAGATGGTCAAGCTTTACGGAGCATATAAGAAGGAAACAAGCACCACTTGAGCATCTACTTCACATGCTCCTCGACACAGCATCCCTTCAGGATATGATGTAAGTTTATACTACTTCCAACGTATATTTCTCTTGAATCTTAAGACTCGTAGACATGCTTGCAACTTAATACTTGTAGATTTGACTTGCAAACTTAAGACAGACTTGTAGACTCGTCGGTTTGTTGTTGCTTATTAACGTAGGAAGATGCTTGAAATTTGAAACTTAAGACTTGTAGACTCGTCGGTTTGTTGTTGTTTACAGGGCTTTTATGCTTACTTCTCTCAAAAGACCGCCGGTGGTAGTGGGAAATCACCATTAGACATATACTTGGATGAGCCAGTGGTTGATATGGAAAGCTTTAGAAGTTTGGATGATGTGTCATACTGAAAAGATAATGCAAGCCGCTTTAATGAGTTGTCTTCAATGGCTTGCGCTGTCCTCAGTATCCCTCTCACGACAGTGGCGTCGGAGTCATCATTCAGCATTGGTAGCCGAGTTCTCAACAAGTATAGAAGCTGTCTCCTACCCACAAACGTTCAAGCTTTGATCTGCGCAAGGAACTGGTTCCGTGGCTTCCAAGAAATAGGTGATGAGATTGAGTACCTCTCAACAAGTAAGTTTCTAAAGACAGTTTCAATAGCTCAAGTATTTCAGGGTTTGATTGATGTCTTGTGTTGTTTGTAATGCAGGCTGATCAAACATATTAACTCTCGCTATCTGTTTGTTTCCTGTGTACGGTAAACTCATTGTTCTCTTGCTTTGTTATGTTTTGAGACTTTGTATGTTTTGAGACTTTGTATGTTTCTAATGTTTACAATGGTTTTGAGACTCAAACATTAATTTATATGTTTGAAAGTTGAGACTTTATATGTTTGAATGTTGAGATTTTGAGTCTTTGATATTGTATTTTAACTTAGACATTACTTTGTTTCAACAAAAAAAATGATAATTACAGATTTTATAAATTAAAATAAGTACAAATAAATAAATTACAGATTTTATGAGATTTTATAAAAATCATTGTGAATAATATGAATATGAAACATATAAATTAAATTAAATACAAATAAAAATGTATTTGGTGTTCATGGGCTTGACCATTTGGATATGGTTTTTATTAGTCTTGGGCATTTTTTTGGACCATTGTCCATATTGGACAACCCAATACTGCCCATATTTCAAATGGTCTGTTTGGTCAAGCCCAAATGGGCTCTGGACAGCCCATTTGACAGTCCTATGAGACTATCGCACCTATCAGCTGTACTATTCAAACACACAGACTCATTGGGATTAGATGTCTTAGCTGGTTGGAGATGGTATAGCTGATTCTTGCTGTCCCCTCGGCCAATAACCCTTCCAGTCTTTAAGTCTTGAAACTCCACTTCATTTGGTCTGAATACCACTTACAATCAAGATCAACTGCTGCTCTCTTCACAGATATCAGATTTGAGGTGAACTGAGGCAAGTAGAAAGCATACGAGTTCTTCTCAAACAGCTTGAGGTTTCCCACTCCTTCTATTGGGATCCTATCACCATTAGCTATCATGACACTCCATGTTGCAGCCTTGACTTCACACATCAAACTCCTGTCACTGATCAGGTGATGACTTGCTCCAGAATCAATTATGATAGGTTTGGATGCTAAGGCAGGAGCACCTTGTCTCCGGGTCATAGCCAAAGCATACACATACTTGACAAACGCATCCCATTCCTTCTTTGTGATAGGATCATCCGCTCCTTCGGTCCCTTGCTCCTTCATAACCATACTACCTTCTACTGAGTTACCCATATAGGCCGAGTAAGAACACTCTCCTCTCACCACTTGTTGCGCAGCCTCCTTGATCATCTCCAAGCTCATCTTGTCACTCAGATAACCAGACTCACTGTCCTTCCTCCAAGTCTTTCTCCCCATGAACCATACATTGGAAAGCTTTCTCAACCTTTTGTTCTTACAGTTTGTACCACCCTTCCACTGAATTGATTTCGTGTTCTTCTCACACACATCACAACTGTATTGAACAAGCTCACATATCTCACTCACAAGAAAGTTAAAGATAACATCTTGGTTCTCTCCTTTCTTGAATTACCTCTGGCCTTGCTATAAGCTCCAGCCACACTTCTTTCATCCTTCCCACAAGCTGAGCTCATCCTTTCCTTGTTTCCAGTCACAGATCACTCTCTTGTCCTCAGTGGCCTTCACAAGCTTGAACCTTTCTTCATAAGCTGCTTTAATCCCAATATTTTCTAGTGTTTTCTTGAACAGCTTCATCTTCAAAAATAACCAACTCCTTTAAAGGTTCATCCTTTATCTGATTACTCCAAATCTCACAGCTTCCCAAAGCTGTCTTCATCCAATCTGACCGGATCCACTCGTTTTCTCTCACTTTCTTCACTTGATAACTCGATCTTGTCTCTATCTCTCTTGTAAAGTCGTTTGATTCTATCAGATGAACTCAATCAAACCCAGAAAATGAAGAACATAGCTCAAAACCACCAAGAACACTCAAGAACACCAAGAACAGCTCAAGAACACCAAGAACACAAACCCAAATTTTTAAAACAAGAACAACACACTCCCACCCTTTTAGCAACCTGGCTCTGATACCATATACACTTTTGTGTTTTAGAGTGTGTTTAAAAAAGTTTAAGAACAATCAGACTATTTTTTGTAAGATTAAAGAGATTAAGAGAATAAGTAAAAAGAGAATAGAGAGAATACTCAAAACTCCATTAATTGATTTAATATCTCAGATATAAGTTATATATGAAGAGATAAGGCTAATACAAAGAGGATTTAAAAATCCATAAGCATGTGGAGTCAATGGACAGGCTGGAACTAATTTTGAAATACTTGGCTGAGAGGCTTCACATGCTTGGACAGGCTGTGTAAAGTAGCTTTACCTTTCCAGCTATGACCAAACCTTATCCAGACTGTTCCTTTCTTATCCAGATTGCTCCTTTCTTATCCAGACTGCTCATTGGACGTGTTTCACTTACCAAAGGAGTTTAAGGTAACTTCCCAATCTTTCACTTAGTTACCTTCATCCCGAAATGGTAAAACCAAAGTTACTGTGGTAAAACTCCAAAGTTAATGTCTGTCCTTTTTGTACAGCCCAACCTCAACACTCTTCCTCCATCAATGTATCCAATCTTTATTATCTCATCTCAACATAGGCTACGTCTTGGGAGTATCGATCAAGGGGCATGGAATCTTACTCAAACAAGTTTCTGAACACACATGTAGTCTTCTCTGATCCCTTTCTTCCCTCTTTTCTCTCTTCTCTGAATCTCTATAGTTTCAATTTCAATGAATGTTGATGCTGATACAGTCCATCTTGTTCATCTTATTGACTTGTCTACTTTTGTAGCTCTATTTGACAAAGTGTAACAAATACCGAGGTCACATGAGACACTCCTATCCCTCGTTTCCACAACGTGTGATCATTCCCGTCAGACTTAGAATACTCGGGTCACATGAGACACTCCTACCCCTCTGCCTCTTCCAGGAAATCATTTCAGTCTTTTATATCTTAAGATGCCGAAGAGAGAGAGAGAGAAGGGAATCAGAAGCACACAAACTTTTACCTTCCAGACTTGTAGGACTCCTATCCAATGTATACCAAGCCCCAAAACAAGCAAGTAGAGTAAATTAAGGTTGGAAGTCAGCTTTGGTTTCTCCAGACATTCTCAGCAGGTGTGGATGTTAGCATTACGTGATACACTGCGGTGTTTCTATCTAATACATCCTCCAATCAGTAAATCTAGATGGTGCTAGAAAGTAATTAGAGTAGCAATCAAATTGTTATTTGATCATAATCCCCTTATTGACTCAATAAAAACTTTTTATTTTATTTTTTTAAAAACATTTTATAAGATTCATTGTATAAGATTCATTGAACAAACTAATATCTGTAAATACCTCCCCCAAACTTAAGTTTCACTGTCCACAGTAAGAGCGATATACCTGACCAAATTATGTGTCGATCGATGGAAAGAAGTTACCATCGGTCGTGGTTAGTGATGTACTGTCGATCGATATCGACGTGGTTACGTCGGTCGATGTGCTGGGTAATCGTCTACTCGGATCGTTATTTTTTTTTAATTATTATTATTATTACTAGGTAAGGAACCCGTGCGAGATCGCACGGGAATTCATTTTGAAAAAATATGCCACATTTTATATAAAATTAAAAGATACATATTCATATATTTTGAAAATATTTTTTTTAAAATGTCACTTAAGATGAAAAATTGCAATTTTTGATATTTATTTGGAGAAAATATACATTTTTTGACATTTTGACAATTTATTTTTAACAAAAGTAACTTCTAAGATGCAAAGACACGTCTTTATATATTTGACAACTTATTTTAGTTCAACACAATTCTTAAAATGAAAAACATATTGATAAGGTGAATAGATATATGAGAAATGCCCTACGATAACACTAAAAAAGTTTCTGTCACAAATATAGACTCTAAGGATCAAAATGACCAAAATGTTTCATTAAAGAGGTAAATATACACTTATACCCCTAGAGTTAACTAATAGAAACCTTAGGGTTTAGAGTTAAGGGGTGGAGATTTGGGATTGAGATTTACAATTTTAGAAAATAAAAAATAAATATTAAAAATTTGAAAATAAAAATTCTAAAAATAGTTTGAAAAAGTATTTTCAAATTACAAAAAGAAAATTTGAAAAAAAAATTAAAAAAAATTAAAAAAAAAAATTTATAAAAAAGTTTGAATTTGAAAACATATAATCTAAAACTATAAAAAAAATTTTTTTTTTGTTTTTTTTTTTAATTTTTAATTTTTTTAATTTTAAATTTTTTTATATATCTAGGGTATTAGGGTCATTTTACCTATTAAATGAAACATTTTGGTCATTTTTCTCCTCGTGGTATATTTTTGTGATCAAAACTTGAAAATTGTCTATTTAGGAGAATTGCCCTAGATATATACTAATATATTATGATAATTTTTTTTTAAATAATGTCATTTTTAAGATGAAAAGATACAATATGATGAAAAATCACGATTTTGACATTTAAATAGAAAAATATACATTTTTATACGCTTTTAGAAAATATACTAAGAGATTATAGAGATGTGATTATTAGACTTTAGAAAGCTAAAATTTAATTCAGAATCATATAAGTTAATCAATCAAGCTTTCCTTTCTTTAAAAAATCTACAGCAAAAAAAATCTCTAGAAAATTAAAAATAGCTGTGGAGAGCTTTATTTCTAGAGCAAAAAATTAGTGTTTTAGAAAGGTACAACAAATAAATCTACAGATTAAATTCTACAGCAAAATATATATAGGTACAACCCTTACCAATCATCCCCAAAGTATTAACTAAACATTTGACAGTTTAATTTTTCGACAAAGAGTCTGTTAAATAAAAAATATTTAATAACAAAATGAAGGTTACAAAAGAGAAGTTAAGTTTGTAACCGTCTTGTTAGGGGAATTTTTTGTAGGATCTTTGTGAGTACTACGGAACGATGGACAAGGCTAGTATTTGTATTGATTTGCAAGTAAGAAAGTAGAAGGAGGCGTTTTATTAGATCAAAGAGCTGGAACTACAACAGTTTTGAGTAAGAACCCTAGTTCTAGCCGCCTAGCTCTAATCTCTAAGTCTCGAAGTGTCGATCCCTTGCTTTAGGGTTTAGGTCCCCTTCTAGCGGGGATCCTGGGAACCGGGGGTTCCATCCAGCGGGGATCCTGGGAACCGGGGATCCTGGGAACCGGGGTTCCTTCCAGCGGGGATCCAGAGGCGGTGTCCTGCCTGGGGTCTGGAGGTATTCGATACCTGAGTATTTTTTCCCAGCAGTTTGCCCCTTATTGCTCGATTTCGTCATCGAACTCGGGGAATAACCTGTGCACTCAAGTCAACCGGAGTTGCTCATTCTCATCAGGCTTCCCTTGGGCAGGACATCACTCCAGTAATCCCGCGATCCCGGGTTCCACTCAGGTCGGGACCGTATTCTGAACCCGGGGGATGATCAGTTTCCCTTATGTCAGACCGGGGTCTGGTGCTGTTTGGACCGCTGATTCTCGTCGAGGACGGGGAGCACTGGGCTTCTGATGACGCCTTGGAGACGGTGGAGCCTGGAGCTCTGATGTTTAGAGGATAGACCGGGGGGCTAGGACCCGTACGGTTTGATGATACTAGATGCTCTTTTTATTCTTCCAAAAAGCGAGCGCTTTCCTTTTTGTGGGAAGCATTTTTCCTTTTTCTGCAGAGATCGGGTTTCCTTTTCATCGTCCATTCTTTCAATCAAGGATTCTTTGGGATATTTGGAAACATCCCTATTTCCTTTTCTGATCCCGCGGAAAAGGGAATGACCCGGATATAAATAGAGATTCACGATAGTTCCTAGCTGGCCTCAACCCATCCCTAGCGCTGATTCTTAGCTGAGAAAGATGAATCTCAAGCCGCTTTCATTTCTGTCCTCGCTCGTGAGTGGTCGTGCAAGGCCGCGTCGTCTTTTCACCGATCCCTTCTCATCCCCGTTCCATCTTGGGGGAACGTTCCGGAGGTTGATAGTGAAGCGGTTCTGATGGCGCCCCTGAGAAGGCTTTGTTCCTGCTTCTTTGATGACGGTCTCCGTTCTGACATCCGAGAGGGGGATCTGGCTAACATAAGGAGGAAGTGCTTGATTCATCCTTCAGTGGGGATGAGGAGTCCAACTGAGTTCGAACGCGCTCCAGATGGCGGAGCGGGTGAGGTGGCTGTCTATGAAGCATACCTGGAAGCAGGTTTCCGGGGTGCTATTCCTTCTCTTATAGGCGAAGTGTCATCTTTCTTTGGTTTCAGTCCTTCTCAACTTACTCCCCTAACCTGGAGGACTTTAATGGCTCTACAAGTATTCGGAGAACTCCATGGATTTTCCATCGGGGTGCAAGAGATATTATATTCTTATTACTTTGCTCCTTTGGCGAACAAAGATGGGTTCTACCATCTTCGATCTCGTGACGGCGCTCCTTTGGTCGAGGAACCTTCGAGGGGTGTCAGAAGAAATCGTCCCTTTGGGGATGGTTGGAACAGTCGGTATGTGTTCGTGAAGATTCGGGAGCCAGTGGGTGACCGTAAGTTCTTCTTCTGAGTTTTGAATTTTACCATCCTTTTGGGGACCTGATCCTGACATTTTAGCTCTTGCTTTGTCAGATGTATCTCGCCCGGTTTCCTTTGCTGGAGAAGCGGTGGCGAAGCTCGTAATGGGAATTCCCCGGCGATTCCGCTGGGTGACCTTCCTGGTGAGCAGGGAGGCCTTGCGTCATAGTCGCGTTTGGGGTAAGCCTTCCTTTTCCATCTGATAGGACTCTGTCTTGTTTTGTTTCTCATGTATGCATACACTTTTTGCTCTAGGGAACACGGTAAGGGCTCCGGTGTCGGTTATTTATGACGAGTATCAGAAGGTTAAAGCGCGGAAGCGGCGTCTTTCTTATACTCCTCCCCCAAGACTAGCGAGGGCCGCTTTATCGGCTGGGAGTCTGTCTTCTATCTCGTCAACAAGCGCTGAGATTATGCCTAACCGGGACTGTGACACCCCCGATCGTAGATAACCGGAAATGACACGGTCGATGTTCCCTGATGGTCGACCCGAGGTTCTCGAAATAAATCCGATCGCCTTAGACCAACAACCAAAGAACACAGACGCTCCTATCAGATATTACTCTAGGCTTTTCAACCCGATAAAGCAATATTCGATAGTTAGTTCATCCCGGACAAGGACTAATATCATATGAGAACTCGTGATTTATAAACATCCTTTATACCTTATTTATTTACTTTAAACATCTTACAAAGTGTTATAGTTTTATCCTACGGCCTATTGCCCAACAACGTTTTAAGTAAATATATATCAAAAGGTACGTTGCAAGGACAACAAAATACTACCGCTGGTTGGCCGTTCCTTCCGTCCAAAAGTAAAGTGTCTCCCGCCTAAGGGTTACCTGCATACACGAATGAGTCATGAGCAACTAGTTTACTCAGTGAATCTAGAATCACAACACAATCAATAATAAACCAAACAATTATCAAATACATATACATGATCATGCAAGTACTAGTACTATACTTTAGTATTGCAATCATCATTGTGAATTCTTATTTTAAACATCACTTCCTCAACACCCGCCTGTTACCAAACTCATATAATACAATATATATACTAGGACCGAGAAACCACTAAGGCTAACCGAGACTAGTGAGTTAGCATCACGATCATTTTCGAATGTCCGGTATGAACAATCCTACACTGCATCGTCATGCAGTACACGGTCTCCAGGGAGCTACCCCATCATCGTGTCTTCATGACCTTGTTCCTTTCGCAGGACCAAGTCACGGTAATGCGGGGGCTTTAGGGATAGTGAATATGACAAGACTTCACATGATTTTACTTCCATAATTATTCCAAAATTAATCCATAATTAATCCTTAATAAATCATAATTAATCCCTAATTAATCACAGATTAATCCTTAATTACACCAAGATTAATCCTTAGTTAAACCAAGATTAATCCTTAATTGAATCAATATTAATCCTTAATTAAACGAAGATTAATCCTTAATCAAAACCATGATTATTTCATAGTTAAGATTAGTACTTGAGAACAAGTACTAAGATTAGGATTAACCTCACTTTAAAATTATTCTTTAAGTGTAAGTGTTTACCATGAGTAAACACAACACCATTCTTAAATATTCAGACACTTTACTAACTTAATCAATGACTCATTCATGATATATCTCAACATCTGTCTAGACTCACCTAAAGATTAGTCTTGAAACTGGCTTGGATAAGACTTGAGTTCTACTTGAACAAAGCTGAATGGACCTGAGAATGGACAAGGTTCTGATCGGTCACTATGGTTTAACTTAACAACTCATCCGACTCACTTGACTGTGGCTTACCAAGAGACTTAATGGACAGGACTGGATACTTCAAGCTTTACTCTCCCTCTGACCTGAAACAGAGTGGTATGATCCCAAGATCAGTTCGGTTCATGCCTTAACACCATAGATCAGATAAGTTCAAGCTTGGTTCTGCTCAGACTATACAAGTTCAGCTCGGTTCTAGTCAGTCTACCAAAGTTCAGGACAAGATTAGACTCAGTTCAAATCGGTTTACTCAAAGCCAGATCAAAACATCATAGCTGGTGGTTCTAAGAGGTTTATTCAAACCGAAATTAACAAGAACTGAACTGAATCAGAACTTATACAACTGATCCGACCAAGACCTAAACTAAACATCAACTGTTCTGATCATATACTGACTGAGGCAAGGAGACCAAAGCCTACCAAGACGAACAAAAGGACTAGATGGCCTCTGCTGATCCTCTTCTCCAAGGTAAGCTTCCGGCTGAACTGATCAAAGAGAAAGATCAAGGCCTGATCATGATCAGAACTGAACTAGGTCTAGGTTTTTATTTAAAAATCTCACCTTCTGATTTTTCTCAAAGCAACAGACTGGTCTAGGGTTGAAGATTAGATCACCAAGAATTTTTTCTTTATTTATTTTCCTAATTTTCTCACTGATTTTTCTGTTCTTCTTTCTCTCTGAAATTCTCTTGGTTTTTCTATAGGTTTCAGGTCAAAGCAACAGACTGGTCTAGGGTTGAAGATTAGATCACCAAGAATTTTTTCTTGATTTATTTTCCTAATTTTCTCACTGATTTTTCTGTTCTTCTTTCTCTCTTTCTCTCTGAAATTCTCTTGGTTTTTCTGTAGGTTTCAAAACGTGGGAAGCAGCTGGAGGAGGGTTAAATACAAGCTGTGGTTGCTTCACCTGAGGGTTTAGCTCATAACAAATCTTGGCTAAGAGCATCAGCTGGATGGAGTGTTGGAAGCTCGGACCAGTGTGTCAGTTCTGGGATGTTACCGGGCCAGTTGGTTGGCCAAGGATGGCTATGGGCCGGTGGGTTCTTCTGGTCAGGCCATGGGCATGGGCAATCCGTGTGGACTTGTTTTGGACATGTCCAGGAGTGGTTTGACAGTTCCAGGGCGTCTGGTAACTGCCATAGGCGAATGGGTGTGATCTGATCCATTGATTAAATCAATGGTCAGAAATGATACCGAAGGGATGCAATAGTTAAAAAGTAACCACCCCTTCTCCTATATAAGGAAGGCAAGTCCGTTCCTTTGCAGGCAAGCCAGGGCTTCCTCCTACACCCTGAAACACAAAGAAAACCAGAGATAAACAGAGGTATGGTCGGATTAAACAATCTAGTACCGAAATTGGTGTGAAGGCAGCAAAGAGGCAGTTTTGTGGGCAATCAAATGGGAAGTTGTAAACGACCCTTTGATGGTGTTTGATCATGGATGATCACGTCCTATGCTTCCTATATGTCTTGGGAACACACGCAAATGGCCAGGAGAGGAGGGAGAAGGCCGGACTCCACTCTCAAAGGCATGAACAGCCTTGAAGGCGGATACAGTGTAGAAAGTGGTTTCATTGGAGTTCCATGGAAGGGATGATGGGTATGACCCATGGAGAGATCTTATCAATACTGGAAGTATATGATAATGCTTGATATAGGCGTGCTCTGGAGGAGCATGGCCGAACATAATAAGGAAAGGCACATGATCTAATCAGATCATGTATGAGGTAACCGAGTTTATAATTACTTTCCAGTTTATATTTCTGTCTCTTGTGGTGCGATCAAGGCCAAGTATGGCACGCCCCTTGAAGACCATATATTGTGATGTAAACTATGTTTACATGGTGTAGTCTGTTGGGTCAGACTTGATGACACTGAACCATGGCTTTAGCCGGTTCAGGAATGATGCCCATGGCCTTAGCCGAGGGCTATTCATGGTCAGGATCCAGATGATCCAGGTCGATTCATTGGATTCTGATTATGGGAATCTCTTAGTTGGGATTTATCATGAGTTTTAGTGAATTTTAATTAATTTTTAGATCACTTTTGAAATCGGCTAGATTTGGGCCTGATGAGTAACATGATGTTTAGATAAGGAACCAACCATGCAATGATAGATCCTTGTGTTAGGTTATCTGATCATATGTTTGTGTGTTGTGATATGTTTGTCACTTATGATCATTGATCATAAGGAATGTTAGTTATCAACCTTGGTGTTTGTAAGCTATGTGCAAAGCATTGACTAAGAGCAATAAAGAAAAGTATAGCTCGTACTTGGTGGTGTGGACCATAAGTACTGAGCCGTGTGTTATCCGATCTTGGGCAAGGATGGACGACCTGATCCATTGGTGATGGAATATGGTGTCAGCCTGATTGATCAAAGGATGGACCGGATGTTAGAGCAAGACTGATCGGCTCCGTTGGGACAAGGTTCCATGGCCGGTTGAGTAAGTGTGAAGACTCATCAGTTCTGAGTCATGTGGGGTGGTTGGTTGATTGACTTAGGATCTGATCGGCATTACTAGTCCATGAGAGGACTTGACATTGTTAGTCCATGAGCTGGACTTGGTATCATAAGCTGATAAGCTAAAGGATGTTGAATGAAGCATGAGCCGGGAAGGGCCAAATGCATGTCCTTAGCTGTTTGAAGACTTCTCAAGGGTTACTTAAGTCAGTGGGGGTGGTTGGCTGAATGACTAAGTACCTAGGGGAGTTGTTTTACGTGTAAAGGAGCTGGATGCAGTATATGGCAGCTGGCCATAGCTCGGTCTTAGCTCAGTTCGAGTGTGACAGCTCGATCAGCTGGTTTACGAGTTCATTCAGCTAGAGCAGCTGGGCCGATAAGCTAACAAGCTCCGTGGATATGGCTAAGGTATGATCTAACTATTGCTTAGTCCTAGATTGAATGGACTAGGGGAATGAAACCTCAGATTCGTATGACTTGATTCGGGTCTAGGATCGACCTTTGAGCTAGCTGGTAGTTGAGAGTACTATCCATTAGCTGAGGTGATTCGACGGGACGAGTATTAGATTGGTTATAGACCAATGGATGATAGATGTTATTCCGCTGCGTATGTGTTGTATTGATCTAAGCTAGGAAAGACTATGGTAGTCTTGAGCTAAGATCTGAGTTATCCCTCGCCTATGTGCGATGTTTTAAATAAAGGGAAAATTTTTTGAGAGGTTCGGTCAGGGTATGGACCGAACGACGTGAGACATCGACCGCGGCCTAGTCAACCGGGATCGGGTCTTACACAGACAGCTGGAAACCTGCTTCATCATCTGCAGCACACTGTCCTTTCCTTCCCATGAAGCAGTCTCCAGCCAATCAAAATTAATCAAAGAGAAAGGAAACAAGCACACATGCAGCTTGTGATTGTCATGTGCCAGATACTGAAGAAACTAGGTAAGCAGACAGGTGCAAGTCATGGGACAGAATAAGTGCACAACCAGGCTGGTGAAGGGCATAACTCAGTTCTAAAATTATTTCGGAAGTTGGTCGATAATTTTAAATAATTTTTCAACCAAATATTCCTTTTCTTTGGCTCTCGTCTTGTTCTCGGAAAATCTCGTCCAGCTTAATAAAAATTCGACCAAAATATTTAAGACTCGACCAAACTATCAAGTGAAGGTCTTTCGACCACAAGACAGTCTCGTCGAGAAATTAACCTACCGGGTCGATTTTTATTTTTATTAATCCTGGTTGAACCAACTAAAAACTGGTCGAGTGAGATTTTTCTTGACCAAAAATTTAATGGCTCATGAGGGTTATTACACTCTTCCCCCCTCAAAAGAATTCATCCCCGAATTCTAAAAATACAAGTGTATACCCTTTACTGGACGACTGGGGTATGTTGAGAAGAATTCTGGGTAATCAGCTCGGAACTTATCTTCATCCTCCTATGTTATAACAACTCTCTGTCTCTTTCCCCAAAATACTTGAACTTGCATAATTTTCCTATTCTTCAATTTCTCGATACGATGCTCGCCTATTCGCAAAGGACCTTCAAGATAGGTGAGGTTAGGTTGCAAGTTCTCTGGTCGCTGCGGCTCGACCATATTTGGATCTGGTATATGCTTACGCAGCATCGATACATGAAATACTGGATGCATAGGCATATCAGGTGGAAGTTCTAGTCTATAGGCTACTTCTCCAACTCTAGCGACAATTCGGTATGGTGCCTTTGCTATTGCAGCGGATCCGGGTTCTAAGGTTATACTAAAGAGGTTACTCCTAGACAGCGGCAATCCCTCTAATGCCTTAAATACGTCCTCATATTCTATGACTACTGGTATTTCTTTCATGTTCTGCTCTTTCTCGTTTTCTACTGGTCCAGCAACCAAGGTCACCAAGTATACTTCTTCACCCTTCTCCAAAAGGTTTTCAATTCTCAATGCTGATACTAATGACGCTCCAACACTTGGTAAGCGAAAGGGGGTTGGGTATCTCTCTCGAAAATAATATTCCCTCGACCACAATCAAGGTGAGCTTGGTAACTTGACAGCCAATCCATCCCTAAGATTACATCGTACCTCTCTAATGGGAGAACTAACAAATGAGCTGGGAAAACCATATCTTGGATAATGATTGGAACTCTTAGAATGCAGCCTTCAGTTTCAAGAACTTGATCTCCGAGAGTTGGAACGGAAATGGATAAATTCACCTTAGTGAATTCTCCATCGAATCTAGAGGCTACTTCGGGAGCTACAACACTATGTGTTGCTCCCGAATCGAAAGGATGTGGGCGGATATTCCACCCACAAGCAAAGTCGTTGACAATAATTGACTTTACCATCAATTACTTACTCAACAAATTTTATACTATTTTTTTTTATATCACCAATTCACCAATCATTTAAAAATTATGCAACACTTAATTGGATAAGAAAACAACCCTGGAGTCGGACCCTGAGGTGGTCCGGATGGTCCTGGTAACTCTAAAGCGTAGGCCCTACCAGCAGTGGCTTAACGCTTAGCAGGAGGTAAGGGTAAAGGTGGGTTAACTGGTTCAACGGTTCGAGCACTCGAAACAACAGGCTGAGCAAGATGAGTGTGTGGACATGATGTCGCGTAATGTCCTCGCTCTCCACACGTGAAACAAGTAATGTGAGATGGTCCGGCCGATTGGAACTGTCCCATGTTCGGACAATCTCGCCTAACATGGCCCAGCTGGTCACAAGTGAAACAAGTCGGGGTTCTAGGTCTAGGACCTCCAGAAAGACCCCCACGAAAAACTCTACCTCCTCGTCCTTGTTGCATAGCAGAATGCGGCTGAGGTTGGAACAGATGGACGTCTAGGTTGTGCGGAATAGCTAGAAGAAGAAGCTCTCTCAGCAGCAATGGCCTCCTCAACGTTCACAGCACGCTCAACAAGATCAGCAAGCCTATGAAACTCTACTGCCACAAGTCTGCTCCTGATATATGGGTTAAGTCCTCGAAGGAACTTACGGATAATCATCATTTCGTCCTCCCGACCATAGTGGACATACTTCCTGAGACGGGTGAACTCTGCCTCATACTTCCTAACAGATAATCCTCCCTGAACTAGCTCCATGAACTTAATCTCCAATCGATCACGGGCCTCAGGTGGGAAGTACTTTTGAACGAACGCTGTACGGAAGTTAGCCCAACTCAGATCGAAGTCTCCAAAGTTCCTCTCTACACATAACCACCAACTGATGGCGTCCTTCTCTAGATACTAAACAACCACGTCCTTATTGAATTCTTTCGGACAACGGGTTGCAGCAAAATTCTGCTCGAGATTGTGCAGCCATGCATCAGCTTCAAAGGGATCAGTACCTCCCTGGTAACGCTTCGTCCCCAAGTTCTTCATAATCATGACTATCTTCAGAAAGTCCGGATGAGAAGTGGTAGGTACTGGATCTGGCTGAGCACGCTGTGCATTCAGTGCTTTATGTTGCAAATTCACCATCTCACACATCAGTTCTAGAAGTGCTATTATAGCTGGATCAATTGGCGCTGGTTCAGGTTGTGCTGCCGGAATAGGTGCGGCAGGGGCTGGTGGAATATGAGCGGCAGGAGATGTAGGAGCTGCGGGATGATCTCTGTGCACTGGACTATCATGTACCACATCCACCTCGATGTCCATAAAGTACGGGTCTGGAGACAGTGGCATGTGCACCGGTGTCTGATCATATGACCCTTTAGACGGGTCAGTCTCAAAGCTAGAGCCCGACGGTGTAGCCTCAAAACAAGGAGTCGGAAGTGGTGCCGGAGTAGATGGCGGCGAAGAGTCTGAAGATGATGAAATAGGTATCGGTAAAAAATCTCCACCACGATGTGCCTTTCTCGGTGGCATCTGCAATGAAAGATCATGGTAAGTTTCTACCCAGGTCAATCTATTTCTAAAAGAAGGAACAAACCATCATTTCCTAATTATCCTTGCGACACATTTTTGACTCAAAAATTATTTGAAACAAGTCCCATTCTAGCATCGTATAACCATGCTCTGATACCACCTTTGTGACACCCCCGATCGTAGATAACCGGAAATGACACGTTCGATGTTCCCTGATGGTGGACCCGAGGTTCTCGAAATAAATCCGATCGCCTTAGACCAACAACCAAAGAACACAGACACTCCTATCAGATATTACTTTAGGATTTTCAACCCGATAAAGCAATATTCGATAGTTAGTTCGTCTCGGACAAGGACTAATATCATATGAGAACTCGTGATTTATAAACATCCTTTATACCTTATTTATTTACTTTAAACATCTTACAAAGTGTTATAGTTTTATCCTACGGCCTATTGCCCAACAACGTTTTAAGTAAATATATATCAAAAGGTACGTTGCAAGGACAACAAAATACTACCGCTGGTTGGCCGTTCCTTCCGTCCAAAATGTAAAGTGTCTCCCGCCTAAGGGTTACCTGCACACACGAATGAGTCATGAGCAACGAGTTTAGTCAGTGAATCTAGAATCACAACACAATCAATAATAAATCAAACAATTATCAAATACATATACATGATCATGCAAGTACTAGTACTATACTTCAGTATACCAATCAAGTCTCCCGCCTAAGGGTTACCTGCACACACGAATGAGTCATGAGCAACGAGTTTAGTCAGTGAATCTAGAATCACAACACAATCAATAATAAATCAAACAATTATCAAATACATATACATGATCATGCAAGTACTAGTACTATACTTCAGTATACCAATCAACATTGTGAATTCTTATTTTAAACATCACTTCCTCAACACCCGCCTGTTACCAAACTCATATAATACAATATATATACTAGGCCCGAAAAACCACTAAGGCTAACTGAGACTAATGAGTTAGCATGACCATCATTGTCGAATGTCCGGTATGAACAATCCGACACTGCATCGTACACGGTCTCCAGGGAGCTACCCCATCATCGTGTCTTCATGACCTTGTTCCGTTTGCAGGACCAAGTCACAGTAATGCGGGGGCTTTAGGGATAGTGAATATAACAAGACTTCACATGATTTTACTTCCATAGTTATTCCGAAATTAATCCATAATTAATCCTTAATAAATCATAATTAATCCCTAATTAATCACAGATTTTAATCCGTAATTAAACCAAGATTAATCCTTAGTTAAACCAAGATTAATCCGTAATTAAACCAAGATTAATCCTTAATTAATCCAAAATTAATCCTTAATTAAACCAAGATTAATCCTTAATCAAAACCATGATTATTTCATAGTTAAGATTAGTTCTTGAGAACAAGTACTAAGATTAGGATTAACCTCACTTTAAAATTATTCTTTAAGTGTAAATGTTTACCATGAGTAAACACAACACCATTCTTAAATATTCAGACACTATACTAACTTAATCAAGGACTCATTCATGATATATCTCAACATCTGTCTAGACTCACCTAAAGATTAGTCTTGAAACCGGCTTGGACAAGACTTGAGTTCCACTTGAACAAAGCTGAATTGACCTGAGAATGGACAAGGTTCTGATCGGTCACTATGGTTTAACTTAACAACTAATCCGACTCACGTGACTGGGGCTTACCAAGAGACTGAATGGACAGGACTGGATACTTCAAGCTTTACTCTCCCTCTGACCTCTAACAGAGTGGTATGATCACAAGATCAGTTTGGTTCATGCCTTAACACCATAGATCAGATCAGTTCAAGCTTGGTTCTGCTAAGACTATACAAGTTCAGCTCGGTTCTAGTCAGTCTACCAAAGTTCATGAAAAGATCAGACTGAGTTTAAATCGGTTTACTCAAAGCCAGATCAAAACATCATAGCTGGTGGTTCTAAGAGGTTGATTCAAACAAAAATTAACAAGAACTGAACTGTATCAGAACTTATACAACTGATCCGACCAAGACCTAAGCTAAACATCAACTGTTCTGATCAGATACTGACTGAGGCAAGGAGACCAAAGCTTACTAAGAAGAACAAAAGGACTAGATGGCCTCAGCTGATCATCTTCTCCAAGGTAAGCTTGCGGCTGAACTGATCAAAGAGACAGATCAAGGCCTGATCATGATCTGAACTGAACTAGGTCTAGGTTTTTATTTAAAAATCTCACCTTCTGATCTTTCTCAAAGCAACAGACTTGTCTAGGGTTGAAGATTAGATCACCAAGAATTTTTTCTTGATTTATTTTCCTAATTTTCTCACTGATTTTTCTGTTCTTCTTTCTCTCTTTCTCTCTGAAATTCTCTTGGTTTTTCTGTAGGTTTCAAAACGTGGGAAGCAGCTGGAGGAGGGTTAAATACAAGCTGTGGTTGCTTCACCTGAGGGTTTAGCTCATAACAAAGCTTGGCTAAGAGCAGACTATCATGTCCCCGTTCCTGGAACTTGACATGGGACATAGACGTTTCAACAGAAACGGGACTGCTTTGGTTCAGACCATGGGAACTGATCGTGAACAAGCTGTAATGAAGTGAATGATCAGGATGGATCATGAGAAAACTTAGTCTAGGTCTGGAAATAGACCAAGGGTCTTAGTAAGATTGAATAAGATGAAGAGCAAGCTTGACGAGTGATGAGACAGCTGGACGATGCGAGAATGAAGCTCGGTCAGCTGGGCGAAGCTCGGACAAGCTTAGTGTAGCTCACATCAAGTTTTGCCAGCTCAGCTAGCTGGACTACTAGCTCACTCAGCTGGCTCAGCTGGGAGTCAGATCAACTCAGCTGGGACCCGGAGGTCTCTTCTCTAGGTCCTGGAACCAAAACTGGGTCCCAGAGTCGATGTAGGAATCCAGAGATTCTTTAGTTAGATTCGGAGATCGTGGTTGGAACCCGGAGGTTTCTATGATTTGGACCCAGAGGTCGTATACGAATACAGGGTTTCTTCCCCTAGATCCGGAGATCGTATTGGGACCCTAGTGTATCTGGACCCTGAGGTCGCTTGGGAACCCGGAGGTTCTTTAGGGATGTAATGACCCCGATGCGCTCTAGGCTGCATAGGGGTTCTATCCTTTTTGCTAGAATCGTATTACGCCTTTGAGGCCGTGTTGGAACCCGAAGGTTTGGATCCGGAGATCGTTGTTTGGAACCCGGAGGTTCTTTGAAGTTGTAATGACCCTGATGCGCCCTAGGCTGCACTGAGGTTCTAACTTCTTTCGGAACCCCGAGGCCGTATAGGAACCCGGAGGTTCTTCCTTAGATTGTGAGATCTTTGATTGGAACCCGGAGGCTATAGGGGAACTCGGAGGTTCTTCCTTAGATTTTATACGTAGGACCCGAAAACGTTTGGGGAACCTTGGGTTTCCTCATTAGATCGGGGGCTCGCATAGAGACCCGAAGTTCCTTGGGAACCCGAAATGTTTTTGTTTTTTTCGCAGGTACCGTACTCCGTCTTCCTAGGCAAGACTACTACCGGTACCTGTTTGGATTTCGCATTCTGCTGCTCGGAAGCTGGCCACTATCAAGTTCCTATGCTGTATTCTACTTCTGCAAGAAGTCACTGACAGGCTTAGAGGGTGCTGGTGTGGGTGTTGTGACCCAAGTGCCAGGCTTACGCTCCTTTCCACGTCTGTAGAAGCAGAATTTAGATTGCTCCCTGTGTTTCACAGTACTTTTGCAATGAGTGTATACCATGTGTTCCCTGTATAGTGTAGCTCGCAGCGTTTTAATACATGTACTTTTCACATTGGTACTCTGGGGACCCCGATGCGCCTTAGGCTGCACAGGGGTTTCAGGTAGTTTTGACAGCATACTAAGGCTTGTGCATACCCATTCCTGCTTTATGTCTCATACCCGTTTTGATTCTTTGTGGGCGTGCCACTGTGGTCGTGCCACTTTTGTGAGGGTTGGCCAGGATCGGCGGTCTCTGGAGACCTGATCCAGCTCGTATGCCCCTTTAAGTATAATGAGTTCCCCTCTTCTTTTATAGTCGGAACTATTTTATTATAAGCTTTGTCCGGAGACGTTTAGCATACATAGGAGTAGGAAATCATAATGCTTAAATAGAATATAGTAGTATAGAAATCATGGTCCGGAGACCGTATTAAAAATGATAGGCTTTGAGGTGTAGGGCGTTCCAGCAGTTAGGTTGTATTTTACCTTTGCTATCTTGCAGCCTGTAGGCGCCTGCTCTCCGCACCTCGATGACCTTATATGGTCCTTCCCACCCTGGGGTGAGTTTTTCCGTTGTTTTTCTGCTCGTCGTAGGCCCCAGTGCCCTTGCAGGAAGGTTCTGGTTCTGACTTTCTTATTGTACGTCCTGGCGACGTCTTGCTGGTAGGACCAGTTTCTTAGTCGAGCGGCCTCTATTTTTTCATCGAGCTTGTCGAGGCTTAGCGCCATCAGCTCGTTTTTTTCGTCCTGAGAGGTAGGTCTGGAGACCGTTGTTCTTACGTGCATCTCTGTAGGTACAATGGCCTCAGAGCCATAGACTAGTGAGTAGGGGGTTTCCCCTATTGCTGTCTTTAGAGTGGTCCAGTAGGCTCAGAGGACTCCGTGTAGTTCTTCCGCCCACTTCCCGTGAGAGCCCTCCAGTCGATTTTTAAGCATGTTGACCACTGTTTTGTTTATGGACTGGGCTTGTCCATTAGACTGGAGGTGTCGGGGTGTGACGGAAGTAAGTTTTATGCCCCAGTCCTTGCAGAACTCCTTGAAGTTGTGGCTTGTGAACTGGGGTCCATTGTTGGTGATGATCTCGTGGGGGACCACAGGAATTTGCGGATCTGGAGATCTGTTATGCGGCTGAGCGCTTCTGCTTCGACCCACTTGGAGAAGTAGTCAGTGACTATCAGAAGGAAGACCTTCTGCCCCAGCGCCATAGGGAATTTCACTACTATATCCATGCCCCACTTTCTGAAGGGCCATGGTGAGTTTATGGACTTGAGGTTCTCCTGGGGGAGCTTGGAGACTGGAGCGTGCCTTTGGCATTGGTTGCAGTGCTTGGCTTGTCTGTTGGCGTCGGCGGCCATCGTGGGCCAATAGTAACCAGCCCTTCTGGTTCTGAGCACCAGCCTTCTGCCGCTAGAGTGGGATCCACAGTCTCCTTCATGTAGTTCTACAAGGATTCTAGCGGCTTCTTGGGGTGTGACACACCTTAGGTACAGACCAGAGAAAGACCTCCGGTACAACTTCTCCTGGGAGATTACAGTACCTCGCGGCCTGCTTCTTGATCTTTCTGGCCTCTCTACGGTCTTCCGGGAGGATGTTGGCCTCCAGGTACCGAATCAGGGGGGTCATCCAGGTTTCGCCTTCTTCGACAGAGGAGACCTCCTCTGATGGGGGTTCCTCCATGGTAGCTGGCCATTGAAGCACGTACAAGGGGATACTCATCTGGCTATTCGTTTCGAGGGTGGACCCTAGATTAGCCAGGGCATCGGCTTGTGAGTTCTGTTCCCGGGGGATTTGAGTGAGTTTGCAGCTCTTGCACTTCTTGATTAGTCGTTGAGCGACCGCCATAAACTGGATCATGCTGTCGTCTTTTGCTTGATACTCCCCCTGTACTTGGTTATTATCAGCTGGGAGTCACCGAAGACCTGGGTGTTCTATGCCCCCATTTGGTGAGCAAGGTTTAGGCCCCCGATTAGGGCCTCATACTCGCTTTTGTTGTTGGTTGCTTTGAAGTTGCATCTCACGGCCCTTGAGGCTGTATTCCCCGTTGGCGAGGTAAGCACTATCCCTACTCCAGCTCCTCTGACGTTGCTGGATCCATCAACGTGTAGGATCCATTCTCCTTCTTCCTTAATCTCGCCTTGGAGGCGTACCTCCTGCTCCAGAGCTGGTAGCAAGGCAGGGGAGAATTCGGCCACGAAGTATGCTAGGACCTGTGACTTTATAGCCGTGGCGGGTCAAAATATTACGTCGTACTCCCCTAGTTCCACGGCCGACTTGGCTAGGCGTCCGAAGACTTCTGGTTTGTTGAAGACCAACTTTACAAGGAAGGAGGTAACAACCACAATTGGATGAGCCTGGAAGTAGGGTCGGAGCTTGCGAGCGGCGACTATCAAAGCTAGGGCCAGCTTTTCGAGATGGCTGTAGCGGGTCTCCATGTCCAGGAGAGCCTAGCTTACATAGTAGATTGGTAGCTGCTTGTTCCCCTCCTCGCGAACTAAGACGGCGCTCACGGCGTGTTCGGAGACTGCTAGATATAACAGCAGGACTTCACCGAGTAGTGGCTTGGACATGAGAGGAGGAGTGGTAAGATATGATTTCAGCTCTTGGAGGGCGGATTCGCATTCTCGCCGACAGCCCTCACTGCCGAGGCTTCTACCTTGTTGTAACGCTCATACGCGAATTCGGAATAAGACACCTTTTGCTCTCTTTTCGATTTCTTATCTTTTATCGTCTTTATTTCGTGTTCTGATTGCTTGGCGTGTGCTATTAGCAGATATCCGGGACCTCTGGGAAACTAGGTTTCTCCTACTTTCCTAATTTAAACGGAAATCGATAGTGAGAATTTCGGTTCCCACAGTTTGGCGCTAGAAGGAGGGGGGGTACGGATCAATATAACTCGCAAAAGCCACCCAACGATCAGAAACGATATGCAAAACTCGATCTGCGCGAACGTCATCTCGTTCAAGGGGGGAGCAACGGTCGATCAGGCCAAACCTTGTAACGATCTCCTTGTTATTGAGTTAACGATTCGTAGCATCGATATCGCTAGGGTATTAATCGATACTGGAAGTTCGGTTGATATCATCTTCAAAGATACTCTCGAGAAGATGAAGATCGATCCGTCCGAAATCGTTGAAAATCCTAGCCCGCTAGTGGGACTCTCGGGAGAAGCCACTATAGCTTTCGGGTCGATTAATCTTGCGGTCAAAGCTGGGACCATGACGAAAGTCTTAGAGTTTCTAGTTGTAGACCGCCCCGCGACTTACAACGTTATCATGGGTACGCCGTGGTTGAATTCCATGCGCGCGATCCCATCAACATATCACCTTTGCCTCAAATTCCCAACTCTTAACAGAATCAAGGTAATATGGGGAAATCCGAGAGTATCGCAGGTGTGTTTCACCGCAGAACAAAAATGAAGAAGGCCAGACCTCGAAACCATTCCTAGAAAGGTAAAGAAAACAGCCTCCAACGAAAACACCCAAAATCAAGATTCAGCGGACCTCTTCTGGCAATCCCGTAAAATCGCGCCCCTGGAAGAAAAAGGCGAAACAACCTGCAAACCCGTGGTGACGGTGTGTCTCGACGAAGCATTCCCAGAACGGTGTGTCGAGATCGGAGCCAATCTCCGCGAGCCTTTGAGGACATAACTCATAACCTGTCTAAAAAAGAACCCTAATACTTTCGCGTGTGCTGCAGAGGATATGCCAGGGATCGACATTAACATAACATGTCACGAACTGAACATCAATCCAACTTTCAAACCGGTCAAACAAAAAAGACGTAAGTTAGGACCCGAGCGTGCTTCAGCAGTGAACGACGAGGTCGAAAAACTGCTTAAAGTCGGATCGATAACAGAAGTAAGCTACCCACACTGGCTCGCCAACCCTGTAGTAGTCATAAAGAAAAACGGGAAGTGGCGAGTCTGCGTAGACTTTACTGAACTTAACAAAGCCTGTCCAAAGGATAGTTTCCCCTTACCGCACATTGATCGGCTGATCGAAGCAACGGCGGGAAACGAACTCCTATCCTTCATGGATGCCTTCTCAGGTTACAATCAAATTATGATGAATCCCGACGATCGCGAGAAATTTGCATTCATTACCGATCGCGGAACTTATTGCTACAAGGTAATGCCCTTCGGCCTCAAAAACGCCGGCGCACCTCACCAACGACTCGTGAACCGGATGTTCTCCGAACAACTCGGTAAAACAATGGAGGTCTATATCGACGACATGCTCGTCAAATCCCTCCGGGAAAGAGATCACGTGTCTCATCTTGAGGAATGTTTCGCACAACTAAGCTCCCATAACATGAAGCTCAACCCAGCAAAATGCAGATTCGCCGTAGCATAGGGAGAATTCCTTGGTTACCTAGTGACGTACCACTGTATCGAAGCTAATCCAAAACAGATCAATGCATTGATCGAGATTGCTTCGCCCAAGAATAAGCGAGAAGTCCAGAGATTGACCGGTAGAGTCGCAGCACTTAACTGATTCATATCACGGTCAACGGACAAGTGCTTACCTTTCTACGATATCCTACGGGGGGATAAAAAATTCGAATGGTCAGAAGAGAGCGAATACGCTTTTCAACAGCTGAAACGATACTTGGCCACTCCTCCAGTTCTCGCCAAACCCGTCAAAGGAGAACCCTTGATCCTAAATATCGCAGTATCAGCAACGGCTGTTAACGGCGTCCTGATTATGGAAGAGCGCAGCGAACAAAAACTTATCTTTTACATAAGCAAAACCTTGCTAGATGCTGAGTCAAGGTATCCGCTGATGGAAAAACTAGCATACGCAGTCGTAACATCAGCGCGAAAGCTAAGATTGTATTTCCAATCCCACACGATCGTCATCCTCACGACCTTCCCCCTACTGACGATTTTGCACAGCCCAATTCAGTCGGGCCGACTAGCCAAATGGGCAGTCGAGTTGAGCGAGTACGATATCGAATACCGACCGAGAACAAGTTCGAAATCCCAAGTACTCGCAGACTTCTTAGTCGAACTACCAACGGGGATCGTGACCAACAAGGAACCAAATTCGACCTGGTTCCTTCACGTTGACGGATCATCATCCAAGCAAGGATCATGCATCGGAATCCGCCTCACGTCACCGACCAGTGAGATCCTAGAACAATCGTTCAGACTGGGATTTCACGCATCCAACAACGAGGCCGAGTACGAAACACTCATTGCAGAGCTACGCTTAGCTCACGGATTGAAGATACGCAACATCCATGCCTACTGTGATTCTCAGCTAGTCGCAAGTCAATATAGCGTAAAATACGAAGCAAGGGACGAAAGAATGGATGCATATCTCAAATTGGTCCAGAATCTAGCCCAAGAATTTGACTGTTTCTCTCTTACGCGAATCCCCCGTTCCGAAAATTTCCAAGCCGATGCTCTCGCGGCCCTGGCATCAAGTTCTGACCCAGGTCTTGAAAGAGTGATTCCGGTCGAATTCATTGAACACCCGAGTATCGAACCACCAATCGTCGTCAACCTCATCAGGGATCAAGATGACGATGTAGACGAGGTCGCAAGACAGCCGGATGAGAGATCAGAACAATCTGACTACGGCTACGATACGCCATGGCTGGAAACGATTCGCGCCTACATCACCGATGGGAAATTACCTCCCAAAAAATGGGCGGCCGGCAAAATCCGAACGCAGGCCGCGCGTTACGTAACGGTCAACGGCGAAATTTACAAATGGAAACTTTCCGGACCACTCATGACGTGTTTGGAAGGAGAAATGGTGAGAAACGTCATGGAAGAAGTCCATTCTGGATCCTGCGGAAACCATTCCGGTAGAAGGTCACTAGCAGTAAAAATGAAACGCCACAGATACTATGGGCCAACGATGATCGGGGATTGTAAGAAATTCGCCCGAAAATGCGAAAAAAGCCAAAGGCATGCTCCGACCATCCGACAACCAGCAGAAGTTCTTTCTTCCATCACGTCACCGTATCCTTTCATGCGCTGGGCCATGGACATCGTTGGGCCCCTTCAAAATTCAAAGAAAAAGCGTTTCCTCTTAGTCCTCACCGATTTCTTCTCAAAGTGGGTAGAGGCAGATTCGTACGCAAGTATAAAAGATGTCCAAGTTGAAAATTTCGTAAGTAAAAACATTATCTGTAGACACGGAGTTCCGTACGAGATCGTAACTGACAACGGATCTCAGTTCATCTCCACCCGATTCGAAGCATTCTGCGAAAAACGGAAGATACGACTAAACAAGTCGACTCCCAGATATCCACAATGCAATGGCCAAGCCGAGACAATCAATAAGACCATTCTAGACGGACTTAAGAAACGCTTAGACGCTAAATAAGGCAGGTGGGCAGATGAACTTGAGGGAGTCCTCTGGTCACATCGCACAACCCCAAGACGAGCCACGGAAAAAAAACCTTTCACCCTCGTATACGGGACCGAATGCATGATTCCCGCAGAAGTCGAGTTCCCCGGCGTCCGAAGAAGATTACTGCCCGAACGGGAAGAACTCAATAACGCCATGCTCCTAGACGATCTTGACTTGGTCAACGAACGCCGGGACCGAGCACTCGTCCGAATGCAGAATTACCAACGCATAGCCGCAAAATATTTTAATTCCAACGTACGGAATCGTAGATTCAACGAAGTAGAGTTGGTTCTTCGCAAAGTCTTCCAAAACACCGCTGAGCGAAACGCGGGAAAACTTGGAACAACCTGGGAAAGACCCTACAAGATCATAAAGGTCGTTCGACCAGGTTCCTACGAGATAGCCAACATGCAAGTCGTAAAAATCTCGAGAACTTGGAACGCAATGCATCTCAAAAAATACTATCACTAAACAAACCACTTCGCAACTACCGAACTACGAGACGGCTTGTTCTCCATAAGGAGTACGTAGGAAGTTTGTCGAAAGACGAATTCAGCTGTCCCCCCTCTCTAAAAGGGGGGGGGGGGAGTGGGTACGTATACTCGTATACTCCCATGTTCAAAATATCTGACCACCCCCTCGATATTTCTGAAAGTTTTTTACCTTGCAAACCGAGCAAATCATCTTCGTCCACAAATTATATCCGAGTCCTGAAAAAACTCGCAAATAAACCAGTCATTAGGGAAAAATCAACCTCTGGCACTGCGAGACGTTGCAAAAACCGCCTAAGAAGTTGTTTCCCATCCGACAAAACGAAACCCTCGTCACAAAAAATAATATACCCACTAACATCTCTGCAAACACTTATTCTTCGCGAAGACCCAAACGGTAATATCTACCACCAAGTTCGTTGCTGATCACATCGAACTCTTAAACGTCCTAGACGCGGCCATCTCACGAAGATGACCCTCGTACATCCGACACAAGGATAATAGCGCTATAAAAAAAATCCGAAATTTTGGTCAAGCACTTCCAGTTGGCTTAAAAATGGTCTCTGGAGAGATGCTCAATTCGTACCAGACAAGTCGTATAAGCCGAGAACCTATCGCGGACTTTAAATCGGTACGAATCAGGTTAAAATCGCATCAGGAAAATCAATAGCCGGCTAGTCACCGCATAAATCTTAAAATCGAAAGTAAACCTAGGTCTTGCCCTAAACCCAGCCTCTATGCTTACATTCAACGTCTCCAGATATCCCGCAAAATTAGGATTTCTCGGAATGCTCTCGAAACAGATCGCGAATAAAGCATTTCACATCGAAGAGAGATATGAGACGACAACTCATAATCTTCCTTCCATACGCCTACTCACGTAAACGCAAACTGATTATCCATTCATTGAAAAACAAAAGCCGCAAAGCGGTAGGGATTCAAACCAACAAACGGCCAGTCCCGAAGCATAAAATATGGCCATACAAGGCCAGAACAAGCTCATAAACATAAAAAAAAAACTCTCAAGTGAGATCGTCACCGTGATCATCTTCTGGAATCTAAACCTCCTCTTCACCCATCGCCTCGTCCAAGCTCAGGGCCGCGTCGCCTCTGTTTTCCCCGACCACGGGATCTTTCCCCTCTGGGTCTTCTGAACACGTCGGAAGGAAACACGCGGACTTCAGGTCGGCCAAGAAAAGATCGAAATCCCCATCCACGACCGCCAAGTCTCGCTTGCGATCAGACAACCTGGTTTCCTCGGCCTATAAGGATGGAGGAGTCTCGCTTTGGAGTGCCCAAACCACGGCCATCCCACCCTCGGCAGTCGCTAAGGCCAAATCCCTGCTGCGGATGCACTCAAGGAAGCCTAGAAAGTCAGAGATCTTCGCCAAACAAGCCTGGAACTCAACGCGGAGCGCATCCTTGGCCTCCTCGACCATGCGACTAGTCGATCCTTCGTCACTCTCAATCTGACGCTGGAGTCGACGCACCTCCGAAGACTTGGCTTTTCTTGGTTTCTTCTCCTTAAGCAGAGAGCTCGCCGTCTTCCCAAGGTCCCTCTCGAGCTCCCCGATCTCAGCCTCGAGCTTAGACACCTTTGCGGAGTGGGAACCCTCGATAGCTTTCAGCATGGACTTAGTTTCGGACCCCATTTGCCTTGCATCTCCGTCAAATCTCTCGCAAGACGACTGGATTCAGAACCGCACTCGCTGATCATTCCATCGATCAGCGACACAAACTGCGAGACAAGAGAACAGTTAGAGATACGAAAGGAAACAAGGCTAAAAAAAAGAGAGAGAAAAAATCCAACGAGCTAAGCGTAAATATCCAAAGTGAGGGACGAACCTTTCCACGGAGCCCCGGCGCCAGATTCAAGCCTTCTTGCTGCGAAGACTCCCCGTCGTTGCCCGTGGTGCACCGCCTCTTCCGGCCCTTGGGCTGAACGACCGGAGCAGCGCTGGGAGCATGCAGAGCCAGGATAATTTCCTTCCTAGCCGGAGGAGGAGGCATGGACTCAGCGGCCTTCTCTTTGTCCTCGACAAGAATCGGAGTCGTAGACGATCCAGTGGGCTGAGCCAAAGCGTCTGGTACACACGGAACGCTCGTCTCGACTTGAGTTCCTGCGTCCTGCGGAACCTGAACCTCAAACCCATGAGTCGGAGAAACGGCCAGAGCAAAAGAGGATGGAAGCTCAGTGTCAGCCCGAACTGGTTCCTTCTCGGCTTTGCGGTGAGCTAGTTTCTCTAAAAAGGAAAGGAAGCCGGCAACGCAAGCTGGCGCCTCAACGGAGGAAGCTGGAACCGGAGCTTGGGAGGGGGCCTCGCCCATCTCAACGTCGGAACTTGTCTTGTCACCTTGGGGAGAAGACATCTTGAAAGCTAAAGTTTAAGAGAGAAGCTAGAGAGGATTTGGGAAGGAAAGAAAGGTGTGAGAGAAATGAAAGATGGTGGCTCACTACTTATAGAAGTATGAGCTTAGGATTTCGATTTTTTATAATATATATTTCCTCGTTAACATTCCTCTGCGGAATCCTGAATCTGAACTTCGTCCGACACGCCTATCTTGCCTAATTCGCCAAACCGCGCGCTAGAATCTCGTCGCAATCCACGATTCTAACGAGCTGGGGGGCTAACTGTTGGGGTTAAAAACGTTAAGACGAAGTTAACATTCAGATATCCAAAGAAATTAGCATTAACATTTTTACGAGAAATAAATCTTCGAAAAGATTTATTTTTACGAAGAATCTTGCGGAGGAAACACGTTCACGAAACAACAGACACATATCCAAAACAACCAAAGCTCGATTGCTACGTAGCGACCAAGCACGCACACGGCTCGGTTGCTACGTAGCGACCAAGCTCTCGCCAAGCTCGGTCGCTACGTAGCGACCGAGCACGTACACGGCTTGGTCGCTGCGTAGCGACCGGGCTCTCCCAAAACGTCGATACGACACGAATCCATGCATTCTCGTATACTCTTCAAATGCTATCTCCTGTAGACCGTGGCTAAACCATTCTATTTTTCTCGTCACTCGAAGTCATTTGTAGAGCTCAACACTTATAAACGAACCACTAGGCTCTCACTTTTTAGGTTCGTCTATTGACCAGTGTCGATCGATGATTCTATTTGAATATCGTCGATACACTATTCGAAACGTCGACCGAATATTCGATTGGAATATCGATCGACGCTCTTGGGCAAGATAAAAACCGCGGAAAGTTTGTTTTTATCGAAGAAACCGTAATAAAAGTTTCGAGTTAAAGACGGCCCAAAGAGACCTAAGACAAAGCTCGAAGCCCACTTACGATTTCTTAACCAAAAGCCCATAAGCCTCATGACGGTTTATGCTTGGTTCGTAAGGCAAGATAAATGTCAAGTTTCCGCGGATAAATGTGAAGTTTCCGAAGATAATCACGAAGATCGGGAAAAATGGAATATCTCCATTTTTAAGCTATCACGGCTTAAGGGCAGAAGGGGAAAAGCGTGAACCGGCCTAGGAGCAATTATATAAGGATTCCTAGGCGAGAGGCACCAGAGGAACTTTTTCAGAGCAAACTTAGCACTTAGAGAAATTAGGCAATTTTTCGTTTTTGTTATTTCAAGCTGCGACTCAACTAGGTTTTGCAGTCTTAGGTTGTTAGAACTAGGGATCTCGCCGACATCTCTCATAGCCGAGGCTTCTACCTTGTTGTAACGCTCATACGCGAATTCGGAATAAGACACCTTTTGCTCTCTTTTCGATTTCTTATCTTTGATCATCTTTAGTTCGTGTTCTGATTGCTTGGCGTGTGGTATTAGCAGATATCCGGGACCTCTGGGAAACTAGGGTTTTCCAACTTTCCTAATTTAAACGGAAATCGACAGTGCGAATTTCGGTTCTCACACCAGCCATTGATAGGTCGACCCCGCGTTCTTTAGGCCGAAGGGCGTAACGTTATAGATGTAGATCCCTCTGGACGTCATTAAGGATGTTTTCTCCTGGTCTTACGGATGCATGAGTATCTGATTATAGTCGGAGAACGCATCCATGAATCTCATCAGCTGATGCCCCGCGGTGGCGTCCACCATCTTGTCGATGTGAGGTAGTGGGGAGGGGTCCTTTGGATAGGATTTATTGAGGTCCATGAAGTCAATGCAGACTCTCCACTTCCTGTTCTTTTTCTGGACCACGATGACGTTGGCTAGCCACTCTGGATACTGCACCTCGCGAATGAACCCCGCGCCGAGCAGGCTCTTGACTTTATCGTTGATGATCGCATCTCTCTCAGGGGCAAACTTCCGGGTTGGGATCCCCTCTGATCGCCTTTATGCCCCAGGGCGTAGGGAACTTCACCATTTGGTGAAGATTTGAGGGGACGGCTCCCATTCCGTGGATCCAGGGCCGTCCTAAGATCATGTTGTAGGACGAATAGCAATCAACCACGAGGAATTTGGTTGACATGTTGACTCCTTCGGCGTATACGGGGAGGGTTATCTCCCCAGCGGTTTGCTTGACTTCCCCGCTGAAACCTATAAGGGGGTTTACCCTCCGAGTTAGAGCGCCTTCCTCCAGCCCCAGGTCCTTGTATGCGGCCTAGAAGATGATGTTGCCTGAGCTTCCATTATCTACCATCCTTTTTACCAGGCAGTTTGCTAAAGTGAGCGAGATGACCAGGGCGTCGTGATGAGGAGTGAGGACTTTTTCCTGCTCCTAGGCTGTGAAACTTATTTCGTCTGTCCCTAGGAGCAGGCGTTTTGGCTTGGCTGCTTCTAGGCCGTGCTTGGCATTCCAGGTGCTTCTCTTCGCGGCTGCATGGCTTATGCCGCTGATTTCCTAACAGCCCGAGATGACATGGATCACTCGGTCCTGTTGCAGTGGCGAGATGGGAGCAGCTTCAGTGGGCTTACCCATTGTCTCCTTGCATAGATAGCTCTTGGCCTTCTCGGAAAGGAACACCCTGAGGTGACCTTTCCTTAGCAGCTCGTTGACTTTGATCTTTAGTGCGACGCAGTCCTCCGTTTTGTGACCGTGGTCTCGGTGGAAGTCATACCTGAAGCCAGTGTTCCAGAAAGAGTCGGGGGCTTTCATCTTCTGAGGCCACTTGACCTGCTGGCCCATCTGCCTCAGAACATTGATAAGCTCCGGCCTCGAGACGGAGAGGTGAGATATGTCTGGCCACGTGGACACTGCTATCCCTTCTGCCTTCTCGATTGGCCGGTTCTGGTATCTGCCTCGGTTTCGATTTCCGGAGTCCCTAGCTGATCTTGGAGAGGGTTTCTCATCTCGCTCGGCTCGGTCTGGTCTGATCGCCTTTGGATCTTGCTTTTGCTGTGCCTTGGCACGGCTGGCGACGTCTTCCTCCCATTTGACATGCGCCCAGGCTCGAGATAGGATGTCTTCCATGGTTTTGCACTTGTATTTGGTCAGCTCTTTTTAGAGGTCTCCGTCGGGGAGCAGGCCTCTCTTGAAAGGAGAGATAGCCGTGGGGATACTACATTCGGGGATAGCCACCTTTTCTTGATTGAAGCGGGCTATGTAGCCTCTCAGGGGTTCCGCCCGATGCTGGAGGATTTCGTAGAGGCTGTCGGAGGTTTTCTACAGGTCCCTACTGCTGGCGAATTGTTCCACAAACTTATCGCTGAGAACTGCGAAGGAGGCTATGGACCTGGAGGGTAAGTTGATATACCATTGCAGAGCAGGTCCGGTCAGAGTGGAGCCGAAACCTTTGCACATGGTGGCTTCGCGTGCCCCTTTTGGGAGTGCTACAGCGAGCATCCTCTGTCTGTATTGGGCGACGTGGTCGTCCGGATCAGTGGTCCCGTTATACGCCTTTATACTAGGGAAAGAGAACTTCTTGGGCATCTCGATCAATGTGATCTCATCCGTGAAGGGAGTATCAGCGTAGAAATTGGGGTTGCTCTTCCGTATGGGGGGAGCTACCCCTGGGAGTCTCTCCACCATGGATTGCATGGTGTCGAGCCTATCGGAGAATATCTGGTGAAGGTGAGCGATCATGGGAGACTCGGCTCTTGCTGCTCCGTCTGATGCTTCCTTATCAGGCTCGGGCTCCGAGTCGCTGTCCTCCCCGTCATAAGTCTGAGCGTCCTTACCCTTTTCTCGCGTAGATGCTTCTCCTCCCGGCGCCGCAGTTGGGAGATTCGTGCCTGTCCCGGAGTTAGGTGTTTCCAGAGGCGGTATGGGGCGAACCTGAGTCCGGAATCGACGCTTCTTGTGGCTCGCTGCGTTAAGGGCTTGATTCTCGTCTCGGAGGGTAAGATTCCCCGATTCGAGCTGGCTGAGCTTCTCGGCGCTCTGCTCCAGTTGCTTAGAGTGTTCGTTGAGTTTTTCCTTAAGGATTTGGAAGTCCGAGGACAGCTCGGTATTGGTATCTTCCCGAGCTCTATGTAACCCGGTTACTTGACCTTGCAGGTCATCGATTTGTCTTTGGAGTTCAGTCTCTCTCTGAGTAGCTTCGGGTAGCTCGTCATGCTCATCCACCGCCATTATCACGTAGTTTAGATTACCCCTCCTTCTAGCGCCAAACTGTTATGGGATTTTTGTGTAGGATCTTTGTGAGTACTACGGAACGATGGATAAGGCTAGTATTTGTATTGATTTGCAAGTAAGAAAGTAGAAGGGGACGTTTTATTAGATCAAAGAGCTGGAACTACAACAGTTTTGAGTAAGAACCCTAGTTCTAGCCGTCTAGCTCTAATCTCTAAGTCTCGAAGTGTCGCTCCCTTGCTTTAGGGTTTAGGTCCCCTTTATATAGTCTTCGTAAGGCGGGCCTTAGTCGGTTGGAGTAGGTTAAACTCTTCCATATTTGGAAATATGGAAGGTTCTCTTTATCGGAAGTTTTCCATTTCTCGGGGGAAAGGGGAGATCCTGGGACCGGACCCGAAAAACTCCATAACGGGGAACCGGGTGTTCTGTCTAGCGGGGATCCTGGGAAACGGGGTTCCTTCCAGCGGAGATCCAGAGGCCGGTGTCATGTCTGGGGTCTGGAGGTATTCGATTGAGTATTTTTCCCCGACACGTCTCATTAACTTGCAACTCTTCATTGTTTTCTTTTTTAATTTTTAACATGCACACCTCTTAGATCAATATATTAACATTTACGTTTTTGATCAAATATAATTATTAACATTTACTATAAACCTCAATTCCATCACATCTTCATTTCTTAACAAGCGCTATTTATTTTCTTATCTTTCTGTACATAGATTCGACATCTTGGTGCATTTGTGTGGTACACAATAACTCTTCATCTTTACAACACTTATTCTTACTATCTTAATTTATGTATCTTAAGAATCATTTTTTGTAATTGATGTTGAGAATCATTTTAATAATGCCATTTTTGTTATAATTGTAAACACCAATTTTTTTAACATTTATAAACTTTTTAAAGTTGAAGAAATGGAATTTGTTAACGATTATAGATATAGAAATTTGTTGTATTGTAAATAATAAAAACACCATTCTTAATTATCATTTGGAAATGAACCAACGAGTTTGTTGTAAATTTATTCACTGATTGTTTTTTGCTGGAACTCTATGTCTTTAGGAAATTATTTTCAATATGAATTTCATAACTGTGATAAATTTGTAACTTTCCAGTAAATTAATAATATATTGATAAATACCAATTGATTTGGTGTGTCCCTGATGTGATCATGGAACAGCTATCTGATGAAGACAAGGAGATCAAAGACAAACCAGCTGATGAGGATGCCTTAGCTATTCCAGTAGGGCCTATGACTCGTTCCAGAACCAAGAGACTTAATGAGACCATTGGAGGATTGCTTATGAAGTCATGGAAGCAAGAAGAATTTCTTGGTTGAAGCTTGATCAACTAAGACACACTTATCACCATTAAAGCTACTTCCCCATCAAGCTGATCATCATCTAGGCAAGTGACTTGTGTGTACTCTTTTTCCCTTGATTGGTTTTGTCCCACTGTGTTTTCTAATCAAGGTTCTTAATGAGGCCACAAGTTAACTTTCATATCTCCTAGATGATGTATCTTGGATGCATCTCGGCCTAGGCAACTTGGACCGACTTCATCATCTATCTTATGTTATGTTTTTAGTCTAAGTATTATGTCTTTATTTCAAAGCCGTGTGGAGCCTTTCTCTTTATGTTTCTTTATGTTTTCGAGACCTTGTGCATGTACAAGGATCTCTCTACTTAAGTGTTTCGAAAACCCTCATTCTAATCTAAGTTATCTTTTGTTTTAAAACTTCTTTTGTCTTCTCTCTTGCTTGGCGAGTTGTTGAAGTGTCTGGTGTGTAATATCCAGTCTGCTGGTGCGTAATATCCAGTGTTAAGGGCCTTAGTTTGGTGTGTCATATCTGATCTATTGCCTAGGAGTATCAAGGAGCCTTTCCGCAGCCTCTTGTGTCACCAATCGATCCACAAACCTTGATAAACTTGAGTCTTTGATTCGTTTATGCAAGGATCTATCCAAATCCATCCAGAGAAGCATCATAGGAGTTCATTAAGTGGTTTCAGAGCTGCTCTTGAAGGGGAGTGTTCGATTTCTCTCTAATTTTTGTTTTGATCTCTTCATATTCTCATTGAGTTTTGATTGATCTGTGTTCTTGTTGTCAAAATCTGATAGAATAGGTTTGATCGTGTTTTTGTGTTTGAACTCTTCGTATCCTTGTGGTAAAAGTTACTGATTTGCTTTGTTGATCTCAATCTGATTAGGTTAAAAGGAAATCGATTTGTGTTAATCTGATATGTGCTTGTAGATTTTACATTTATCAGTTTGTTTTGAGTTCGAAATTGATCAGAGAAGTTTAGGGCTTGATTGTCGATTTAATCTGTATCTGTTTGGTTTAAGATTGATCGATCACATCTTGTTGGTTACTTGTTTCTGATTATCAACCAGTTTCTGATTATCAACCTGCTTGATCTATTTTTGGTATCCTTGTTGATTTGAATTCTACTTCGTATTGATCAAGTTTGTTTGTTACCCAAGTTAAATTCTCTGTTTTGATTTTGAGCGATCGTTTTTCAATTTTCAATCTCTCGATTTATTTATTTTTCTTGGAATTCTTCTCGTTGTGTGTTACCTCGTGTAACAGGGAACGATGGTGAGTGACAATGAAGAAGAAGAAATCGCTGCTGAGAATAAGTTTCTACTTGAAGCCCTAACTAAACGCATGGAGAAGATGATGGACGAGAAACTTGAAGTGTTGCGACAAGATAAACAAACCCACTCATCTGATAATCAGCGTGAACCAAGGAGGAATAGGCGTGAACGACAAGAGCATGCTGGATCACAAGAAACTGGTAACTATTATGAACGAGATAGAGAAAGACACATCTCTGCTTCTAGACACAGCAGCAGAAGAACTAGTCGTGATCATGAAGGTCGTAGGTATCAGAGAGATGAGCTTGTGGGTTGAAGCTCAAGATACCTCCTTTCCATGGCAAGGCCAACCCTGATGCTTATCTAGAATGGGAGAAAAGATTGATCTAGTCTTCAATTGTCAGCACTACGCAGAAACTAAGAAGATTCAAGTTGCTGCTACTGAGTTCTATGATTATGCTTTGAGTTGGTGGGATCAGCTAGTTACAAATAAGAGGCGCAATGGTGAATACCCTGTTGAGACTTGGGCAGAGATGAAGGCTCTTATGCGCAAGAGGTTTGTGCCTAGCCATTACCACCGAGATCTCCATCAGAAGCTAAGAAAGCTCACACAAGGCTCACGGACTGTAGAAGAGTATTTTCAAGAGATGGAGTTGTTGATGCTGAGAGCTTGCATATCAGAGGATAGAGAAGCTACTATGGCACGGTTTCTTGGAGGACTTAACCGTGAGATACAAGACAGTGTGGAGATGTAGCACTACTTGGAGATGGAGGAGATGCTACACAAAGCTATCTTAGTGGAGCAACAAGTCAAAACGAAAGGGCACTTTCGATCTAGTTATGGAACTAAATATCAAGGAACTAAGGAGGACAAACCGAGTTATCAGAAGGAGAGAAAGCCATATCAGAAAGAGGAGGCCAAGCTTGTTAGTAGCTACAACAAAGACAGGGGCAAAACCGAAGCTACTAGTACAAGAGCTCGAGATTTGAAGTGTTTCAAGTGTAATGGGCGAGGGCATTATGCGAATGAGTGTACTAACAAGAGAATCATGATCGTTCTTGAGAATGGAGAATATGAATCTGAGGATTATGTATCTGGAACTGATCATGAGGAATCTGAAGGAGAATGTGAAGAAGAACCGGTAAAAGGGAGGCTGTTGGTGGCAAGATGACTTCTGAATCTACAATCCAAGACCGAAGAGCTCGAGCAGCGTGAGAATTTGTTCTATACAAGGTGTCTTGTTCAAGGAAAGCTGTGTAAATGTTGCTAGTGAGACAATGGTGAAGAAGCTAGGATTGAAAGTGCAGAAACACCCAAGGCCATATCGGTTGCAATAGCTTACTGAAGAAGGCGAGATGAAGGTATCTACTCAAGTCTTGATACCTATTTCTATTGGGAGATATGAGGACGAGATTCTCTGTGATGTGTTACCAATGGAAGCGAGCCACATCTTGCTTGGGAGGCCATGGCAATTTGATAGACGTGTTACCCATGATGGCTTCACCAACAAGCATTCTTTTGAGTTCAATGGAAAAAAAATATCCTGGTGCCTCTGACTCCTAAAGAAGTGCATCAAGATCAGCTTCAGCTTCTAAAGAAGAAAGAATTCGACCTCAAGCCAGAGCAAAACAAGCAACACAACTTTTATGCCAAAACCGGTGATATCAAAAGATTTCTTTACTCTAATCAATCAGTTCTCTTATTTGTGTTTAAAGAAACTCTTTTGAATCTAACTGATTGTACACCGGTGTATCCGAGTGAGATGTCTACTCTTTTGCAGGAATATAAAGATGTATTTCCGGAAGATAACCCCAGTGGTTTGCCACCCGTACGTGGGATTGAGCATCAGATTGACTTTGTACCAGGATCTGGTCTTCCTAATCGACCAGCATACAAGACCAATCCAGTTGAGACCAAGGAACTCCAAAGACAAGTTGAGGAACTGATGGAGAAAGGTCACATACGAGAGAGCATGAGCCCATGTGTCGTACCAGTGCTTCTTGTTCCTAAGAAAGATGGTAGCTGGCACATGTGTGTTGATTGTAGAGCAATCAACAACATAACAGTGAAGTATCGCCACCCTATTCCTAGATTAGATGATATGCTTGATGAATTGCATGGCTCTAGCATCTTTTCTAAAATTGATTTAAAGAGTGGATATCATCAAATTAGAATGAAAGAGGGAGATGAGTGGAAGAACTAAACATGGCTTGTATGAGTAGTTAGTCATGCCATTTGGATTAACCAATGCTCCTAGTACTTTCATGAGATTGATGAATCATGTGCTTAGATCATTCATAGGATTGTTTGTGGTAGTATATTTTGATGATATCCTTGTTTACAACAAATGTTTAGAAGAGCATATAGATCATCTTAGGTCTGTTCTTGATGTTTTGAGAAAAGAAAAGCTTTATGCTAACTTTAAGAAATGCACTTTTTGTACGGATAACTTGGTCTTCCTAGGCTTTGTTGTGAGTGCAGATGGAGTAAAGGTGGATCACGAGAAGGTGAGAGCAATTCAAGAATGGCTGAGTCCTAAGACAGTAAGTGAAGTGAGGAGCTTCCATGGGCTTGCTGGCTTCTATAGGCGGTTTGTAAGAGACTTCAGTACCATAGCATCTCCCTTGACAGAGGTGATCAAGAAAGAAGTCGGATTCAAGTGGGGAGAAGCACAAGAAACTGCCTTCCAATGCCTTAAAGAGAAGCTTACTCATGCCCCTCTTCTTATACTTCCAGATTTTAATAAAACTTTTGAGATTGAATGTGATGCCTCTGGTATAGGAGTGGGTGCTGTATTGATGCAGGAAAAGAGACCTATAGCTTACTTCAGTGAGAAGCTTGGACGCGGCACTCTCAACTATGCAACTTATGATAAAGAGTTGTATGCCTTGGTGAGAGCTTTGCAACCTTGGCAGCACTACTTATTGCCCAAAGAATTTGTGATACACACGGATCATGAGTCTCTCAAGTACTTGAAAGGACAAAACAAGCTCAGCAAGAGACACACAAGATGGGTAGAATTCATAGAAACATTTCCTTATGTCATCAAGTACAAACAAGGTAAAGAAAATATAGTTGCTGATTCACTATCTCGAAGGTATGTTCTCTTAACTACTCTTGATGCTAAGTTTTTAGGCTTTAAACAACTTAAGGAAATGTATGAATCTTATCTTGATTTGAAAGAAGCATACAAGTCGTGTGAAAAGGTAGCTACTGGACATTACTTTAGACATGAAGATTACTTGTTCTATGATAATCATTTGTGTGTGCCTCACTGTTCTTTGAGAGATTTGTTTGTCAGGGAATCCCATGGATGAAGTCTTATGGGACATTTTGGTGTAGCCAAAACTCTTGAATAATGCATTCCCTAATGTTCCTAAAAAAAATCACCATTCATAAGGAATAATAATTCCCTCTCATTCCCTTTCATTCCCTTTTTTGTAGAGAATTTAAGAACAAAATTATTCCTTGTTAAATTTGATAAGGAACAACCATTCCTTTTCATTCCTGATATTTTGTTCCCGTACATTCCTTTTTTATTCGTTCCTCTTAATTCCCGAATGGTCACCAGTCAGACCCTTAAAGTTTTGCAGGATCATTTTTTTTGGCCACACATGAGGAGAGATATAGAAAGAATCTGTGAAAGGTGTGCAACCTGCAAGCAAGCTAAGTCCAAAGTCCAAACTCACGGTTTGTATACTCCTTTGCCCATTCCTTATCATCCTTGGAATGACATTTCTATGGACTTCATTGTTGGGTTGCCTAGAACTAGAACCGGAAAGGATTCATTCTTTGTTGTTGTTGATAGGTTCTCTAAAATGGCACATTTCATAGCTTGTCATAAGACTAATGATGCATTGCACGTTGCTAATTTGTTCTTTAAAGAGCTTGTACGCTTGCATGAAATGCCTAAGACTATAGTTTCAGATAGAGATACTAAGTTTCTTAGTTATTTTTGGAAAACTCTATGGTCTAAACTTGGAACAAAATTGTTATTTTCTACTACTTGTCATCCTCAAACTGATGGACAAACTGAAGTAGTTAATAGAACTCTAGGAACTCTCTTGCGTGCATTCATTAAAAAGAACTTGAAATCTTGGGAAGATTATCTGCCTCATTGTGAATTTGCATATAACCGTTCTATGCATTCTGCTTCTAAGTTTTCCCCATTCGAAATTGTTTATGGGTTCAATCCGACCTCACCTTTGGATCTAATGCCTTTACCTGAGTGTGAAAGAGTTAGCATGGATGGCAAAGAGACGGCCGAAATGGTGCAACAGATACATGAACAGGCTAGGCGCAATCATGAGAAGAAAACTGAGCAATATGCCAAGTATGCTAACAAGAATAGGCGTGAGATGCTGTTTAAAGTTGGAGATAAAGTATGGATCCACCTTAGGAAGGTGAGATTTCCAAATGAAAGGAAATCCAAGCTGATGCCGCGTATTGATGGCCCTTTTGAAGTTATAAGGAAGATCAGCAACAATGCATACAAAATGGACTTGGAAGGTAAGTATGAGAAAAGTAATAGCTTCAATGTTACTGACTTGATCCCTTTTATTGCAGATGAACCAGATTTGAGGACAAATCCTTTTCAAGTGGGAGGGGATGATGTGATCATGGAACAGCTATCTGATGAAGACAAGGAGATCAAAGGCAAACCAGCTGATGAGGATGCCTTAGCGACTCCAGTAGGGCCTATGACTCATTCCAGAACCAAGAGACTTAATGAGACCATTGAAGGATTGCTTGGTAGAAGCTTGATCAACCAAGACACACTTATCACCATTCAAGCTACTTCCCCATCAAGCTGATCATCATCTAGGCAAGTGACTTGTGTGTACTCTTTTTCCCTTGATTGGTTTTGTCCCACTGGGTTTTCTAATCAAGGTTTTTAATGAGGCCACAAGTTCACTTTCACATCTCCTAGATGATGTATCTTGGATGCATCTCGGCCTAGGCAACTTGGACCGACTTCATCATCTATCTTATGTTATGTTTTTAGTCTAAGTATTATGTCTTTATTTCAAAACCATGTGGACCCTTTCTCTTTATGTTTTCGAGACCTTGTGGATGTACAAGGATCTCTCTACTTAAGTGTTTCGAAAACCCTCATTCTAATCTAAGTTATCTTTTGTTTTAAAACTTCTTTTGTCTTCTCTCTTGCTTGGCGAGTTGTTGAAGTGTCTGGTGTGTAATATCCAGTCTGCTGGTGCGTAATATCCAGTGTTAAAGGCCTTAGTTTGGTGTGTCATATCTGATCTATTGCCTAGGAGTATCAAGGAGCCTTTCCGCAGCCTCTTGTGTCACCAATCGATCCACAAACCTTGATAAACTTGAGTCTTTGATTCGTTTATGCAAGGATCTATCCAAATCCATCCAGAGAAGCATCCTAGGAGTTCATTAGTCCCAAATTGATGCCTTTTAAATGTATCTTGCCACTCTTCATCTCCTTCTAATAAATCATTTGCCACATATGCATTTCTGAACCATAATTGATTAGCATTTGAAGATTAAATATTTTTGCTAAAAAAATTTCGACCATTGTTAAGTCTTGAGTTACATGAAATATTTTGGAGGATAAGACAAATAAATTTACTTTTTTAAGCAAATATACAAAAGATATAAACAAAGTTTCCAAGTTTTATATGTGTTTATCCAAAAATATTTTATAATCTTTTGGAGTAGTGAATCTTTCTCTTTTTTATCTATTTATTTCTTTGTTCCGATATTTTTTTGGTGTTTGATTTTTTCATTGCTCACAACTACTATATGTAGAGACCAACTATTGCAATGGTTAAACACCAAAATTGCAATGGTTAATCGAATTACAATGATTGATAACTAAATGTTGCAATGACGGGGACCTCCTCTGACGGGATTTTGCCTTCTTCGACAGCGGAGACCTCCTCTAACGGGGGTTCCTCCAGGGTGGCTGGCCATTGAATCACAAGCAAGGGTATGCTCATCTTGCTTTTTGTTTCGAGGGCGGACCCCAGATTAGCCAGGGCATCGTCTTGCGAGTTTTGTTCTTGGGGAATTTGAGTGAGCTTGCAACTCTTGAACTTCTTGATAAGTCGTTGGACGACCGCCAGATACTGGATCATGCTGTCGTTTTTTGCTTGGTACTCTCCCTGCACCTGGTTGATTATTAGCTGGGAGTCACCAAAGACTTGGATGTTTTTTGCCCCCATTGGATGGGTGAGAGTTAGTCCTGCGATTAGGGCCTCGTACTCGCTTTCATTGTTGGTTGGTTTGAAGTTGCATCTCACGGCCCTTGAGGCCATGTTCCATGTCGGCGAGGTAAGCATTATTCCCACTCCAGCTCCTCTGACGTTGCTGGATCCATCAACGTGCAGGATCCATTCTCCCTCTTCTTTAATTTCTCTTCGGAGGCAAACTTCTTGCTCCAAAGCTGGGAGCAAGGCATGGGATAATTCGGCCACGAAGTCTGCTAGGACCTGTGACTTTATAGCTGTGGCAGGTCGAAATATTACGTTGTACTCCCCTAGTTCCACAGCCCATTTAGCTAGGCATCCGGAGACTTCGGGTTTGTGGAGAACCAACTTTATAGGGAAGGAGGTGACGACTACGATTGGGTGAGCCTGGAAGTAGGGTCGTAGCTTACGAGCGGCGACTATCAGGGCTAAGGCCGGCTTCTCTAGATGGCTATAGTGGGTTTCCGCATCCAGGAGAGCCTTAACTACGTAGTAGATTTGTACCTGCTTGCTTTCCTCCTCGCGTATTAGGACGGCGCTTACGGCGTGTTCCGAGACTGTTAGATATAGCAGCAGGACCTCACCGAGTAGTGGCTTGGTTAGGAGAGGAGGAGTGGTGAGATATGCCTTTAGCTCATGGAGAGCGGATTCACACTCCTTCGTCCACTGGAAGTCCTTTAGGTTTTTGAGGGTTCCAAAGAAGGCATGAGATTTGTCGGAGAGTCTGGAGATGAATCTGCTCAAGGCCGCCATTCTTCCTGTTAGCTTTTGGACCTCTTTGACATTCTTCGGGGAAGGGATTGAATGAATGGCCCTGATTTGCTCCGGATTGGACTCGATGCCCCGGTGGGTTACAATGTACCCAAGGAACTTGCCAGAACTGACCCCGAATGAGCATTTAGATGGGTTGAGCTTCAAGTTATACTTCCGGAGAGTGGAAAAGGCTTGCTGCAGATGAGATATATGTCCTCAGCCTCTAGGGACTTGACCAGCATGTCGTCGATGTAGACCTCCAAGGTTCGCCATATCTGGTCCGCAAACATCATGTTCACCAGTCGCTGGTAGGTTGATCCTGCGTTCTTTAGGCCGAAGGGCATAACCTTGTAGCAATAGATCCCTCTTGACGTCATGAAGGATGTTTTCTCCTGGTCTTCCGGATGCATATGTATTTGATTGTAGCCGGAGAACGCGTCCATGAAGCTCATCAGCTGATGCCCCGCGGTGGCGTCCACCAGCTTGTCGATGTGAGGTAGCGGGAATGGGTCCTTTGGACATGATTTATTGAGGTCCGTGAAGTCAATGCAGACTCTCCATTTCCCGTTCTTTTTCTTGACCACGACGACGTTGGCTAGCCACTCTGGATACTGCACCTCGCGAATGAACCCCGTGCCGAGTTCTCCCCTGGCCGAATTCTCCCCTGCCTTGCTCCCAGCTCTGGAGCAGGAGGTACACCTCCAAGGCGAGATTAAAGAAGAAGGAGAATGGATCATACACGTTGATGGATCCAGAAACGCCAGAGGAGCTGGAGTAGGGATAGTGCTTACCTCGCCAACAGGGAATACAGCCTCATGGGCCATGAGATGCAACTTCAAAGAAACCAACAACGAAAGCGAGTATGAGGCCCTAATCGCGGGCCTAAACCTTGCTCACCAAATGGGGGCAAAGAACATCCAGGTCTTTGGTGACTCCCACCTGATAATTAACCAAGTACATGGGGAGTATCAAGCAGAAGACGACAGCATGATCCAGTATCTGGTGGTCGCTCAACAACTAATCAAGAAATTCAAGAGCTGCAAACTCACTCAAATCCCCCGGGAACAGAACTCACAAGCCGATGCCCTGGCTAATCTAGGGTCCACCCTCGAAACGAATAGCCTGATGAGTATCTCCTTGCTCGTGCTTCAATGGCCAGCTCCCGGAACCCCCATCAGAGGAGGCCTCCGCTGTCGAAGAAGGCGAAACCTGGATGACCCCCCTGATTCGGTACCTGGAGGCCGACATCCTTCCGGAAGACCGTAGCGAGGCCAGAAAGATCAAGAAGCAAGCCGCGAGGTACTGTATCTCCTAGGAGAAACTGTACTAGAGGTCTTTCTCTGGCCCGTACCTAAGCTGTGTCACACCCCAAGAAGCCGCTAGAATCCTTGTAGAACTACATGAAGGAGACTGTGGATCCCACTCTAGCGGCATAAGCCTGGTGCTCAGAGTCTGGTTACTATTGGCCCACGATGGCCACCGACGCCAACAGACAGGCCAAGCACTGCGACCAATGCCAAAGGCACGCTCCAGTCTCCAAGCTCCCCCCGGAGAACCTCAAGTCCATAAACTCACCATGGCCCTTCAGAAAGTGGGGCATGGATATAGTAGGGAAATTTCCTATGGTGCCGGGGCAGAAGGTCTTCCTTCTGATAGTCACTGACTACTTTTCCAAGTGGGTCGAAGCAGAAGCGCTCAGCCGCATAACAGATCTCCAGATCCGCAAGTTCCTGTGGACTTACGTAATCACTCGCTTTGGGGTCCCCCACGAGATCATCACCGACAATTGACCCTAGTTCACAAGCCACAACTTCAAGGAGTTCTGCAGGGACTGGGGCATAAAACTAACTTTCGCCACACCCCGACACCCCACCCCCAGTCTAACGGACAAGCCAAGTCCACAAACAAAACAATGGTCAACATGCTTAAAAAGCGACTGGAGGGCTCTCACGGGAAGTGGGCGGAAGAACTACACGGAGTCCTCTGGGCCTACCAGACCACTCCAAAGACAACAACAAGGGAAACCCCCTACTCACTAGTCTACGGCTCTGAGGCCATTGTACCTACAAAGATGCACGTAAGTACAACGGTCTTCGGACCTACCTCTCAGGAGGAAAACAACGAGCTGATGGCGCTAAGCCTCGACCTGCTCGATGAAAAAAGAGAGGCCGCTGGACTAAGATTCTGGGCCTACCAGCAAGACGTCGCCAGGACGTACAACAAGAAAGTCAGAACCAGAACCTTCCAACAAGGGGACTGGGTTCTGCGACGAGCAGAAAAAACAACGGGGAAACTCACCCCAGGGTGGGAAGGACCCTATAAGGTCATCGAGGCGCGGAGAGGAGGCGCCTACAGGCTGCAAGATAGCAAATGTAAAATACAACCTAACTGCTGGAACGCCCTGCACCTCAAAGCCTATAATTTTTAATACGGTCTCCGGACCATGATTTCTATACTACTATATACTATTTAAGCATTATGATTTCCTACTCCTATGTATGCTAAACGTCTCCGGACAAACCTTATAATAAAATAGTTCCGACTATAAAAGTAGAGGGGAAATCATTATACTTAAAGGGGCATATGAGCTGGATCAGGTCTCCAGAGACCTTCGATCCTGGCCAACCCTCACAAAAGTGGCACGCCCACAAAGAATCAAAACGGGTATGAGACATAAAGCAGGAATGGGTATGCGCAAGCCTGAGTATGCTGTCAAAACTACCTAAAACCCCTGTGCAGCCTAAGGCGCATCGGGGTCCCCAGAGTACCAATGTGAAAAGTACATGTATTAAAACGCTACGAGCTACACGATACAGGGAACACATGGTATACACTCATTGAAAAAGTACTTTGAAACACAGGGAGCAATCTAAATCCTGCTTCTCTAGACGTGGAAAGCAGCGTAAGCCGGGCACTTGGGTCACAACACCCACACCAGCCCCCTTCTAATCCTGTCAGTGACTTCCTGCAGAAGTAGAATACAGCATAGGAACTCGATAGTGGGCAGCTTCCGAGCGGCAGAATACGAAATCCAAACAGGTACCGGTAGTAGTCTTGCCTAGGAAGACGGAGTACGGTCCCTGCGAAAAACAAAAACATTCCGGGTTCCCAAGGAACTCTGGGTCTCTATGCGAGCCCCCGATCTAATGAGGAAACCCAAGGTTCCCCAAACGATTCCGGGTCCTACATATAAAATCTAAGGAAGAACCTCCGGGTTCCCCAATAGCCTCCGGGTTCCAATCAAAGATCTCAGGGTCTAAGGAAGAACCTCCGGGTTCCTATACGTCCTCAGGGTTCCGAAAGAAGTTAAAACGTCTGTGCAGCCTAGGGCGCATCGGGGTCATTACAACTTCAAAGAACCTCCGGGTTCCAAACAACGATCTTCGGATCCAAACCTCTGGGTTCCAACACGGCCTCAAAGGCCTAATAAAATTCTAGCAAAAAGGATAGAACCCCTCTGCAGCCTAGGGTGCATCGGGTCATTACATCCCTAAAGAACCTCCGGGTTCCCACGCGACCTCAGGGTCCAGATACACTAGGGTCCCAATACGATCTCCGGATCTAGGGGAAGAAACCATGTATTCTTATACGACCTCCGGGTCCAAATCATAGAAACCTCCGGGTTCCAACCACGATCTCCGAATCTAACTAAAGAATCTTCGGATTCCTACATTGCCTCCGGGTCCCAGATAAAACACCTCGTGGTCTGACAGGGACCTCCGGGTCCCAGACACAATCTAAGGATCCAAGAGGAGCCCTCACGCCTCCCTCTCCAATGATCCCCAGATCCTTTCATTCAAATTTACGAAAAGAGGGATCGCAGATTCCAATGTCCCACTTCGATCGAGAAATAGGCGAAAAACAATATTTTTCGAAAGAAAACGCATACAGGAGCGAAGTAACATCAAGGAGTAAAAGGGTAAAAAATGAAGCATCATTCATAAAGTCAATGAGCGGGCTATAAAGAGCCTTTATTCAAAAGAAAGCGACAAAAACCAAAGTCTCAAAAGATAAATCAAAAAGGGGGTCCCTCCGAGAATCACGACCCTATAACAGATCTCGGGGTTGCAGCCTGGGAGAGATTCTCCGATTGACGGTTAAACCCTTCAGATAAGAACAGGTGACGACGATACTCTTTTCCTCTGGATTCCAATGATCTACGCGCTTCTCTAGCCACTCCCTCATCAACTCCCACCTAGCCGAAGCTCTCACTTGCTGAATTAGAAGGTCCCGACAAGCCATCATATCTTGCACCTGGCCACGGAGAAGGAGGGCCTCGCTAGTGAATCTCCGATAGGCATCTGCCAGAAGGTCCCGGTTAGGCAAAATCTCGGCGCTTGTTGATGAGATAGAAGACAGACTCCCAGCCGATAAAGCGGCCCTCACTAGTCTTGGTGGAGGAGTATTAGAAAGACGCCGCTTCCGCGCTTTAACCTTCTGATACTCATCATAAATAACCGACACCGGAGACCTTACCGCGTTCCCTAGAGCAAAAACTGTATGCATACATGAGAAACAAAACAAGACAGAGTCCTATCAGATGGAAAAGGAAGGCTTACCCCAAACGCGACTATGACGCAAGGCCTCCCTACTCACCAGGAAGGTCACCCAGCGGAATCGCCGGGGAATTCCCATTACGAGCTTCGCCACCGCTTCTCCAGCAAAGGAAACCGGGCGAGATACATCTGACAAAGCAAGAGCTAAAATATCAGGATCAGGTCCCCAAAAGGATGGTAAAATTCAAAACAAAGAAGAAAACCTCACCCACGGTACGCCAAGACGTAGGGTAACACACTGGCTCCTGAATCTTCACGAACGCGTACCGACTGTTCCAACCATCCCCAAAGGGACGATTTCCTCTGACACTCCTCGAAGGTTCCCCGACCAAAGGGGCGCCGTCACGAGATCGAAGATGGTAGAACCCATCTTTGTTTGCCAAATGAGCCAAGTAATAAGAGTATAATATCTCATGCACCCCGATGAAAAATCCATGGAGTTCTCCGAATACTTGAAGAGCCATTCTCCAGGTTAGGAGAGTATGTTGAGAAGGACTGAAACCAAAGAAAGATGACACTTCGCATTTAAGAGAAGGAATAGCACCCCGGAAGCCTGCTTCCAGGTACGCTTCATAGACAGCCACCTCACCCGCTCCGCCATCCGGAGCGCGTTCGAACTCAGTTGGACTCCTCATCCCCACTGAAGGATGAATCAAGTACTTCCTCCTTATGCTAGCAAGATCCCCCTCTCGGATCTCAAAACGGTGACCGTCATCAAAGAGGCAGGAACGAAGCCTTCTCAGGGGCGCCGTCGGAACCGCTTCACTATCAGCCTCCGGAACGTTCCCCCAAGATGGAACGGGGGATGAGAAAGGATCGGTGAAAGGACGATCCAGCCTTGCACGACCACCCACGAGCGAGGACAGAAACGAAAGCGGCTCAGGATTCATCATTCTCAGCGAAGAATCAACACTAGTGATGGGTTGAGGCCAGCTAGGAACTATCGTGAATCTCTATTTATATCCGGGTCATTCCCTTTTCCACGGGATCAGAAAAGGAAATAGGGATGTTTCCAAATATCCCAAAGAATCCTTGATTTAAAGAATGGATAATGAAAAGGAAACCCGATCTCTGCAGAAAAAGGGAAAATGCTTCCCACAAAAAGGAAAGCGCTCGCTTTTTGGAAGAATAAAAAGAGCATATAGTATCATCAAACCGTACGGGTCCTAGCCCCCAGTCTATCCTCTAAACATAAGAGCTCAATGCTCCACCATCTCGAAGACGTCATCAGAAGCCCAGTGCTCCCCGTCCTCGACGAGAATCAGCGGTCCAAACAGATTATCCCCCGGGTTCAGAATACGGTCCCGACCTGAGTGGAACCAGGGATCTCGGGATTACTGGAGCATGGTCCTACCTAAGGAAAGCCTTCTGAGAATGAGCAACTCCGGTTGACTTGAGTGCACAGGTTATTCCCCGAGTTCGATGACGAAATCGAGCAATAAGGGGCAAACTGTTGGGGAAAAATACTCAGGTATCGAATACCTCCAGAAGCCAGGCAAGACACCGGCCTCTGGATCCCCGCTGGAAGGAACCCCGGTTCCCAGGATCCCCGCTAGAAGGAACCCCCTGGTTCCCCGCTATGGAGTTTTCCGGGTCCGGTCCCAAGATCGCCCCTTTCCCCTGGGAAATAGAAAACTTCCGATAAGGAGAACCTTCCATATTTCCGAATATGGACGAGTTTATCCTACTCCAACCGACTAAGGCCCGCCTTAGGAAGACAATATAAAAGGGACCTAAACCCTAAAGCAAGGGATCGACACTTCGAGACTTAGAGATTAGAGTTAGGCGGCTAGAACTAGAGTTCTTACTCAAAATTGTACTAGTTCCAGCCCTTTGATCTAATAAAACGTCTCCTTCTACTTTCTTACTTGCAAATCAATACAAATACTAGCCTTGTCCATCATTCCGTAGTACTCACCAAGATCCTACACAAAAATCCCCTAACAAGAACAATTTCATCATTGACCATAAAGTGGCATTTCTTCCGATTCAGAACGAGATTCTTCTCCTCACATCTTGCTAATACTTTGGACAAGTTGTTAAGGCATGATGTAAAATCGGGTCCATACACCGGGAAATCATCCATAATGACCTCCATAAAATCCTCGATCATATCTGTGAAGATAGACATCATACATCTCTGGAAGGTAGCAGGAGCATTACAAAGCCCAAAGAACATTCTGCGTTATGCGAACGTACAATATGGACAAGTAAATGTGGCCTTTTCTTGGTCGTCCTGATGTATAGGAATCTGGAAGAACCCCGAATACCCATCTAGAAAACAATAGTACTTGTGGTGGGCAAGCCTTTCTAACATCTGATCTATGAATGGTAGAGGGAAATGATCTTTTCTTGTAGCAGCATTGAGCTTCCTATAGTCTTTGAACATCCTGTGACTAATAACTGTTCTCTTAGGGGATCAGCTCATCTTTATCATTCTTTACCACTGTAACTCCTCCTTTCTTAGGAACCATGTTTAATGGACTGACCCAGTTGCTGTCCGAAATTGGATAGATAATTACTGCATCTAGCAGTTTCACTATCTCTTTCTGAACCACCTCTTTTAAATTTGGGTTCAGTCTTCTCTGATGCTCAATAGATGATGCCGACTCGTCTTCCAAGTGTATCCTATGCATGCATAATCGGGTGAGATACCGGGAATGTCATCGAGAGAATACCCAAGAGCTTTACGATACTTGCGCAGCTTATTTAGCAACAAAGTTAGTTCTCTGCTAGTTAGTCTGCATTGACTATGACAGGAAAGGAGTTATCGTAGAGGAAAGCATATTTGAGTCCAGCTGGAAGTTGTTTTAATTCAACGTTCGGTACTTTTTTCGAAATCCAGCTGTCCGAGTCATGAGAATGGTGGTTGCTGTGTCTGAAACATCTGTCGACATTGGATGGAATTTTGATTTCTTCGTTTACGTCGACTTTCATGATCTCTTCAGTAGCATCCATTAATCTGGCATACTCTGCAGCTCGGTCATTTATACCAAAAATGTCGCTTTCAGGAGCTGCGAGAGTTCTTTCTAAAGGATTGTTAGAATACATATCCATGAAGGATTTGTCAACTTCCTTGGATAAGTCATCAACAATGAAAGTTCAACCATCGATCAAAGGTTTCTTGACCAGATTTTCCATGTCAAAATTTGTTGATAAATCCGATGTTCAGACATATACGCCCTTTCCTAACATCAATGATCGCACCGGGTGTGGCCAAGAATGGTCTTCCCAAAATAAGGGGGTCCTTAGGTTCATGCCCATACTTCAGCACTACAAAATCTGTAGGTATATGAAATTCATTTATCCTTATGGGCACGTCTTCCAGAATACCTTCTGGATTTCTAACATATCTATCAGCTAAAACGAGAGTAATATTTGTGGGCTTGAATTGAGTTAACCCAAGGGCTACTGTAACAGAATAAGGTATTAAGTTCACACTGGAGCCTAGATCACAGAGAGATCTCTGAAACCGTCATTGTGGATGTTGCAATCCAAAACAAAACTACCAGGGTCTTGTTGTTTAATTGGGATTTTTTCCTGAATCATAGCACTTACTTGCCCAGAAACCATCATCACACTCTCTTTCGATGGTAGGAAACCTCTGATCACCATATCTTTCACGTACTTCTTGATTGGGGAAGAAATCTGAACAGCATCACTGAGTGGCATCTTGACCGTGATTTTTTCAAATGCTTTCTTGCAAATAGCTTTCTCCAATTCTCGCTTAGTCTGCGACTTGTTGGGAGGAAAGGAGGGGAAAAGTCCTATACACTCTCTCTACCGCTGGTTTGGCAGGAATCGAGTGTCGATCGACATTGTTTCCAGTTTGTCGATCGATATTTATCATAGTCGGTCGATCGACATTATTCCCTTCTTGTCAATCGATTTTCACATCTTCTTTTGACTCCTCCTCTTCTTCATCGAGGCTAATTGTTGCCTTCTTAGCTTCAGGGGGTTTTTCTGCAAAAGTGATTTCTACAGTGCTCGTGGTAAGGCGTTTTCCGCTTCTTAGTAACACAACATTAACTTGAAGTCTCGGTTTGGTGTCAGTTCTTCCAGGAAGGAATCCTTCATCCCTTCTGACAAACCCATCGTTATGCGCAACTTGGCTATCCAATTTCTTGACATGGTCACTCAAAGTTTCAAACTTATCATGTAAATTAGAATACACGGAATCCAATTTTACATCGAGAACCGCACTCATTTTCTGCTGGCCTTTTAGAACTTGTCCCATCATAGATTCCAGCTTGCTCTCCTGAGTTTGTTCTGCCTTGTAGATTCCTGTGAAACTCATGTTTCGCTGCTGATCAACAAGTTTTTGTTTGCGAAAGCCAGTCTCATCGATGAGGTCTTTATGCTCTTCTTCATCTCCTTCGCGTAGAAAGGTCTGACTCTCATCGGTAAACCGTACTTGCTCATCTCCAATCACAAAAGCATGAACTGAATCTGACGTTTCTTTCACCTCAGATATCCGATCTCCATTCGAATTCTCGGCCATCTTCCTCCTCTCAAGATCAATCTTCTTGGCACTAGTGCTAGTCACCACATTTCCAATGACCCTCGTAGCTTCTTCAGGGCTCATGCTTTTGAAGCTCCCTTGACTCGCAGCGTCCAAAATCGCTTGGTATGTCCAGTCGAGACCTCTGAAGAAGATATTATGTAGCTGGATTTCGGAAGAACCATGGTGTGGGCAGTCTCGCTGGTAGGCTCTGAATCTCAACCAAGAAGCCTTAAAAGCTTCAGTAGTGGCTTGAGAAAAATTATAGATCTTATTCCTAAATTCCTCGGTCCGTGCATCTTCGAAGAAGTTGTTGAGTAAGACGCTTCTGATATCACTCCAGCAAGTCAACGATCCTGTGGGAACCGAAATTCGCACTGTCGATTTTCCGTAAAATAAGGAAAGATAGGAAACCCTAAATTTTCCAGAGGTCCCGGATTATCTGCGTAAACACACAAAAAACGAAAGAGATAGAGATAACAGAATATCAAAAGTAAATTGCACAGTGGTGTTGATTGATAAAAGAACAAAGTTACATGATTTCCGAGAGGCAAGACGGAGAGAGTTTCGCTAGCCAAGTTAATCTCAGAACAAGAAGGAAAAGAGTCTTAGTAAAATCGAGCCGCCTAAATTCTAAGTTTTCCTAAACTTACTCTAGGTCTAAAATCCCTCTTTGCGCCCTTGGCTTTAGCTCCCCTTATATACGCCTTCTAAGTTGGTTCCCGCTTTCTTTCTTGACCCTAGGTCGAGTTTATCGTTTCTCGAAAATATTCCTTTTCTTCTCGATCTTCATCATTATCTTGGAAACTTTACATTTATCCTCCGATTTCTCGAGATTTATCTTTTTCCGCAAGTAAAGATAAACCGTCATAGCAATGATGGGCACAATTTCGTATGAAATCGTAAGTGGGCTGTTTGCCGCGTTCTAGGCCTCTTTCGGCCATTTTTCGACTTAGACGTTTTTACGAATTCTTAGAAAGAACTTTGCTTAATACGACGTCCTCTTATCGAGGAAGTCCACATTTCTCGTATAGTTTAGAAAATCGTGGTGTTAAGGTAACCGTTGCCGTTTATACGATAACCATGAACTTTGTTCGGGAAAACGAGTCTTCGCGGTTCTTGTTGTAAAGTTCCAACGGTAGCTTCGAACGATACGAAACGAGGGATTGATTTGTCGAGGCTTGGTGGAAAGGCATAAGGTCCGGTCCACGGCAAGAGGAGTTGGTCAGACTCGCCGAACGGGTGAGTTGGACGGCGTGGTCGATCCAACTCGCCCGTTCGGCGAGTTGGATGGGGCGTTCTATCCAACTCGCACGTTTGGCAATCCAACTCGCCGAACGGGCGCTTATTTGACTCCATGATCCATGATTCTTGCGGGCGAGAGATGGCGTTAATCGGAATCCGCGGCTAAAATTGATTTTTCTCGAGGAGTTTTTTCAGATTATTTTAGTGCGGAAAATTCGTTCAACTTTTGTTTCTTCTATAAGTATAGAGCTTCTCTTCTTCATTCTCTCCACATTCTCTCAACTTTCCAAATTCTCTTTGCACTTTCTCTTAGAAATTTCTCTCCCCCAAGATGTCTTCTTCACGAAACCTTCAGAAGAGATGTGACGTCGAGATGACCAATGCCGACGGCGCAAGCTCATCAGAGTTCACATTGCGTAGTTCTTGTCCTTTCAGAGCGAGCTGGCTCGTTGCGATGCAGAGGGGATGGTGAAGCCCACACGTAGTATGTCTCCGAGACCTGTGGTTCCAGTCGATGCCTTAACTCGCGAGGTTCCCTCTGTATGTGATACTGTCCCTGCTAGTGGGGTGGTTTCCATCGACGTGTCGGCGGCTGAGGTCGAAGTTCAGCCATCGGGTTCCTCTACGACTCCGGTTCGGGTTGTCGATGCCGAACCGGCTCACGAGTCGATGCCTCCTCCCCCAGCCAAGAGAGTGATCGTGTTACGGCTGCCTGCTCCAAGCGCGACTCCGGATGCTGTGTCAAAGAGTCGCAAGACGCCGAGCACTAACCTGGACCCGGCCAAGAGGAAGAGGTGCACCGAGGCTGGTCCTTTTCCTACCTAGGCGTCTGGTTCAGGTTTGCCGACGCGACATCGCGCCAAGGTTTGTTTCGAGCAAAAAACTTCTCTCTTTCTTAGTGCGTGCGTGTCGATCGCTTCTTGATCACCCCCTTTTGTCTTGCAGGTTGTTTCGTTGATTGACGGGATGATCAGCGAATGAGGATCGGGGTCGATCATCTCGTTAAGGAGTTAGAGGAGTCGAGAGAAAAGTCATCGCAGCTTGGTTTGAGTCTCGGATCGGCGAGCTTGAGCGGGATCTTGGGAAGACTGCGAGCTCTTTGCTTAAGGAAAAAGAGGCGAAGGCATCCAAGTCTTTGGATTTGCGTCGGCTAAAGATAGAAGTCAAGAGTGGGGAGGGATCATCGGTTTGCGCGATCGGAGAGGCCAAGGAAGCCATGCGCGGCGATCATTGATTCCCTCGACTCCCTAGCGGCATTGATTCCCTCGACTCCCTAGCGGCAATCCATGTCAGGGATTTGGCCTTGGCCGGCATCGAGGGAGGGACGAACGAGGTCGGTGAGGCGCCTCTGTCTCCGCGAGCCGAAGGGGCAACGCTTCCCGTCCGCAGGGCGGAATTGGTGGATGCTAAAGGAAACTTTGACCAGATCCTAGCGGGCTTGAAGTCTGAGTGCATCCTTCCGTCCTGTTTGGGTGAGCCCGAGGGTCAGGATCCGGTGGCCAAGGATGGCGGAGGAAGCGCGCCGATGATCCCAGAAGGGGCGATTGGCGATGGTGAATCTCCGCCTGCGGAGGATGATTGAGTTTACAGTCTCGTGTGGGACTTTTATTTCTATGTTTTTGTTCTGGCCAAGTGTGGCCGTGTTTTTATCTTGGGATTGGCCGCTTGTGGCTTTGAATCCCCGTCGCTTCTGCGACTTTTAAATGATCTATGTTTTTGCGTTTTTAAGAGCTTATCAAATTGTTTATATAGGTGTAGAGGGAAGACCACGAGTTGTCATCTCGTAACCTAACTCTGGGTGAACTGCTGTATACGTGACCCGTTTCGAGAGTTTTCCACAGTAAACTTGCGCGATTTCTTAAGATGCTCCAATATCAGCCAAGAGACAAGTTTTGGGATCTCGTATCAGGGTGTTTGATCCTATGCCTAGAGATGTTAGAGACCAGTGTGCTCGGTTTAGGGTAAGACCTAGGTCTAATAATAGTTTTAGGGGGTGCGATGATACTCCGACTCACGTTTCCCGTATCGTTTTCGACCTGATACTGTCCCGCTTTAAAGTCCGCGATATGTTCTCGGCTTACATGACTTGTATGGTAGGAATCGAGCATCTCTTCGAGGACAATATTTAAGTCTCCAGTAAGTGTTGACCAAAAATTTTGGATTTTTTATATAGCGCTATTACCCTTGTGTCGGGTGTACGAGAGCTATCTCTATGAGATGACTTAGTCTGTTTAGGACGTTGAGAGTTTGTTGTGATCAGCAATAAACTTATTGGTAGATATTACCGTTTTTGACTATTCGTGAAGGATACGTGTTAAGAAGGAGTGTGTGCTTTATAGTGGCGGGCTGACTGTTTTGAAAGTGAGTATTCCTTTTTCGGAAATTTTTCGACGTCTCGCTATGCCGAAGGTTTAAATTTTTACGCCGTTTTTCAAGTGATGGAATGTTTGGATGATGTACAGATTTATGATGTTTTTCGCTGTGTTTAAAAAAGTTTAAAAAATATCGAGTCTAGGATCAGATATTTCAATTTTTTTGGTGGGAGTATACGAGTATACATATACGTACCCACTCCCCCCTTTTAAATGAAGGGGGACAGCTGAGCTCGTCATGTGATGAATTGCCTACGTACCCTCTTCAGGGATCAAACCGTCTCGTAGTTCAGTGCGAAGTGTTGCTTAGTGGTAGTATTTCTTGAGGTGCATTGCGTTCCAAGGTCTCGGAATTTTGATGTCCTGAATGTTAGCGATTTCATACGCGCCTGGTCGGACTACTTTTATGATTTTGTAAGGTCCTTCTCATTTCGCTCCGAGTTTTTCTGCGTTCTACTCGGCGGTGTTCTGGAAAAAATTTCGTAGGACCAAGTCGCCTTCTTTGAATTTGCGGCTGCGTACGTTAGTATTGTAGTACTTTACGGCCGCTTGTTGATAGTTTTGGATCCGTATAAGGGCCCGGTCCCATCGTTCTTTGATCAAATCAAGCTCCTCAAGCAACATTAGATTGTTTGAATCTTATCATTTTGGGCGTAATCTTCTGCGTACTCCAGGGAATTCGAGTTCCACTTGGATCATACATTCTGCTCCGTAAACGAGAGCGAATGGAGTCTCTCCCATTGCGTGTCTCGGAGTTGTGCGATGCGACCATAAAACCCCTTCGAGTTCTTCGGCCCACCTACCCTTTTTGGCGTCCAACCGTTTCTTAAGCCCATCGAGGATGGTCTTGTTAATGGTTTCGGTTTGGCCGTTGCATTGCGGGTATCTTCCACTTTTCGCAGAAGGCTTCAAATCTGGTCGAAATAAATTGAGACCCATCGTCCGTTACGATTTCGTACGAGACTCCATGTCTGCAGACGATATTTCTCCACACGAAGCTTTCGACCTGGGTGTCTTTAATGCTTGCGTAGGAGTCTGCTTTGACCCATTTTGAGAAGAAATCCATCAAGACCAGCAAGAATCGTTTTTGTTTTGACTTGTGCATGGGTCCGACTATGTCCATCGACCATCGCATGAATGGGTATGGTGCTGAGATTGACGAGAGGACCTCGGCCAGTTGATGGATAGTAGGGGCGTGCTTCTGGCATTTATCACATTTCCGTGTGAATTTCTCACAATCTTTAATCATCGTTGGCCAATAGTGTCAGTGGTGTTTTATTTTGACTGCGAGGGACCTTCCACCAGAGTGATTTCCGCAAGATCCAGAGTGGACCTCTTCCATCATCTTTCGTGCTTTCTCCCCTTCTATACAGGTCATGAGTGGACAGAAAATTTCCACTTGTAGAGTTCTCCGTCGACCAGGACATATCGTACGGATTGGGTTTTAATTTTTCGGGCTGCCCATTTTTCTGTTGGGAGTTTCCAGTCAACGATGTACGCAAGGATGAATTAAATCAATAATGATCTGCCCCTTTCTTCAAGGCCCTGGATATTTAGTTTACATCACAGTAAATTGTCTCCCAGGGCCGTGTCATACTTGGCCTTAGTCACACCACAAGAAACATAAATATAACCGGGAAGTAATAATCATAATTTGGTTACCTTATACTTGATCTATTAGATCATGTGCCTCCTGTTATTATGTTCGGCCATGCTCCTCCAGTGCACGCCTCTATCAAGCCATATCATTTACTCCTAGTATTGATAAGATCTCTCCATGGGTCGCACCAACATCCCTTACATGGAACTCCCATGTAACCGCTTCCACACTGCATCTCCTTTGAAGTTGTCATGGCTATGGAGAGTGAAGTCCGGCCTTCACCCTTCTCTCCTAACAATTTCGGTGTGTTCCCAGGCTGTATAAGAAGCCTAGGGCATGATCATCAATGATCAATCACCATCCAAGGGTCGTTCCCAACTCCCATGAAACTGCCTTCCCACACACATCTCCCCTTAAGGCTATCTTGGCCATATGAAGTGGAATCCGGCCATCCCTCTTCTTCCCTGACAATCTGCGTGTGTTCTCAGGTCCTGGAGGATGCTTTGGGTGATATTAACATGGATCAAAACCCATCAAAGAGTCGTTCATAACTTCCCCTTTGATCTCTCCCAAAACTGCCTCTTTGTGACCTTCACACCACTCTTGGTCTTGGATGTTGAATCCGACCAACTCTCTGACTTTTCTCTGTGTTTCTTTGTGTTTCAGGGTGTAGGAGGAAGCCCTGGCGTGCTTGAAAACCCACGGACTTTCCCTCCTTTTATATAAGAAGTGGTGGTTACTTCTTAACCATTGCATCCCTTCGGTATCAATTATGGCCATTGATTTAATCAATGGACCAGATCACACTCATTCGCCTAAGGCAGTTACCAAATGTCATGAGCTTGCTTATCCACTCCTAGACATGTCAAACTGAAGCCCACACGGATTGCCCATGCCAATGGCCAGACCAGAAGAGCCCACCGGTCCATAGCCAACCTTGGCAACCCAACTGGCCCGGTAACCACCCAGACTTGACCCACTGGTCCGAGACCTGAACACTCAGTCCAGCTGAGTTGAGCTGATCCCCAGCTGACCCATCTGAGTGAGCTAGTCCATCCAGTTCAGGGAGCTGAAACATTCTACTTGAGCTCCAACCAAGCTTCGTCTAGCTGGTTGAGCTTCTTGCTTGCATCGCCTAGCTGTTAGACACTTCGTCCAGCTTCCTCTCTTCATCTTATTCAATCCTTCTAAGTGCCTTGGTCTAATCCCATAGCTAGACTCATTTTCCCATGATCCATGCTGACTTACACTTGGTGAGCTACCTCCGAGATTCCATGAGCTGACTGAGCTTCACCATTGCATCGTCTAGCTACCGTAACACTCGACCAGCTCTTTTGAGCTTGTTTCCCCCTTGTCTTGGTTAAGTCTCAGCTATCTGATGCCCTTAACCATGCTAATGGGCCATGATACGCTTGTCTTTAACCTGACTGGTGCGTCTCCTCGCACCAAGGTCTGTCCGGACGATCCTATCAAGGATTGGGGACATGACAAATTCCACGGGACTTACCCTGCTCAGACCTGGATCTGAACTGGACGCCAAGGCGGCTAAGGTGCCGGCCTGGGCATTTTCGGCGCGAGGAATCTGAGTGAGAGCAAACTGATCGAAATTTTGAGCGAAGTTTTGGACGAGTTTTAAGTAACAAGTTGGGAATAGCAGTAGGCGTGAATGTTGGGTATTTTTAGGCCGTGAGCCAATCGTAAACCCGCGATTAGGGCTTCGTACTCGGCTTCGTACTCGGCTTCGTTGTTTGACGAGTGGAAAACCAGTCGGAATGATTGTTCCAACACTTCCCCCGTTGGCGGCGTGAGTCTGATCCCGATCCCAGAATCTTGTTTGGATGAGGATCCGTCGACGTGGAGGGTCCAGGTCGAATCGGGTTCTTGGTTAGTCATGCACCCTGTAGGGAGTTATACTAAGAACTTGGCGAGTACTTGCGATTTCGCGCAAGCTTTTTCTCGGTACTCGATGTCGTACTCGCTCAGCACGATTGCCCATTTTGCTAACCTTCCCGATTGACTGGGGCTATGCACGAATGTCCGCAGTGGGAACGATGTGAGCACTACGATTGTATGGGACTGGAAATATGCCTCAACTTTCGTGCTGACATTAAGACCGCGAGCGCCAGTTTTTCCATCATCGGATAACGTGTGTCTGCATCGAGCAAGGTCTTGCTTACGTAAAAAATAGGCTTTTGCTCGCCGCGTTCCTCTCGGATGAGGATGCCACTCACAGCCGTGACTGATACTGCGTTGTACAGGAAAAGTGGTTCCCCCTTCTACAGGTTTTGCGAGCAACGGGGGAGTGGCCAAATAGTGTTTCAGCTGTTGGAAAGCTTTTTCGCATTCTTCGGTCCACTCGAATTTCTTGTTCCCCTTCAAGGTGACATAGAAAGGTAAACACTTATCTGTTGACCGCGAGATAAAGCGGTTGAGTGCTGCAACTCTTCCGATTATTCTCTGCACTTCTCGCTTTGTTCTCGGCGACACAATTTCGATCAGTGCAGTGATCTGTTTGGGATTGGCCTCGATTCCGCGGAAGGTGACGAGATATCCCAGGGTTGAGTTTCATATTGTGTAGGTTTAGCCTTTCGAAGCATTCCTGGAGGTGTTTGATATGATCTCGCTCTTCGAGGGATTTTACGAGCATATCATCGATGTAGACCTCCATAATTTTTCCGAGTTGTTCGGAGAACATACGGTTTACGAGTAGTTGATAATTTGCACCAGCATTCTTAAGACCGAACTGCATCACTCTATAGTAGTAAGTACCGCTGTCGGTTATGAATGCGGTTTTTTCCTGGTCGCCGGGGTTCATCATGATCTGATTGTACCCGGAGAACGCGTCCAAGAAGGACAAGAGTTTGTTCCCTGCCGTCACTTCGACCAAGCGATCAATGTGTGGCAGTGGGAAGCTATCCTTTGGACATGCCTTAATGAGGTCCATGAAATCAACGCATACTCGCAACTTTCCGTTTTTCTTTTTCACAACGACGGGGTTAGTGAGCCAGTCAGGATACCTAACTTCCGTTATGGATCCGAGTTTGAGAAGTTTCTCGACCTCGTCGTTGACTGCGCCAGCGGGCTCTGCTACCAACTTTAGTCTCTTTTGTTTGATAGGTTTGAAAGTCGGGTCGACGTTGAGCTCGTGACATGTGATGTTGATATCAATGCCTGGCATGTCTTCTGCGGCCTATGCGAACGTGTTCAAGTTCTTTTTCAGACAAGCTATAAGCTCGACTTTCAGAGAATCGCTCAGGTTTGCGCCGATTTCGACACAGCAATCTGGGAATGTTTTGTCTAAGCATACTGAGACAACGGGCTCGCAGGTCGTTTCGCGTTTTCCCTCCAACGCTTCGGCTACTCGTGACTGCCAAAAGATCTCAGTTTTGTCTTGTTCTAGGGCGTTGTCCACAGCAGACGATTTCTTTTTCTTTTTAGGCGGAACCTCCGCTGAAGGGTTTTTTCGCTTTAATTCCGCAGCAAAGCATACTCGTGAGATTCTCCGATCTCCGCAGATGGTATCGATTCCGCGAGGGGTCGGGAATTTGAGAGACATGTGGTACGTTGACGGGACTGATGCATTGAATTCAGCCATGAAGTTTCTACGATCGCGCTATACGACACAGGTCGATCGATGACCAAGAGCTCCACAATTTTCGTCGTACTGTCAGCTTTAACCGAGAGTCATGGTTTCTTCCCCGAAAGTCCTACTACCGGATCCGAATCTTCTGTGATTTTGGATGGACTGATTTCCATTCTTTCGAGGGTGCTTTTAAAGATGATATCGGCGGAGGTTCTGGTGTCGACCAGTATCCTTGCGATATCGATATTCTGAATTGTCAGCTCCACGACAAAGAGATCATTGAGAGGTTTGACCAGATCGGCCGTTGCTCTCTCCTTGAAGGAGATGACATCGCTGCCTGTTTGACTAGACATATCATGTCTCAGAAGTTTGGTGTCTTTGATGCGTTGCATACTCGACCTTTTTGATCTCCTAGAACTACTTTTCCATTATTGAAATAGGTAAGAAGATACTTACCTGCTTCCGGCAGGATGGCGTTGATCAATATTGGTAGCGGACTGTCGATCGATTCTTCTGTCAACCCGTCACTCGATGTTGTTGTCTGAGCGTCGATCGATGCTCGGCCGAAATCCGTGTTCTTCATCTTAAGTACTTGTCAGCAGGGAAAGAAGAAAAACTTTTTTAGGAAATATAATAATAAAATCTAGACTATATTCTAAACTTAATCTAATGGTAATAAGAAAGAGTCCCCGGCAACGGCGTCAAATTTGATATCACTCAAATTACCCTAAGGAGTGAATTACTCTCTCAAATAAGAGGTTCAGTTGTAGTACTTAGTGATTGAATCCACAGAGACTCTAGGATTACACTATAGATTTATATTCTTCGATATAAAGCTAGACAAGCAAGTTGTAAGCAGTAAATGAAGTGAAAATTGGGTGAACAAGATAGTTGTTCAGTTGATTGAATTGAGGTTGTTAACAAGTTGGGGAAATAGCTAGATTCAGGTAAATTTTCAGGTATGACAAGTATGCAAACTTATTTGGTTATTAGGGATTTATGAATATTAATTGTTCTTGAACTCAAACTGAAGTTATAATCTATTAACTCTCGTATGCAAGTCCTAAGGGAGTGTCGATCGATGCCTCCTATGTATTGTCGATCGATGTATCTTATGGAGTGTCGATCGACACTACTTCTAGCAAGCTTTAGCGAATAGGTTGATGTGTTCTCTAATCACCTAGACCAACTCTCGTGTCCCTAACTAATCAGATCATACTAGTTTTATTCAGGCAACATGCCAAGCTCTCACTTGCACCAATCAATCCTAAGATCTAAGTTCAGTGTTTATCAACCCTAAGCTTAGTAGTAAGAACAACTAGATGAAGAACTAATTAAATCACCCTAACAAAAATACAGATTTAGCAAACCATAAGTTAACCTTTGAAGAACCCTAAATCTAACAAGAGAACTACTTAGACATATTCATGAAAAACATTATGATGGTCTGAATAATACTCCAATAGGATAAATAATAAAAGAACAGAATAGAGTAAAGTAACAAAGGGAGTTCAAGATCTTCCCTTTCTCAAGGTGTTCAGATCTCTCTCTCTGGTCCAAAGCTCTCTCTACATACAAAATTAAGCATAGCCGTCAACAATGGCTTAAAAACAATAAAATAGGGTTTATAGTCGTGAAGGGGCATTCTGGTAATTTGTGGTGACTTCTGGGCTTAAATTGGTAACGAAATAGGCTCGGCCCGTATTCTGGAATCACCGTCAATCAACACCAAGGGTGCACCGTCGATCGACAGTCCTTCATCTCCTCGACAACTTCCTCTCGCGAGGCAGATTGACCACTCTTCAGTAAAATGGGAATAACTTATGCTATAGAATGCTGATTGACCTCAAACCGGTGTAATTGGAAAGCTAACTCAAATATATATTTTGTGTCAAAATATGGGCTCAATCTAACGGTAGGAAGGTCTCCATCATTAGCTAAACATCTGACGCGTCTGTGTAGCTCCTCTTTACTCAAAAGTCTCCAAAAGACACCAAAATCACCACTTTCCTCCAATCGTCCCTAAACCTGTAAACACTCTAAATGGACTCTATATTGTAGTAAATAAATATTAAACACTTATATACCATGGCTGAAAGTGGGTAAAATTCATGGTATATCAGCTTCCCGAGCAGGACGCCGACAAAAACGAAATCGAACGAGTCAACAATGATCCCACCGATCAATCAGATCGATTGGACGAGGATGCAGACGTGCATCCAAGAAGGACTAGGAGCCGTGCGAATTGGCTAGATTTTTCGTTCGAGAAACCCATGACCGAAGAGGAAGAAAACGTCTTCTGGGTTGAACAAGAAATGCTCGCCGAGGAAAAGGCTTAAATCACTCGCACCAAACGCCGACAAACTCGGAAAACTGCTGGCGATGACCTCGAAGAAATATTTGATCTCCGTAATTACATCACAAAATCGGCCGCAAAAGTGAAAGCGGTGAAATCCCAGATTCACCATGCTACCACTGCCGCGCCGGAGATCGGCAAGCTTCTGATATACCATGGATTTTACCCACTTTAAGCAATGGTATATGAGTGTTTTAGGATATATTTACTACGATTTAGAGTTTTTTTAGAGTATTTTCAGGTTTAGATACGTTTTGGAGAAATATGGTGATTCTGGGGTCTTTGGGGCCTTTTGAGGTTCAGAGATGCATAGACGCGTCAGATGTTTAGATACGCATGGAGGCTTCCCATGGTGCTATTGAGATGATTCTTTGTTACAAGATAGCGTTTTGAGTTAGCTTTCCAATGCCACAAGTTTGAAGTCAATCCAACGGTTAGATCAGAACTTATTCCCGTTTTACAGAAGAGGGGTCAGTCTGCCTCGCGAGAGAAAGTTGTCGAGGAGATGAAGGAACGTCGATCGACGACACAGTTTTGGTTTCGATCGATGGTGATGCCAGAACGCGGGCCGAGTATATTTGAAGCCATTGTTTTCTTAAGCCCAGAAGAAACCAGAAATTACCAGAATATCCATGGACGACTTGAACTGTATTTATGTGTTTTCTAAGCCATTGTTAACGGCTACACTTTTGTTTGCTCATAGTTCTAAGTTAGGAGAGAAGGAAAGAAATCCTTCAGAGTCCTCCTGGAAATCCTTTGGTTTTTATATTTATTCTATTGCATCTATGATTTTATGTGACAACTATCATGCTTGAATAGATTCATCATGTTAGATTTAGAGTTCATATAGTCATGAAGGATTATTCCCCTATAGAATTGCTGAGTTGTCTTGATATGAATCAACTGAATTGTACTTATTGCTTGTGTTCTAGGGTAGCTAACTAGAACTCTGAACTTAGGTAATTGGGTGCAAGCGAAAGCATGGTCCTTTGTTTGAACTAATTCACATTGTGCTAGGACTGCTTGAAACAAACGACAGTTGACTTAGGAATCCTAGTGAACCGTTCAAACCCGCTCGGTAAAGCTTGCTAGAAGGAACTTCGATCGAGAACTCCCTAGTTGTATCGATCGAAGATCTAAAAGGTGTATCAATCGACAGCTCATTGATAGTGTCGATCGACATTTTATCAAAATCAACAAAAGAAAGTTGAGATCTTAGATCTAGTCAATATATGATCCAAACAAACGAAAGTTGATAGATCATTCTTATATTTGAGTTCTAGAATATCTTGTTTACAATCTCAGTCTCTATCTACTATAATCCTGATTGTCAGAATAGAAACTCTAAGTCTGACATTTTCATTTCCTGTTTAAAATCCTCAATCAATCAACCGAGCAACTACTTTGCTCACCACTGCTATTTACATTTAAACCATTCGTCCTAGCTTAATCACATAACTATAGGTCTTTTGTGTGTCTTATCTCCCTGTGAATTTGATCCCTAAGTGCTACAACTCGACCTCTTATTTGTGAGAGTAAATCACTCATTAGGGTAATTTGAGTGATATCAAATTTGGTGCCATTGTCGGAGAGCTTCGATCGTCATTAGATCTTGTCTAGTTAGATTTTGTCTAGTTAGATTTAGTCTAGGTTCTTCTGCTGATTCTAAAAACCAATAATTCTTTTCTTCTGTTTCAGTTACATACATCTCAGCACCAGGAACAATAATGAAGAGATCGGCTCTCGCTTCTTTTAGAAAGTCTTAGCTCAGTTAGAATGGTTTCAGGATGAGATGAAAGGTATCGCTTATATCTAATAATCCTAGGGCAAGTTCTAGGTAGCTAATCTAGAAACATGCATTAGTGACAATCCTAATGATGAATATCACAACTTAGCAATCTATAGTTGGGGCTAATCCCTCATAACCTATTTAAACCCTAAAATCTAACAAGAGAACTACTCAGACATGGCCAAGTAATTTATAACAATAATAAGGTATAAAAACTGCATAGATAAATAAATAGATATCAATGGAGTTCCAATCACAAATCTCTTTGGACTTTCTCTCCAATCTACTAAAAATCCTAGAAAACCTTTGCTGACTGTGAAAATAGTAAAACAAGAAGGCACACTTTGCCTCTAACATGTTGGCAAAGCTTATATAAATAGGCTAAAACTCGTCAGGGGTCATCTTGTAAATTGGTGAAGACTTAGGCTCTAAGTCGGTTGTGACCAAACGGGCTTTCTGTGTGCTTCACTGTCGATCGATGTCAAGATGTGAACATCGATCGATTATTCCTCTTCAAAATCGATCGATGGTCGAGCTCGATGGTCATCTCGGGTTCTTACGACAGTCTCTCTGAAAGAGGTTTGAAAACAGCAGGGACTCACATGATTTAAAACTTAGAATCATCACCTCTACAATATTGCAATCCACATCTAAGAATTCCTAATCACAAAAGCACATTATACCATATCCTAGCTTAGCAACCAAATTCACCTAGCAAACAACTTAGCAAATCATGTTTGACATTCCTCTATACCAACCTCATTTCTTAGCATAAATAAAAGTGCAGGCTTTACCTTGGGAGTACCGATCACAGGATTCAAGGATTTTCAAACAAGATATGGACCTGCAGGTAAAAGTTAGTTCCAATCCTCTCTCTCTACTAATTTTCTCTCTCAGTCAAAGTCTGCTTATATTTGCAAGATCATTTACCAAGACTGGACAGGCTTCCATTAATCAAGCCTTAATGGTGGTTGCCACCAAGTCATGTTCACTTCTTTTTGACCTATATCCTAGGATTATTTGTGAAGCAAACCTTAATGGTTGTAGCCACCAAGTCCTGTTCGAATCTCTAATAGATATATATAAAAAAAAATTTAATCTATATCTATAATCTTAATCTATATTTCGAAAATAGAGAGAGAGGGTGATAAATCTATCTACACAAGGTTTTACCTTCCAGACTTGTTTGAAGAAACCGATCTAATGTATACCAAGCCCCAAGACAAGCAGTTGTGTAAGGTTTAGTGTTGGAGGTCAGCTTTGGTTCCTTCAAACAATCTCAGCAAGTGTGAATAGTTGATCTGCTTCGGCTCGTTGTTGATCTGCTTCATCACGTCTTTACATGTCGAGAAGTTCCTCATATGTGAAACCCTCATGAAGTTCATCTGCTCCTGGCTCATGAATTTCCGTTTCTACTGCATAGCTTTCGTGATGGTGATCATCTGCCCAACTGCCAATCGCGTAGTCTCCTTCTCGTACACGGTCGACTCCAGTGTAGATCGATGGGAAGTAGACAATGTCGGTCGATGCTCGTTTTCGGCTTGTCTGATGAGGATAGATGTCGATCGATGTTGAGCATGTTTTTTCGATCGACGGCGCATTCCTTTTCCAAGAGGAATGGTGGAGAAGTCTATCTTCCTCAGCAAGAACGGCTTTGTACTCTATAGCTCGCTCCTTCTCATAATCTTCATCATACTCCTCCGTATGCATGGTGTCTTTGGTGTGTGCTGCCATGGTGGGATTGCAGTAGTCGTTCTCCCAATCGTTTGGACTACTGTAGACCGATTCTTCTTTGGGAGTGTCGGTCGATTTCTGACGGGCATTATCGATCGATGTTGCTGTGTGAGTTTCGATCGACGCCGAGTAATCTGTCTCATATTCAGCTCCACAATGGCATGCTACGATGAGTCCTGGATGATTAATACTTTTGGAGGACGTCTATGGCTTCTTGACTGGAATAGGGTTGTAGTGGACATGAGGATCTATGAGTGTCACGCACAACTGGTTGGTTGCAAGTTGCACACTGCTCCTACTGTTGACAAGAAAGTTCTCCTAAGTAATAGAGAAGAGTTCCAGTTCAGCTTGATGTCCAAGACATAGAAATCAACTGGAACTACGGCATTACCAATCTGCACCTCTAGGTCTCTCACAACTCCTCCTGGGCTCCTCTGAGAACAATCCACAAAAGTGAATGATTCCTTGGAAGGCTCCACCTGCAGACCCAGATGGTCTGCCATAACCCTAGGTAGGATGCTGACTGATGCTCATGTGTCGCACAGAGCATGTGGGAATGATATACCATGTATTTTACCCGCTTTAAGCCATGGTATATAAGTGTTTTAACATATAATTATTATTTTTTGGAGTCTTTTTAGAGTACTTACAGGTTCAGGTACGTTCAGGAGAAATATGGTGATTTTGGAGCCTTTTGAGTGCAGAGCTGCACAGACGCGTCAGATGTTTAGCTATGGATATAGATGGTCCCACCGTTAGATTGGGCCCATCCTTTGACACATGATATAGATTTTAGTTAGCTTTCTAATACCGCCAGTTTGAGGTTAATCAGCATCTTGTAGCAGACGTTATGCCCGTTTTACTGAAGAGTGATCAGTCTGCCTCGCAAGAGAAAACTGTCAAGGAGATGCTTGACTGCCGATCGATGAAACAACATTGCCATCGATCGACAGTGATGCCAGGACGTGGGCCAAGCATATTTCAAGACCAATTGAAGCCCAGAAGCCACACAAAGTTATCAAAATACCCATGGACGACCAGAAACCCTATTTATGTATTTCTAAGCCATTGTTGACGGCTACAAGCTTTCTATTATCCTATTCTATTTTTCTCTATTAGGTTTGGAGAGAAGATCAATTCTCTTTCAGAGATTGATTGGAACTCCATTGGTTTTATCATTGATTTCTTTATCTATTATATCATTCAGACTATGATTTGTGTTCTTGATTCTATGTCTAAGTAATCATCTTGTTAGGTTTAGGGATTTCATGAGCTTAATGTCAAACTGATAATCAATTAGGGAAGTTAACCAAGAGGAACTTGGAGTATTTCACAAGAGGGTGAAGAGGTTTCCTAAGGATATGTCTTTCTAGGATGCATATCATAAGTATAGACTTGGTAATTTCTTCAGAGAGAGCAGAAAGACATATAAGGATATTGAGCTCCTATTCAACATGGTCAGCCGTAAACCCAAGAGGACACTAAAAAAGGAACAAGATCTTGGAAAGTTCCTGATTTCATGCTCTATACATAGCCACCATTTACCAAACGCCTTATGCAATATTGGATCTGCAGTCAGCATCATGGCCATAGACACTGCTGAGCTATTAGGACTGAAGATGGAACCTTCTAAATATAGTTTCACTTTCGTGGATAGCTCCCGAGTAAACTCAGCAGGCATGATCAAGAATGTTAAGGTGGAGATAAGGGAATGCATTATCCTTGTGGACTTTCATGCTATGGATATCAAATCAGGCAAGACATCTTCACTTCTTTTTGGAAGAGCCTTCATGGCTACAGTGGGGGCAGTTTGTGATCTTAAGAGAAATAAGATATGTCTGACTAATGTTGATGAAACTGTCTTCTATGATCCCATGGAAAAGAAGAAAAGTGAGAAGCTTATTTCATGCATAGAGACGTTTGAAGATCCGAGGACCTACAACTGATTCCAATCGCGAGCCCGCAATACCAGAATCAGCGTCTGTCGACATTAGAATTGCAGCATCGGTCGACTTCCAGTCCTCAGAATCGATCGACAATCAGCCTTCAGCATCGTACGACTCTCAGTCTTTAGAATCGATCGACACGAAGCCTTCATCATCGGTCGACACCTTCTGAATTTCAGAACAGCCTGAGACTGAAAAGTCTTAGTCTAGGGGTAGGACCAGGAATAGAAAGAAGAAAAAGAAAAGGAATGTAGATGTCGATTTCCTGTCACTAGTCCCTTTGCAATGTCAAGAGGCAAGTCTTGCGTATAGAGTGCGCTGCAGAGGAGGTTCTGAATCCTTTACCAAGGTCAGAGTGCTATGTGATCCAGACCTGAGAGACAAAGGGAAAGCTTCTGCAAGAGCTTTTATGAACTGCATCAACAAGATGAGAAAGAGAGACACTGAGATTTGTTCTGGAGCAAGTTCATATCCTCATACAGACTAATGACTATATCCAAAAGTCAAGCAATGAGTGGGAGGCAACCCACTATTATGTAAATGTAATTTCATTCAGTTTATGTTAGATTGTTACTGATTTTTATTTTTTATTTTTTATTTTTATGCAGGTCAAAAAAAAAAGTGAACAGCAACGACAACACTATAGCAGCGCCGAGCGACACTGTAGCAAGAAAATCGAGCGACACTGTAGCAAGAACATCGACCGACACTGTAGCAGAAAATCGGGAGTTACTGTTGCTGTGATACTGCTACTGTAGCAGTCAGTGTTCATCGAAAAAATAATAATTTTGGATTGGTTTTATTAGTTATCTATTACTGACTTTTAGTGTTTTATTTATGTTAGGTAAAAGGAAAAGATCCGAGGAAGACGAGTTTGCACGAGGATCGACGATGGCTGCGCAGTATCGATCGACAAAGCATCACTAGCATCGATCGATCGCCACTTAAATGTGTCGATCGACAGAGCTTCAAGGGTATTGATCGCCACTTAACTGTGTTGATCGATACTCACATCAATTGCAGGTATACTCGCGAAACCTTGTTAATATTGTTTTTATCATTTATTTTCCCACCAATCTTAGACTGTATAACACTGGTCACGATGTTGTTTAATTTTGGGGGAGGTTCTACTAATATTCTGTTTTAGTTAGGTATAAAAAAAAAAGAGGTCCGAGTAGACGATTATAAAATCGACCGATGAGAGCATGTCAATATCGATCGACAGTACATCACCTGCAACGACCAATGGTAACTCCTATCCATCCATCGACACTGACATCAGCGAGCAGGTTATCGTTCTTACTTGTTAAATTATGTACTTATGATTATTTCTCACCATAACTCCGACTACATATATACTGAGGACAGTGTAATTTAAGTCTGGGGGGATGTTTACTGATATTAGTGTGTTCATGAGTCTTATCAAAATGTTTTCAAAAGTGTTTTATTGAGTCAAGAAGGGGATAATGAACTTATTAGATTTTTATTTGTTATCTAACCACCCCTTTAGCACTATTCTAGACTTACTGATTGTAGATAGTACTAAAGATACTAAAGTGGATCAACCTGTCAATTATTCACACTTGCTGAGATTGTTTGAAGGAACCAAAGCTAACCTCCAACACTAAACTTGACACAAGTGCTTGTCTTGGTGCTTGGTATACATGAGATCAGATTCTTCAAACACGTCTAGAAGGTAAAGCCTTGTGTAGATTTATAACATTTTCTCTTTCTATTTCGACCCTAGATTTATAGGTAGAGATATTTATTTTCAAAAAAAAAACGAAAAAGAAAGAAAGAAAAAGAATAAGAAAAAAAAAAATATATATATATATATATATATAATAGGTGTTAGTTAGGTGGAATCCGAACAGGACTTGGTGGCTACAACCATTAAGGCTTGCTTCATAAGGATTCAAAAAAAAAGAATTCGAACGGGACTTGGTGGCGGCAATCATCAAGGTTCGATTCACATGAATTCTTGGATATAGGTAAAAAAAAAAGTAAACAGGACTTGGTGGCAACCACCATTAAGGCTTGATTCATGGAAGCCTGTCCAATCTTGGTCAGTGATCCTGCAATGGAAGCAGATTTTGACTAAAGAGAGAAATTAGTAGAGAGAAAAGATAAGAACTAACTTTTACCTGCAGATCCAGATACTTGTTTGAAAATCCTTGCATCACGTGATCGATACTCCCAAGGTAAAGCTTGCACTTTTATTTATGTTAAGAAATGAGGTTGGTAGAGGATTTGCTAAGTTGTTGGCTAGGTGAATTTGGTTGCTAAGCTAGGATATGGTAAATGTGCTTTTGTGATTAGGACTTCATAGATGTGGATTGCAATATTGCAGAGGTGATAATTCTAAGTTTCAAATCACGTGAGTCCTTGCTGTTTTCAAACCTCTTTTAGAGAGACTACCCGTCTGTTTTGCTGGAGGACAAGCAAAAGGGTAAGTCTGGGAGATTTGATATACCATGGATTTACCCACTTTTAGCCATGGTATATAAGTGTTTTAAGATATAATTATTATGTTTTGGAGTCTTTTTAGAGTATTTACAGGTTCATGCACGTTCTTGAAAAATATGGTGATTTTGGAGCCTTTTGAGTGCAGAGCTGTACAGACGCATCAGATGTTTAGTTATGGATGGAGACCTTCCCACCGTTAAATTGATATTTGAGTTAGTTTTCCAATGCCGCCGGTTTGAGGTCAATCAGAATCCTGTAGCAAATGTTATGCCCGTTTTACTGAAGAGCTGTCTGTCTGCCTCGCGGGAGGAAGCTGTCGAGGAGATGCATGACTGTCGATCGATGAAACAGCATTGCCATCGATCGAAAGTGATGCCAGAACGTGGGCCAAGCATATTTGAAGACCGATTGAAGCCGAGAAGCCACACAAAGTTAACAAAACACCCATGGACGACCAAAAACCCTATTTATGTTTTCTGAGCCATTGTTGACGGCTACAAGCTTTCTATTATCCTATTCTATTGTTTTCTCTTAGGTTTGGAGAGAAGATCAATTCTCCTTCATAGATTGATTGGAACTCCATTGGTTTTATCATTGATTTCTTTATCTATTATATTATTCAGACTATGATTTGTGTTATTGATTCTATGTCTGAGTAATCATCTTGTTAGGGTTAGGAATTTCATGAGCTTAATGTCAAACTGATAATCAATTAGGATTGCTAGGTTATCTATAGATCTCTACACCAGGGTGATTTGTAATACTAGGATCTGGAATAATTAGAATAGCACGGCAGTGAGACTAATTGTGTGAACCTAGATTCATAGGATAGTTGAGAAGCACGAAAGTGCAATCAATTAACGGAACCCCAACTCTATTGGATTAGATACCTAGGCGCATATGATAGTTGGTATAGGAATCTAGTTGAACTTAATCGATTAGGTCATTAATTCTTGTTTGAGGAAGCATCGATCGACGCTCAGGCCATAGTATCGATCGACGCTCGCTCCAAGTCAATAAGCGACAGCTGAGACTGGACTTAGACATCTGATTAGCAATTGCATGTGAAAGCTGGATTGCTTACTTATTAAAATCGAGTTCTAGAATTGAATCTATAAATCATTAGCATCCTTGAATTGTAGTTTTGAATCTCTTGATTGATAAATACCTAGGTCTAGCAATTTCTCCAAATTGTTTACAACCTTAATCAACCAATCGAACAACTACTTTGTTCACCTTGCTTTCATTCATTTACTGCTTTATAAACTGTTTTCCTAGCTTAATCTTGATTTCTATAGTCTATTGTGTGCCCTAGCTCTCTGTGGATTTGATCCCTAAGTACTACAATTGAACCTCTTATTTGAGAGTGTAAAATCACTCCTTAGGGTAATTTGAGTGATAGCAGGGAACTCAATACCTTTCACCGTACATGGTATTGCAAATTGCCCAGGATCACTCTTCTTCTTCGGTGTAGTCCTCTTCTTCATCTTTTCTCTAGCTTCACAGAACATTCTCCTAATGTCTTCTTCGGTCTCTCTGGTTTCTCTGAAGGACATCCACAATCTGTGGGTAAAATAAGCCTCCTCGAATGCCTTTCTAAAGGAATCCTGAAGACTATCTTTTGGAAACTTTCCCTTTCCTTTTCATTAGCTCCCCTCTTCAGATGCTTCGCCATTTTTTTTCTTTTCTTTTCCTCAGGGTTCTTCCCATAGGAACCCTATCAACTTCCATAGGATCTACTGCATCATCTGAAGGTGTCCTGATGGCCTCTGGTGGGTTATCTGAAAGTTTGGGTTGTGGCCTGAGTGCATTGAGACGTGCAACATCTATCTTTGGCATCTGCACTCGGTATGTAAGAGGTGCTCGTCGATCGATGGGTGCTGGAGGTAGTCGATCGATGGCGGTCTCTTTCTGTCGATCAACGATTGGATCAGAATGTTGATCGATCTTGACGTAAACAGGACTGGGCGGATGTGGATGTCTTGCTACGAACTCCTCGTGAGTCAGGATCCTCACGGCATTGCAGGATGCGGTTAACTCTGTAGGTGTCATTGATCGATGCTTTGGAGAGCATGTCGATCGATTGTGATTGATGTCTGTCGATTGATGTTCGAAGTCCGGCGTTGATCAACACCAATGCAATCCGCCAAAACTCATCAAGCTTTCTACTTCGAAATCTCCTTCTTGCCGCTTTTCCTGCTTCACCACTTGCCAGAAATCATCATCTATGATGGCATTCTCGTGGTGCTTCATCACATCATCTCCTACCCCTCTTCCTAAAGCTTCTTGCCTCTTAACAGCTTCTTCTGTCTGAACAACCTGCGTCTCCAGCTTCTTCACATGAGTGCTCAAAGTCTTAAACTTTGTGTTCAGGTTGGTGTAGACAGAATCAATCTTCCCATTGAAGTCCACCATCATGTGTTGATGTCCCTCAAGAACCCTATTAAGCATCTCTTCAATCTTGCTCTCTTGAGTAGGTGGTGGTGGCTTCTGGTAGTAGGAGTTTCCAAAACCCCTGTTGTTGATGTAGGGTTTCTGGTGCTGTGAACTTTGGTTGAAATTTCCCGTATTTCTATAGGAGTTTCTGTTTCCACCCTGGTTTCCAGAGCCCTGGAATCCAGTTCCACTAATGAAGTTCACATCTTTTTCTTCCTCTGCTCTACCCTCTGTGTCTACAGCCTCTGCATCTTCAACCAAGCAGACCTGCTTCCTGAGAAGCTTGTGAACACTGTCCAGCTTTGCCCTCACTTCATCCATCTGATCATTCCCAAGAATGGTGGCGTATTTCTTCCTTTCAAAATCAGTGTTCTTGGTGCTGCTACTGGATGCTAAGTTCTCAATAACTTTCACAGCCTCCTCTGAATTCCTGGTGTTGATGTTCCCATTGCTGGAAGCATCAAGAGTCATCTAGTATTGCACCGCGATGCCTCTGTAGAAAGTACTGAGCAACTGTATTTCATTGAATCCATGGTGTGGGCAATCTCTCTGATAAGACTTGAATCTAATCCAGGAGCTTCTGAATGACTCTGTAGGCTCCTGAGTGAATGTAGCAATCTTGATTTTCAAGTCTTCAGCACGCGCTTCATCAAAGAAGTTGCATAGGAATGTATTCTTGATGTCGCTCCAGGATGTGAGAGATCCTGGTGGTAACTGCTTAAGCCAATGTGAAGCATCTCCAGCAAGTGAGTACTTGAAGAGCTTGCATAGGAGGTAGTCTTCAGAGACTCCCTCAACATTAATAGCAGATATAAGATCCTCGAACTTCTCCAGATGGTCCATAGGATGCTCGTGAGATAACCCATATTAGGGTGTCTATCCCACGAGTGTGCAGTACTGCGGCTTCAACTCAAAATTCTCCCTCTGAATAGGTGGAGGACGAATGGTTGATCTGTTGGTGTAGAACTGATCTGGACGGTTGTAGTCAGCCAACGTTCTGGGTCGAGCAGCCTCATATACAGGTAGAGCAGTGCATGTAGCATCAGTATCAGACTCAGGGATTGCAGCCCCCTAAGCATCCATCCTCTGGCCTTCTGCATTACGCAGATGACCTTCCTGGTCATACAGGTCTCGCCTCTCATCACGTACAAGTATCAAGGTCGCAACCATGTCTCGCAGCTCAATATCGATCGATGTTCAGACTGAAGTATCGATCGACGTGGGATGGAAGATGTCGGTCGATGGAAGAGTGTCTTCTGTCGACGGTGGAAGGCGAGTGTCGGTCGACGAGACTGGCGCCTGGGTCGACATCGTGTGGGTCGACGGTGGCTGACGAAAATCGAGCGACGAACAAGTGTTGTTGTCGATTGATGAGGAACATATTTCATTGCGGATCGAACGCTCCAAACTTGCAGGATCTGATGAGAATAGCAGTTGAGTTTCCTTGTTGCTATTGGTACTACTGGGCATGTACCTGAAAAGCCAAGAAAAAAAAATTGTGTCAGAAAGTGGTTTTAAACTTAACAAGATTAAATCTATAAGAAGATCAAAGGTCCCCGGCAACGGCGCCAAATTTAATATCACTCAAATTACCATAAGGAGTGAATTACTCTCTCAAATAAGAGGTTCAGTTGTAGTACTTAGAGATCAAATCCACAAGGAGCTAGGGAACCTAATAAATCTAATCAGACTTCTTAAGCTAGTTTTTTTTAATGTTTTAAATGTAAAGTTGCAAGTTTGTGAGCAAGTAATTGCTCGATTGATTGATTAGGGTTTTAGTACTTAAAAGGAAATAGCTAGACTTAAGGTTTTTATTCAGGTAATCAGGATTATAATCTTACAGATGCCTAATAAGCTCCTGCTCCCCACACCTCGATTATCTTATAGGGCCCTTCCCTTCCAGGGGCGAGCTTCTCTTCTGAAGGTAAGCTTTATGCCCTAGTTCTTGCAGAAATATTTGAAATTTTGGCTGGTGAACTGAGGTCCGTCATCTGTGATGATCTCCTGGGGGATTCCAAAGCGTGTGATAACATTTATCCACAAGAATTTCCTGACCTGGTAGTTCGTTATGCTGCTTAGTGCTTCTGCTTCTACCCACTTGTAGAAATAGTCGGTGACCACTATGAGAAAGACCTTCTGCCCCGGCGCCGTTGGGAATTTCCCAACTATATCCATGCCTCACTTCCTGAAGGGCAAGGGTGAACTTACAGATTTTAGATTCTCCGGTGGGAGCTTGGAAACTGGGGCGTGCTTCTGGCATTGACTACAGTTCCGGGTCTGGGTGTTAGCGGCTTCCGCCATGGTGGGCCACTAGTAGCCGGCTCTGCAGGCTCTGAGGACTAGCCTCCGGCCACTGGAATGAGATCCGCATTTCCCGTCATGCGGCTCTTCTAATATCCTTGTTGCTTCTCTGGGGGACATGCACTGTAAGTATGGCCCGGAGAAGGATATTATATATAATTTCCCTTGGGAAAGGTAATATCTTTGATACCACTCAAATTACCCTAAGGAGTGATTTGTACTCTCTCAAATAAGAGGTCAAGTTGTAGCACTTAGGGATCGAAGTCACAGAGAGCTAGGGCACACAAAAGATCTAATAGTTATATGATTAAGCTGGACTAATAATTTAAATATAAATAGCAGTGGTGAGCAAGGTAGTTGCTCGGTTGATTGATTGCGTTGTTTGATGGAAGGATGGTTTGCTAGACTTAGGGTTTCTATTCAGACAATCAGGAATATAATGATATAGCTGCTAAGTATATATGGATATTCAAGAACTCAAACAATTAGAATAGTCGATCACTTTCGTATATTTAGACTATCTATCGCCGGATGTAGGACTTCAGCTGTCGCTTGTTGGTCGTGAGAAAGTGTCGATCGATTCTAACAACGGGGTGTCGATCGATACACCTTTCAACCCCTCGATCGATGAAATTAAGAGTTATCAATGGATGAACCTTCCAGGGAGCGTTATCGCACAAAATTGATGTGTTCACTAGGTTTAATTAAATCAGCTTCCGCTTGTTTCTAGCAATCCCAGCACAAGTTAAACTAATCAGACAAAGAACCAAACTTCCGCTTGGGCCCTACTATCTATAGAAGGTCCTACTTAGCTATTCTAGAACACATGAATTAAGAACAGTTTAATTGATTCATATCCTGACACTTAACAATTCTATATTTTGGGCTAAGCCCGGTTGATGGGGAAAGCTTCATATATAGACATCTCCGGGACGTCATCATCCTTAACCCGCTTCTAAGGTTCTATCTTCTCCAAGCAAGAATGAATCGTTCTTCCCACCTTCCTGCTTTACTAGCTTCATTCGTGGGCGGACGCATGCAACCTCGTCATCTTTTCGGAGATCCTTTTTCCTCTCCCGTGCTTTCTTGGGAGGGTGACCCTTAAGCTGATGACGAGGCTGTTCCGATGGCTCCATTGTGGCAACGGCGTTCCTAGTTGCCCGATGATGACGATGGCCCTTGTTCCGCAATTCGGGGAGAAGAGTTGGTGGAAATTTGAAGGAAATATTAAATCCCTCCTTCAGTAGAGTTAAGGTTTCCTTCCGAATTTGAACGTGCCCCAGACGGGGGAACGAACGAAATAGCTATTTTTGAAGCGTATTTGGAGGTAGACTTCAGAGGCGGTATCCCTTCCTTGATAGCAGAGATATCAGCTTATTTTACCTTTGAACCGTCGCAACTCACTCCTCTGACCTGGCGCACATTGATTGCTATCCAGGTGTTGGGAGAATTTCACGGTATACTGTTTGGAGCATCTGAGATCCTCTATTCTTACTATTTTTTCCTTTCATCGGCAAGAAATTTGCTTGAGTAAGAGTGCATGTGTCTTTTCATAGATACTCCCAATGTAGAGACTACACCATTTATATATGTATAAAATGGGATCAGTAGCGGGGCGAGTCAGACATTATTAGCTAAGTTGCTTGCTAGATGGATTTTGTCGCTAAGCTAGGATATGGTATATAGAATACCTCTGAAGGATTCTAGAATATCCGGCCTCGAGATGGGAATCCCTTAGTGGATGACCCATCTCGAGGCGTTGGGGGCAACTATCCCTTTGGAGATCTGTGGAACAGGCGATACGTGTTCATGAAAACTAACAGAGATCTTGGCTATCCTCTGTCCTGGCGTCCGGTTGGTAAGCCGCTCGATGATCTTCTCTTTGAGCATCTCCAATGTACAGCTCTATATTTTCCTCTAAAATAGAGATCTCTATTATAGAGGTGAAAATGCTCCAATGTATGCCTCTATAATAGAGTTCCTCTATTTTAGAGGAAAATATAGAGGAAAGTTACTTTTTGCCTCTATATTTAGAGGTAGAAATATCATATCTCTATATTTTCCCCTATAAATAGAGAAACTCTATTATAGAGGTGAAAATGCTCCAATGTATGCCTCTATAATAGAGTTCCTCTATTTTAGAGGAAAATATAGAGGAAAGTTACTTTTTGCCTCTATATTTAGAGGTAGAAATATCATATCTCTATATTTTCCCCTATAAATAGAGAAACTCTATTATAGAGGTGAAAATGCTCCAATGTATGCCTCTATAATAGAGTTCCTCTATTTTAGAGGAAAATATAGAGGAAAGTTACTTTTTGCCTCTATATTTAGAGGTAGAAATATCATATCTCTATATTTTCCCCTATAAATAGAGAAACTCTATTATAGAGGCATACATTGGAGCATTTTCACCTCTATAATAGAGTTTCTCTATTTTAGAGAAAAATATAGAGATAGAAATAGGGGTGGGTTGGAGATGGTCTTAGTATAGCTTTTCCTACGTTTAATATTATGCATTTTGACTTTCAGCTATATCTCGTCCTGTTTTTTTTTTCTCGAGAGGCATAGGTGAGGCTAACGATGGTTATTCCCAGGTGCTTCCGATGGGTGACATTTCTAGTGAGTTCGGACGCTTTACGCCATAGCCGGGTTTGGGGTGAGGCTACTCTCTCTTCTTTTTATTCTTCGACCTCTTTCGGAATTTCTTTCCTTGATCCACTTTCAGGAAGTGCTCTTTGTCTGTCGATATATGCTGTGTATGACGAATACCATAAGGCTAAGACCTGGAAGAGGCATCCCTATTCTCCTCATCTACCGAGGACTGATTTCACCATATCTCCGACTGGTAGCTCGTTTTTTCTTGCAACGACTGTTTCTATATGCTCCCATGATGGTGGACTAGTAGGTCTCGACATTATTTGATGAGAGATGATCGTCCCCAGTTACACGAGGAGGCCCTCTTACTCCGGGGCCAGATACAGGACATGATGATCAAGAAGGAGCTGATTATTCAGCGAACTAGAGCTTCAGCTCAATGGGAACTTATGAAGGAATGGTTGGAGAAGAATGGTGATCCCTAGAATCCCGAGGAAGAATACCGTCGATATTTACTCATGGAGGGAAGAGGTGGCCAGCTAGGAAGCTTTCCCTTGATGACATCTTCGACTTCTGTGAACGATGGTAGACCATGAGTAATTTTCTCGGTTTTTGTTGTTTCTTGTTTCAAACACTGGGTGAGTCTAGGGCCTAGGTATTAGCGTCTTCCGCCATGGTGGGCCAGTAGTAGCCGGCTCTGCAGGCTCTGAGGACTAGCCTCCGACCACTGGAATGAGATCCGCGTTTTCCGTCATGCAGCTCTTCTAATATCTTTGTTGATTCCCTGGGGGACAGGCACTGTAAGTATGGCCCGAAGAAGGATATTCTATATAATTTCCCTTGGGAAAGGTAGTATCTTTTATACCACTCAAATTACCCTAAAGAGTGATTTGTACTCTCTCAAATAAGAGGTCAAGTAATAGCACTTAGGGATCGAAGTCACATAGAGCTAGGGCACACAAAAGATCTAATAGTTATATGATTAAGCTAGGCTAATAATTTAAATGTAAATAGAAATGGTGAGCAAGGTAGTTGCTCGGTTGATTGATTGAGTTGTTTGATGGAAGGATGGTTTGCTAGACTTAGGGTTTCTATTCAAACAACCAGGAATATAATGATATAGATGCTAAGTATATATGGATATTCTAGAACTCAAACAATTAGAATAGTCGATCAACTTTCATATATTTAGACTATCTATCGCCGGATCTAGGACTTCAGCTGTCGCTTGTTGGTCCTGAGAAAGTGTCGATCGATTCCAACAACGGGGTGTCGATCGATACACCTTACAGCCCCTCGATCGATGCAACTAGCGAGTTATCAATCGAGGAACCTTCCAGGGAGCATTATCGCACGGGTTTGACGTGTTCACTAGGTTTAATTAAATCAGCGTCCGCTTGTGTCTAGCAATCCTAGCACAAGTTAAACTAATCAGACAAAGAACCAAACTTCCGTTTGCGCCCTACTATCTATAGGCAAGGTCCTAGTTAGCTATTCTAGAACACATGCATTAAGAACAGATTAATTGATTCATATCCTGACACTTAAAAATTTTATATTTTGGGCTAATCCCTCATGACTATCTGAACCCTAAACCTAACAGGCGGATCTATTCAAGCATGAAGTTTGTCACAGAAATCATAAAAAGAATAGATGAATAGAAATCAATAATAAAACCACAGGAGTTCCAGGAGGACTCTGAAGGAGTTCCTCCCTTCTCTCCTAACATAAACTAAGAACAAGATGTAAAGAAATCGTAGCCGTCAACAATGGCTTAGAAAACACATTAATAGGGTTTTAGGCCGTCCATAGGTATTCTGGTAATTTATGGTTGTTTCTGGGCTTAATTCGGCCATGAAACATACTCGGCCCGTGTTCTGGAATCACCAACGATCGACACCAAGGGTACACCGTCGATCGATGCTGCTTCATCTCCTCGACAGCTTCCTCTCATGAGGTAGACTGACCACTCTTCAGTAAAACAGGCATAACATCTGAAACAGGATGCAGATTGACCTCAAACCGATGGCATTGGAAAGCTAATTCAAAGCTATATCTTGTATCAAAAGATAAGCTCAATCGCACTATGGGAAGGTCTTCATCCATAACTAGACATATGACACGTCATTGCAGTTCTGCACTTAAAAGGCTCCAAATGACCCCAAAATCACCACTTTCCTCCAAAACATTCCCAAACCTGAAAACATACTAAAAAGACTCCAAAAAAACAATAACGTATTTAAAAACACCTATATACCATGGCTAAAAATGGGTAAAATCCATGATATATCAACACCCCCAGACTTACTTTTTTTGCTTGTCCTCAAGCAAAACAAGGAGCAGTCTCTCTGGAAGCGGTTTGAAAATATCAGGGACGGACTCACACAATTTAAGAACTCAATATCATCACTTCTACAATGTTGCAAGCCACATCAAATCAATTCTAACTTCAGAGGTATCCTATATACCATATCCTAGCTTAGCTAATAGTGTCTGACTCGCCCTTCTCTGATCTCATTTAATACATATATAAAAGGTGTAGGCTTTACCTTGGGAGTATCGATTAAAAGACACATGGACTCTTACTCAAGCAAGTTTCTGAGCACGCAGGTAGTCTTATCTGATCTCTTTCTTCCCTCTTTCTCTCTTCTCTGAATCTCAATTCCAATGAACAATGATGCTGACAGTCCATCTTTATTCACATTCTTTTCGATTTTCTTCTTTTTTTTCTTTTTTTTTTCTTTCTCTTTTTTATTTATTTATTTGACAAATTGTAGGCGAATAGCGAGGTCATCGGTAATGTACCTACCCCCTCGCTTCCAACGATGTGTGATCATTCTTTTGAATTAGAATAGTGGGGTCATCGGTAATGTACCTACCCCTCTGCATCTCAGGAAATCATATCAATCTCTTCTTTATATAGATGCCGAAGAGAGAGAGAGAAGGAAATCAGAAACACACAGACCTTTACCTTCCAGGCTTGCAGGAGGAATCCAATCTAATGTATATCATGCCCCAAGACAAGCAGATGAAGCTCAATTAGGTTGGAGATCAGCTTTGGTTCCTTCAAACATTCTCAGAAAGTGTGGATAATAGGCAGGTGATCCACTTTGGTATCTCTAATACACTCTACAGTCAGTAAATCTAAGAGTGGTGCTAGAGAGTGGTTAGATAATAAGTAAAATTGTAAAGTTCATTATCCCCTTCTTGACTCAATAAAACTTTTGAAAACACTTTATAAAACTCAAAGATAAACTAAATATCAGTAAACCTTCTCCCCAGACATAAATTACACTGTCCCCAGTGTATATCTAGTCGAAGTTTGGTGAGAACATAAATCATAAGTACATAATGTAACAAGGAAAACGATATGCCTGCTCGCTGACGTCAGTATCGATCTACACAATAAAGTGGCAATCGATCATTTCTAGTGTCGTACTATCGATCGATATCGACCAAGTCTCATCGGTCAATTCTTATAGAAATCGTCTCTTTGGATCTTTTTTCTTAATACTCAAAGTAAAACATAATATTAGTAGAACCTCCCTCAGACTTAAACAACACTGTCCCCAGTATTGTACAGTCTAAGATTGGCGGGAAAATAAACCATAAGTGCTAAATTTAACAAGTTTTCGCGAGTATACCTGCCATTGATGTCAATATCGATCAACACAGTTAAGTGGTGATCCATACTTGTGATGCATTGTCGATCGATACGCTGGCCAGCCGTCGATCGATGCTGGTCCTCAACTCATGAACCTCAGATTTTTTTTTCGCGATGAACAGCGATGCTGCTATAGTGTTGATCGACGGCACTGCTACAGTGTCATTCGTCACTGTTCACTTTTTTCTGAAATAAATAAATACAAAAATCAGTTAAAAATAAGTAATTAAAAGTTACCTAACAGAGGGTTGCCTCCCACTAAGCGCTTATTTTTAGTTATTAGCTTGACTTCTGAAGATCTGAATGAGAATGAGAACTTGCCCCAAACTAAGTCTCAATGCCTTCTTTCTAAAGCTTCATCATACTTTTTGTGAAACCCTCCTCCATATACTCTTCTCATTTATCTATCATCTTAGAAATAAGTAGTGCCTGAAGCTTTGTAAATGGCTGTGAGAAGCATCTGATGCGCACTCTGGATTTCCTGACACCATCAGAGAAGTGAGGGATCAATGATAACTGAGGATCTCCCTTGATCCTTTTTCTCTTCTTCCAATTCTTCCTCTTTTTTCCCCCATACTTGTCTGATCCCGTGGTGGTGTCTCCTTCAAAACGATTTCCACACACATCGAACCCTTTCTGCTCTAATACGCATCTGGTGTCGATCGATGCTGCTTCTACTGGGCTTTTATCGACTTCACCTTTACTTCTCAACCCTCTCTGAGAAGCTACTGCATACATATGATCATCAAAGAACCCATTGTAGGATCCCATATGCACACTTCTATCTGGTGGGATAGGAAATTCTACTTCAAATACAGCGCATGCGACCACAATCTTCACAGGTTCATGCATCCTCTTCACTCTTTTGTGAAACCCAACAACTTCTTCTGCGCAGATAGGTGGTCTCAGATGTTCGGGGATAGCAAGGTGCGAGCTCTCTGATTTGTGCATTCTTTCCTCAATCGGTTCCAGCTCAACTATGCAACCTCGCGGTTTGTTCATCAATGGGCATCGATCGATATCAGGTGGGTGGTGTCGATCGGTATCAAGTTGGCGGTGTCGATAGATGTGGGGTGGGCAGTGTCGATCGATGCTAACATGTGGTGAAGTTTCTGAATCTTTTCCTAAAGTGTGCTGATCGTCATCAAGTTTTAACTCTGAGTCCTGACCCAAATCTTCAGTCTGTGCTTCATCCAATACCTTCAAGAAATCCTCTAGCTCTAAGAAATCTTCCATACTGATCTCTTTATTAATATCCCAATCTTCAAGCTGTGCTTCATCCAATACCTTCAAGAAATTCTCTAGCTCTAAGAAATCTTCCATAGTGATCTCTTTATTAATATCCCAATCTTCAAGCCTTTCTCCATCCTCTAGTTTCAAAAATTCTTCTAGCTCCCGGAAATCTTCCATGGTGATTTCTCTGTCTACATATGAGGAAAGATAATAGCTTGATTCATTGGTGCTCTTCAATGTCGAGTTTGTAATGTCCCGAGGACAACTTGAACTTTCAGGGCGTTCAATTGGTGTCAATCGGCAACAGGTGTTTCTGTCGATTGATGTTGAGATGGTGCTATCGATCGTTTCTGAGGTCATACCATCGATCGACATTGAGGTCGTGCCGTTGGTCGACATTGAGGTCGTACGAGGTCGTGCCATTGGTCGACGTTGAGATCAAGGCGTTGATCGACTATGAAGTGGTGATGATGATCGATGCCGAGACCGTGTCACTAATATTGCCTTCTTCAACTCTGCTCGGTTCTCCAAATCCATGATGTTCATCATCCTCTACCAGATATCGCATCATGGATTCCATCTCAATCTCTAGATTTACTGCAGCATCATAGAGCAATTTTTTGTGCAAGCCATTTGCGATGTCATTCCAACCTTTGAGAGACCCTGGTGGCAACTTCTTGAACCAAAATGCTGCTTCTCCAGCAAGAGAGTATGGGAACAATTTGTAGAAGTGGTAGCCTTCAGGGACTTCATCGAAGATAAATAATACCAAAGTCTCCATTGGTTGTTCGTGAGGAAAACCATGAAAAGGACGCTGACGAATAAGAGTGATATAAATAGGTTTCAGCTCAAAGTCTTCCTTCTCATCATCACTTGGTATGCGCACCTCGACCATCTCTGTCTCCCCGCAAGTGGTGTCGTTTTTTGCCGGATGAAAAGTGTATGGATAAACAGTGATCAGATGAACAGTGCTGCGATAAATAGTGTCACGATGAACAGTGTCGATCAACGGGGGATGAACATTGTCGATCGACGCGGATGAACAGTGTCGAAATGAACAGTACCTCGATGAATAGTGTCATAATGAACAGTGTCTAAAGGAAGCGTACCTCGATGAATAGTACCAAGATGAACAGTACCCGGTGAACAGTGTTGTCCGACACAAGATGAATAATGTCGTTTGATGCTTGGTTCACGCTGTCGATCGGTGCTGCTTGGAGGGTGTCGATCGATGCTTCCCTCGTAGACTTACGGATCGTTCATGAATCAGCAGGCTCCTTCTTTGAAGAACCCAAAAATCCTCTCTTCATTTGTTCTGGTACTGAGATATGTACCTCAAATAGAAGAAAAAATAATTTTATTAGTTTTTCGAACAGTAGTAAAACCTAGACTAAATCTAACTAGACAAGATCTAATGGCGATCGAAGATCCCCGACAATGGCGTCAAATTTGATATCACTCAAATTACCATAAGGAGTGATTTGTACTCTCTCAAATAAGAGGTCGAGTTGTAGCACTTAGGGATCGAATTCACAGAGAGCTAGGACACACAAGAGATCTAATAGTTATATGATTAAACTAGGCTAATAGTTTAAATGTAAATAGCATTGGTGAGCAAGGTAGTTGCTCGGGTGATTGATTGAGTTGTTTGATGGAAGGATGGTTTGCTAGACTTATGGTTTCTATTCAGACAATCAGGAATATAATGATATAGATGCTAAGTATATATGGATATTTTAGAACTCAAACAATTAGAATAGTCGATCAACTCAAACAATTAGAAGTCCTTGACCCTTTTTCCTTGCGTGTATGCAGTTCATGACATTCCCTCTGGTAGTGTCCGGCTTTTCCGCAGTGGAAGCAAGTCCTAGAGTCGCCTCCAGCATCAAAAGGATTTGTTCCTCAAGTCCTAGAGTCGCGTCCAGCATCGAAATGGTTACGATATTAAGGAAATCTGGTTGTGGTGTAGATCACGATGAAGTATTGGCATCTCCTTGGTATTGAATTAAGTATGTTAGCAAGTCTTGCATTGCTGCACATGGATTAACTTTCTCTCTCGGGGTTTCTTGCACTTGAACAGATTGATGATCTGATGATGATTTTCTCCCATACGCTGATCAGCTTTGCTCCTCTTGACCATGATCTTGTTGATCAAAATCCACAGAAAATGTCACACTCTCACTTGACACCTCGGTTTCTGTATCATCTGACAGTCCCCAATCATTTTGCGTTGCTGAACTTGAAGAACTTGGTGAGTAGTAACAATTCGGTACTCGGCATCTTAACTATCTTACTTGTGATGGTACCCTTACTCCAACGGGACGCTAAGACATCTGCACCAACAATTAAGGGTAAATCATAACTTGTCCTATATACTAAGCAAGGAACGTACTGGTTTCCTAAAGTTACCTTTGTGACACATTTTGACTCGATAAAATGTTTGAAAAAAAAAACAAGTCTCATGTACTAAGCAAGGAACGTACCGATGTCCTAAAGTTTATGTTCTCATTCCCTATGTTGATTCTTCGTGTACTTTTAGAATTATTTTGTTTGTTTTACGCTAGTTTGTCTACAAAAATTTTTCGAAAGCTGTTTTGCAAAAGATTGTCTCATAGGTTTTCCTATAGGGGTTTTTCAGCGGAAACTTTCCGAATTTCGTTTTATGGAAGATTATTTCGTATAATTTGTCATTTCTCGCAAAAACCTTCCGTGAAAACGTTTTTCCGATCAATCCATGTTTTGATAGAAATCATTTCATTCTTTGTCTGGGATGAAATAAACGAAGTTTTTTCTTGTATCTTTATGCAAATAGATTTGACTTATGCCATATTGTTTCTTCGACACTTCTGATTTATGTTTTTTTAAGGCAGAATTTCTCGAAGGATTTTACCCGTTGATATTACCATGACCGATTTTGATCCCAACAGTTTTCATAGTATTACGAAGACCTCGCTTTATTTTACTCTAACAACTACTAAGTAGATAAATAAAAATTTAACTAAACTTACTTAGGGTTTAATTATTCTTTTGTTTTCAGAGACAACATAAAATTTTCTCATTTTTGTTTTTTTTCAATCTTACAGTGCTTATTGTTTTCTTGACAACATAAACTTTTTGACGTATTAAAGATTATATAGTTAACATTGAAACTATATTTTAATTATCATAGAATCAAACTGTGACACCCGTCACTTTCAAAATAATAAAAATATTACGATAAATAATAATTTCTGAAATCTCTGTTTATAAATATTTGAATGTCAAACGTCCACGCTGGAAATCCAGTAAATAAAATAAACTTCTGATTTATAAATAACAACATAAAGCTGAAATTATGAAATGTGTAAATAAGAGGAAACGTCTGAAGCCCAAAGGCCCGAAAGTCCAATAACGCCCAAAGCACTAAACCGATGTAATTACTCTTTGTCGTCAGTCTCACCTAAAAGGGGGGATGGAAAGAGAGGTGAGCAACAGGGGAGTTGCCCAGCGAGGTATGGGATGCTAAACCGCACACCGCTGACTCGGTACATAGCACTACAACTATGTAGGCCTAGCTCTAGCATGAAACAAACACGGTGCCTATTACACCACACAAAACAATCAATATGCGGCTAGAGGACTATCCGCTACAACCCATGCGCTTATAGTACATAGCTACTCTCTGCACCACGCATCCCCTCATAAGGATATACATACCCGCTGCGTCGCTAGTACAGTCTTTCTTTGTACCCCCGCACAAGCACCCGCTGCGTCGCTAGTACAAACGTCTCTGTACCCACGCACGAACACCATCTGCGTCACTGGTACCTCACTGTACCCCCGCACTAACACCAACTGTGTCACTAGCTCACACGTCTCTAGGCCCCCGCACAACACCAAACATCTGTGTCGCAAGCTCAGACATCTCTGAACCCCCGCACTCGATGTGGGAACCGAAATTCGCACTGTCGATTTTTCGCAAAATAAGAAAAGATAAGAAAGCCTAAATTTTCCAGAGGTCCCGGATTGTTAGCCGCGTTCTAGGCCTCTTTAGGCTTTTTTCAACTTTAGACGTATTTACGATTTCTTAGAAAGAACTCCGCTTGATACGACGTCGTCTTATTGAGGAAGTCCACACTTTTCTTATAGTTTTAGACAATCGTGGTGTTAAGTTAACCGTTGCCGTTTATATGATAACCATGGACTTCCTTTGGGAAAATGAGTCTTCACGGTTCTTGTTGTAAAGTTCCAACGGTAGCTCCGATCGATACGAAACGAGGGATTGATCCGTCGAGGCTCGGTCAAAAGGCATAAGGTCCGGTCCGCGGGAAGATGAGTTGGTATGACTCGCCGAACGGGCGAGTTGGACGGTGCGTGCAGTCCAACTCGCCCGTTCGGCGATTCAGACTACATTCCAACTCGCCCGTTCGGCGCACTCGTTCCAACTCGCCCGTTCAGCGCGCTCGTTCCAACTCGCCTGTTCGGCAAGTTGGACGGGGCGTTCGATCCAACTCACTCGTTCAGCGATTTGGATTAATCCAACTCGCCGAACGGGTGAGTTGGACTGCTCGTTCGACTCCGTGATCCATTTTTCTCGAGTCTTTTCCTTCAAGAACTTTTATCGAGAATGTGTCAAGAAAGCTTTCGCAATGAAATGTAACTTTTAGCTGTTGATTTCAAGATAACCGTTTTTGACCCCAACAGTTAGACCCCCAGCTCGCAAGTTTCGAGCATGATTTTTTTGGGCGAGAGATGGCGTTAATCGAAATCCGCGGAAAATTCCTCCAACTTTTGTTTCTTCTATAAGTATAGAGCTTCTCTTCTTCATTCTCTCCACATTCTCTCAACCAAGATGTCTTCTTCAAGGAACCTTCAAAAGAGCTGTGACGTCAAGATGGCCGATGGAGCCGGCGCAAGCTCGTCGGCTCCTCCTGCTACCGGAGAGGTTGCGGCTCACATTGCGGAGTTCTTGTCCTTTCGGAGAGAGCTGGCTCGTTGCGATGCCGAGGGAACTGTGAAGCCCACGCATAGTGTGTCTCCGAGATATGTGGTTCCAGTCGAGGCCCTAACTCCCAAAGTTCTCCATGTATGTGATATACCGTCCCTGCTGGTGGGGTGGTTGCCATGGATGTGTCGGCGCCTGATGTCGAAGTTCAGCCATCGGGTTCCTCTATGACTTTGGCTCATGTTGTCAATACCGAACTGGCTCACGAGTCGATGCCTCCTCCCCCAGCCTAGAGAGTGATCGTAGGGCTGCCTGCTCCGAGCTTGACTCCGGCTGCTGAGCCGAAGAGTCGCAAGAGGCCGAGCGCTAACCCGGACGCGACCAAGAGGAAGAGATGCACCGAGGCTGGTGCTTTGCCTACAAAGGCATCTGGTTCGGGTTTGTCGTCGGGACATCGCACCAAGGTTTGTTTCGAACAAAAAACTTCTCTCTTTCTTAGTGTGTGCGTGTTGATCGCTTCTTGATCACCCCTTTTTGTCTTGCAGTTTGTTTCACTGATTGACGGGATGATAAGCGAATGTGGATCGGAGGTCGAGCGTCTCGCTAAGGAGTTAGAGGAGTCGAGAGAAAAGTCATCGCAGCTCGAAGGGAAGTAGAAGGTCATCGAGGATGCTCATTCCCTTGAAGAGGCTCGGTTTGGGTCGAGGATCGGCGAGCTTGAGCGGTATCTTGGGAAGACTGTGAGCTCTTTGCTTAAAGAGAAAGAGGAAAAGGAATCCAAGTCTTCGGAGTTGCGTCGGCTAAAGCGCAAGGTCAAGAGTGGAGAGGGATCATCGGTTTGCGCGATCGGAGAGGCCAAGGAAGCCATGCACGCTGAGTTTCAGACCCGTCTGGCGAGGATCGCCGATTCCCTTGACTCCCTAGCGGCCATCCACATCAGTGATTTGGCCTTGGCCGGGGTCGAGGGAGGGACGAACGACGTCGGTGAGGCGCCTCTGTCTCCGCGAGCCGAAGGGGCAACGCTTCCCGTCTGTAGGGTGGAATTGGTGGATGCGGAAGGAGACTTTGGACAGATCCTAGCGGGCCTGAAGTCAGAGTACATCCTTCCATCTTGTTCGGGTGAGCCCGAGGGTCAGGATCCCATAACCGAGGACGCGGAGGAAGCGCGGCTCCGATCCCAAAAGGGGCGATTGGCGAAGGTGAAGCTCTTCGTGCAGAGGATGATTGAGTTTGCAGTATCGTGTGAGACTTTTATTTCTATGTTTTTGTTCCGGCCAAGTGTGGCCGTGTTTATCTTGGGACTGGCCGCTTGTGGCTTTGAATCCCCGTCGCTTCTGCGATTTTTAAATGATCTTTATTTTTTTCGTTTTTTAAGAGCTTATCGAATCATTTATATGGGTGTAGAGGGAAGACTTTGAGTTGTCATCTCGTAACCTAACTCTGGGTGTACTGTTGTATCCGTGATCTGTTTTGAGAGTTTTCCGCAGTAAACTTGCGGGATTTCTGAAGATGCTCGAATATCAGCCGAGAGACAAGTTTTGGCATCTAGTATCAGGGTGTTTGATACTATGCCTAGAGATGTTAGAGACCAGTGTGATGGGTTTAGGATAAGACCTAGGTTTAATCACGGCTTTAGGGGGTGCGATGACTACTTCGGCTTATGTTTCCCGTATCGTTTTCGACCTTATTTCGTCATGCTTTAAAGTCTGCGATATGTTCTCGGCTTACGTGACTTGTATGGTAGGAATCGAGAAACTCTTCGAAGCCAATTTTTAAGTCTCCCGAAAGTGCTGACCAAAAAATTCAGATTTTTATATAGCGCTATTGCCCTTGTGTCGGGTGTACGAGAGCTATCTCTATGAGATGGCTTAGTCTGCTTAGGACGTTGAGAGTTTGTTGTGATCAGCAACAAACTTATCGGTAGATATTACTGTTTTTGACTCTTCGCGAAGGGTACGTGTTAAGAAGGAGTGTGTGTTTTACAGTCGTGGATGGACTGCTTTTTAAGTGAGTGTTCCCTCTCGAAAAGTTTTTGGCGAAGAAAGGATCCTTCGAGCGTAAGCGACGTCTCGCTTTGTCGAAGGTCGAATTTTTCGTCGTTTTTCGAGTGATGGAGTGTTCGGATGATGTTTTCCGTCGTGTTCAAAAAGTTTCAAAAATATCGAGTGTGGGAACGGATATTTCAATTTTTTTTGGTGGGAGTATACGAGTATACGTATACGTACCCCCTCCCCCCCCGCCCACCTTTTTAATGACGGGGGGCAGCTGATCTCATCCTGACGAATTACCTATGTACCCTCTTCAGGGATCAAGCCGTCTCGTAGTTCAATGCGAAGTGTTGCTTTGTGGTAGTATTTCTTAAGGTGCATCGCGTTCCATGTTCTCAGAATTCTGACGTCCTGCATGTTAGCGATTTCGTACGCGCCTGGTCGGACTACTTTTATGATTTTGTATGGTCCTTCCCAGTTCGCTCCGAGTTTTCCTGTGTTCCGCACGGCGATGTTATGGAAAAAAATTTCGTAGGACCAAGTCGCCTTCTTTGAATCTGCGGCTGCGTATGTTAGTGTTGTAGTATTTTGCGGCCGCTTGTTGATAGTTCTGGATTCGTATAAGGGCATGGTCCCGTCGTTCGTTGATCAAATCAAGCTCGTCAAGCAACATTAGATTGTTTGAATCTTCTCGTTCTGGGAGCAATCTTCTGCGTACTCCGGGAAATTCAACTTCCGCTGGGATCATACATTATGTTCCGTATACGAGGGCGAATGGAGTCTCTCTCGTCACGCGTCACGGAGTAGTGCGATGTGACCATAGAACTCCTTCAAGTTCTTCAGCCCATCTACCCTTTTTGGTGTCCAGTCGTTTCTTAAGCCCATCGAGGATGGTCTTGTTAATGGTTTCGGCTTGGTCGTTGCATTGCGGGTATCTAGGAATCGATTTGGTCAGTCGTATCTTTCATTTTTCGCAGAAGGCTTCAAATCTGGTCGAAATAAATTGAGATCCGTTGTCCGTTACAATTTCGTATGGTACTCCATGTCTGCAGACGATATTTCACCATACGAAGCTTTCGACCTGGGTGTCTTTAATGCTTGCGTAGGAGTCTACTTCGACCCATTTTGAGAAGAAATCCGTCAAGACCAGCAAGAATCGTTTTTGGTTTGACTTGTGCATGGGTCCGACTGTGTCCATCGACCATCGCATGAACGGGTATGGTGCCGAGATCGATGAGAGGACCTCGGCCGGTTGATGGATAGTAGGGGCGTGCCTCTGGCATTTTTTGTATTTCCGCGTGAAGTTCTCGCAATCGTTAATCATCGTTGGCCAGTAGTGTATGTGGTGTTTGATTTTGATTGCGAGGGACCTTCCACCAGAGTGATTTCCGCAGGATCCAGAGTGGACCTCTTCCATTATATTTTGTGCTTTCTCCCCTTCTACACAAGTCATGAGTGGTCCTGAAAATCTCCACTTTCATAGTTATCCGTCAACCAAGACGTATCGTGCGGATTGGGTTTTAATTTTTCGGGCTGCCCATTTTTCTGTTGGGAGTTTCTCGTCGGCGATGTACGCGAGGATTGTCTCTGTCCAAGGTTTGTCAAATCTGTAATCGTACTGGTCGGAATCTTGCGTTGCCTGGACATCGATTTCGTCGGGGTCCCCGTCTGGTGAGTCGATCAGGTTTATGATGATAGGCGGCCCGATGCTAGGATTCTCTATGAATTCCACGGGAATTGCCCTGCTCAGACCTGGATATGAGCTGGACGCCAGGGCAGCCAAGGCGTCGGCCTGGGCGTTTTCGGCGCGAGGAATTCGGGTGAGAGCAAACTGATCGAAATTTTGAGCCAAGTTTTGGACGAGTTTTAAGTAATCATCCATTCTTTTGTCCCTTGCTTCATATTCCCCGATGTATTGACTTGCAACAAGTTGGGAATCGCAGTAGGCGTGAATGTTGCATATTTTTAGGCCGTGAGCCAATCGTAAACCCACGATTAGGGCTTCGTACTCGGCTTCATTTTTTGAAGCGTGGAAAATCAGTCAGAATGACTGTTCCAGCACTTCCCCCGTGGGCGATGTTAATCTTATCCCGAATCCGGAGACTTGTTTGGAAGAGGATCCGTCGACGTGGAGGGTCCAGGTCGAATCGGACTCTTGGTTTGTCATGCACCCTGTAGGGAGTTCTACTAAGAAGTCAGCGAGTACTTACGATTTCACGCAAGCTTTTGCTCGGTACTCGTTGTCGTACTCGCTCAGCTCGATTGCCCATTTTGCCAACCTTCCAGATTGACGGGGGCTATGCAAGATTGTCCTTAGTGGGAACGATGTGAGCACTACGATTGTATAGGACTGGAAATACGGCCTCAGCTTTCTTGCTAACATTACGACCGCGAGCGCCAGTTTTTCCATCATCGGATAATGTGTTTCTACATCGAGCAAAGCTTTGCTTACGTAAAATATGGGCTTTTGCTCATCACGTTCCTCTCGAATGAGGACGCCACTCACAGCCGTGACTGATACTGCGATGTACATGAACAGTGGTTCCCCTTCTACAGGTTTTGCGAGCACCGGGGGAGTTGCCAAATAGGGTTTAAGCTGTTGGAAAGCTTTTTGCATTCTTCGGTCCACTCGAATTTCTTGTTCCCCTTCAAGGTGTCGTAGAAAGGTAAACATTTATCAGTTGACAGCGAGATAAAGCGGTTGAGTGCTGTGACTCTTCCGGTTAATCTCTGCACTTCTCGCTTCGTTCTCGGCGACACCATTTCGATCAGCGCAGTGATCTGTTTAGGGTTGGCCTCGATTCCGCGGAAGGTGACGAGATACCCCAGGAATTCGCCCGATGCCACTGCAAACCTGCACTTTGAGGGGTTGAGTTTCATTTTGTGTAGGTTTAGTCTTTCGAAGCATTCCTGGAGGTGAGTGATATGATATCGCTCTTCGAGGGATTTTACAAGCATATCATCGATGTAGACCTCCATCGTTTTTTTGAGTTGTTCGGAGAACATACGGTTTACGAGTCGTTGATAAGTTGCACCAGCATTCTTAAGCCTGAATGGCATCACTCTATAGCAGTAAGTACTGCAGTGGGTTATGAATGCGGTTTTATCCTGGTCGTCGGGGTTCATCATGATCTGATTGTACCCGGAGAACGCGTCCATGAAGAACAAGAGTTTGTTCCCTGCCGTCGCTTCGACCAAGCGATCGATGTATGGAAGTGGGAACCTATCCTTTGGACACGCCTTATTGAGGTTCGTGAAATCTACGCATATTCGCAACTTTCCGTTTTTCTTTTTCACAACAACTGGGTTAGCGAGCCAGTCAGGATACATAACTTCTGTTATGGATCTGACTTTGAGAAGTTTCTCGACTTCGTCGCTGACTGCGCCAGCGCTCTGGTCCCAACTTTCGTCTCTTTTTTTGCCAGGTTTGAAAGTCGGGTCGACAATGAGCTCATGACATGTGATGTTGATATCAATCCCTGGCATGTCCTATGCGGCCCATGCAAACGTGTTCAAGTTTATTTTCACAGTCTATAAGCTCGACTTTCAGAGATTAGCTCAGATTTGGGCCGATTTCGACACAGCGATATGGGAATGCTTCGTCTAAGCATATCGAGACAACAGGCTCGAAGGTTGGTTCTCGTTTTCCATCCAAAGCTTCGGCAACTGGTGACTGCCAAAAGATCTCAGTTTTGTCTTGTTCTAGGGCGTTGTCCACGGCAGACGATTTCTTTTTCTTTTTAGGCGGAACCTCCTGTAAGACCCGATCCCGGCCGACTAGGCCGCGGTCGATGCCTCACGTCGCTCAGTCCATACCCAGACCGAACCTCTAAAAATTTTGCCCTTTATTTAAAATATCGCCCATTGGCGAGGGCTAACTCAGATCCTAGCTCAAGACTACCTTAGTCATTCCCTAGCTAGATC
>NC_027755.1:6694197-6707397 GCF_000695525.1 Brassica oleracea var. oleracea
TGAACACTCAGTCCAGCTGAGTTGAGCTGATCCCCAGCTGTCCCAGCTGAGTGAGCTAGTCCATCTAGCTCAGGGAGCTGACACACTCTTCAGTGAGCTACACTGAGCTGCACTACACTTCACCTAGCTGGTCGAGCTTGCTTACTGCATCGCCCAGCTGTTATACACTGTGTCCAGCTTGTTTCCTTTATCTTCTTCAATCCTTCTAAGTCCCTTGGTCAATTTCCAGACCTAGACTTAGTTTTCCCATGATCCATTCTGATCACTCACTTCATCGAGCTTCACCTGGATCTTGTCCAGCTACCAGCTCGCTTGTCCAGCTCCTTTGAGCTTGTCTCCTTCTTGGATTAGCTATGCCTTAGCTTCCTGATGCCCTTAACCTTACTTCCAGGCTATGACACGCTTGTCTTTGGGTCATATGACCATACTGGTGCATTTCCACGCACCGCAGTCCGTCCGGACGATCCTATCCAGAATCGTGGACATGACACCTCCGCTGAAGGGTTTTTTCACTTTAATTCCGCAGCGAAGCATACTCACGGGATTCTCTGATCTCCCCAGATGGTCTCGATTCTGCGAGGGGTTGGAAATTTGAGACACAAGTGGTACGTTGACGGGACTGCTTGCATTGAATTCAGCCATAGAGTTCCTATGATAACTTTATATGACGCAGGTCGATCGATGACCAAGAACTCCACGATTTTCGTCATGCTACCGGCTTTAACCGAGAGGTTGATTGTGCCGAGAGTCATGGTTGCTTCCCCCAAAAGTCCTACAACCGGATTCGGATCTTCCGCGATTTCGGATGGACTGTTTTCCATTCATTCGAGGGTGCTTTTGAAGATGATAACGGCCGAATTTCTGGTGTCGACCAATATCCTTGCGATATCGAAATTCTAGATTGTCAGCTCGACGATAAGGAGATCGTTGAGAGGTTTGACCGGATCGGCCATTGTTCTCTCCTTGAAGGAGAAGACATCGCTGCCTGTTTGATCAGACATATCGTGTCTCAGACGTTCGGTGTTTTTGAGTTAGAGAATCCGACTCCCCCTCCTTCCAGCGCCAAACTATGGAAACCAAAATTTGCACTGTCGATTTTCTGCAAAATAAGGAAAGATAAGAAACCCAAAATTTCCCAAAGGTCTCGGATTATCTGCGTACACACACAAAAAACGAAAGAAACAGAGATAACATAATATCGAAAGAAAATTGCACAGTGGCGTATTATTGATTGATAATAGAACAAGGTTGCAAGATTTCCGAGTGACAAGACTGAAAGAGTTTCGCTAGCCAGGTTGATCTCAAAACAAGAGTGAAAAGAGTCTAAGTAAAATCGAGCCGCCTAAATTCTAAGTTTTCCTAAGCTACCAGAATTTTTCTAGGTTTCCCTCTCCCCTGCACCTTTTGCTTTAGCTCCCCTTATATATGCCTTCTAAGTCGGTTCCTGCTTCCTTTCTTGCCCCTGGGTCGAGATTATCGTTTCGCGGAAATATTCCTTTTCTTCTCGATCTTCATCATTAGCTTGGAAACTTGGTATTTATCGTCCAATTTCTCGATATTTATCTTTTTCCGCAAGTAAAGATAAACCGTCGTAGCACTAATGGGCTCAGTTTCGTATAAAATCTTAAGTGTGTTGTTAGCCGCGTTCTAGCCCTCTTTGGGCCAATTTTTGACTTTAGAAGTTTTTACGATTTCTCAGAAAGAACTCTGCTTGATACGACGTCGTCTTATCGAAGAAGTCCACACTTCTCTTATAGTTTTAGACAATCGTGGTGTTAAGTTAACCGTTGTTGTTTATACGATAACCATGGACTTCCTTTGGGAAAACGAGTCTTCACGGTTCTTGTTGTAAATTTCCAACGGTAGCTCCGATTGATACGAAATGAGGGATTGATCCGTCGAGGCTCGGTGAAAAGGCATTAGGTCCGGTCCGCGGCAAGAGGAGTTGGTCCGACTCGCCGAACGGGAGAGTTGGGCGATGCGTTTGGTCCAACTCGCCGAACGGGCGAGTTGGACGGCGTGGTCGATCCAACTCGCCCGTTCGGCGAGTTGGACGGCGCGCTCGTTCGGCGAGTTGGACTGCTCGTTTGACTCTGTGATCCATTTTTCTCGAGTCTTTTTTTTGGAGAACTTTTGTCAAGAATGTGTCGAGAAAGCTTTCGCACAGAAATGTAACTTTTAGACGTTGATTTCGAGATAACCGTTTTTGACCCCAACACTCGTCACATAGTTACTACTATATAACTATATACATATACATATATATAACAGTCCTTAATATCAACCATTTCACTATACTAAACTAGCTCGAGATTTAACAGAGAATCTCTCACCTTAGAAATGAAGAAAACGGAGAATCTCTCACCTCAAATAGACTCGAAATCTAAAATTAGGGCGAAAATCCGAGTCAGAACGCCCTTCGAACGGTTAAAAACGGGCCTGATCAAGGTCTACGAAAAAGTCAACACTCCGGTCAAAGGTCAACCCGGTCAACCATTGACCAGAAATCAATTTGACTTAACCGACCGGTTAATTTTTAACCGATTTCAATTTCTAATAACCAGCCGATTTAACCTAACCGAAGCTAAATCGATCTATATCGGTCAACGAGATGACTCACCGAGTTACCGTTGTGTCACGGCGGCCGGCGGTAGCGAGTCACGGCGACCCGGCGGCGTCGAGGCGGTTGTCCGGCGGCGGCGAAGTGGTGGTCCGACGGTGGTCCAGTGGCGGCGAAGTGGCGGTCCGGCGGCAGTCCAGCGGCGGAGGACGGCGATGGCAGCGGCGGTTAGGATTTCCGGCGGCGGCGCGTGTAACTCACGCGCGCGCAGAGGCAAAACTTCCGGAGGCTCTAGAGGCTTCGTCCGGACTCCGATTGCGGCGTTGTCGGTAGCTACGGCTTCGTCCCGACGAGAGAAACATGATGGTGGCTTTTCATGTGCGAGATTCTCAACGGTTAGGAAGATGTGGCTGATTTACTGAACGGACGAAAACAAAGCTCAAAGCATGGCGGTTTCTGGCGATTCTCAGCTGCGATGAACGGTGGTGACGAGCTTGGCGTGACCCCGGGGTGTGGCTCAGTCTCTCTGGTGACTCCATCTCTACAAAGGTTTCTCATCTCTTTTTGTTTTTGAACTCTCTCTCTCTTTTTCTCTTCTTCATAACTTCTGATTTTTTTTCTTTGTTGGAGGAGGAGAAACAAATGTGAGAGATGCGTTTTTATACTGAGTACATTTTGGCCTGGGAAATGGTCTGGCCCTGCGGGAATGTGCCTTAGCCGGCTAACAATATTTCGAGACCGAATTTCTGGTCCTTACAATTCTCCCCCACTTACAAAGAATTCGTCCTCGAATTCAAGTTATGAGCTGACATGTCCAATGTCATCGTAACAAAACCCCGAATAACTAAACTTTGCTCAGCCTCTTAGGTCTCCTCCTAAATCATATCTCTTTCCCAACAACTCTTACAAACATGGTCGATATTCCCTGAATTGCTTTCACTTGATGATCCAAAATCTCCACTAGCTGACAAGGTGCATACAATCTCTCTGCGGTGATTTGACGTCCGCTGCAAAATAAACTCTGGTTCTCCCCCAACCTTTCTCAACGCTGACATATAAAACTCGTCATGAAGTCCGATAACTGTGCGGATAAATCCAATCGGTAAGCAACTGCTCCAATCTGCTCCCAGAGAAGATATGGTCTCATATACCTCGGCTTAAGCTTCTTTTGATTCCAATTCTTCAATCCTCTCTGAAATGTCCTTATTTTCAGGTAAACCAGATTGCCTACCAGAACTCCAAATTCTTACTGCGCTTATCTCTATAACTCTTTTGGCGGTCATGGGCTTCCTAACCCAAACTATGAGCATTTCCATTTGCTCTACCGTCTCTTGAACCATTGCTGATTCCATCTCACATCTCCCCCACTTATATCCAACAAAGCGATGTGCGACAGGGCATACCAAAAATAACCTCATACTAGGCCAATGATATAAACATTTCGTATTTTTGTACCCCTTGGTGTTCCCGATGGGTAGAGAAACACGAGTGGGGTATTTGCTGTAAGATCCCTTTTCTTAACAGCTTATCGTCCAACACACACACTCGGTATAGGTACATCCCAATCAAAAATTATGATATCCAATACTCCCAATCTTGATTCGCTTAACCAAATCCATATAAAGCTAACTTGCGTTTGGTGTATCCTGCATAGCAAATATGCCTGCTCCAAAGTCTCAAGCCCATCTGTCTCTCCATCGACAGTAATGACATACAAACTGAGACTAGCAAATGTCCCAGTAAACTCATGAACCTCCTTGGTTACCGATACGTCGCTCATGTGTCAACCCAAGGAATTTGTCACCTGGTTGTCCTTACCAGATGGTATGCGATATCCAAACTGTAATTTGCTACAAACTCAATCCAATTGCACTGTCTAAGTACAAGTTTTAATGAATAATGATAAATTTCAGACTCCAAAGATCCAGAGAATCTGAACTTTCTTCCCGTACAATTACAATCTCCAAAACTATAACGCAACTACCACTGCAGCCACTCCAAATCATGAATAGGGTAGTGGGTCTCGTGAGGTCTCAACTGACGTGATTCATATGCAATGACCTGATCCTCATGCATCAATATCCAATCCGCAAATGCTCATCATGCTCCTCTGCTCCAAAATAAATATCTGAACCCCCGCACTCACATAGTCCCTACTATATTACTATATATATATATATATATATATATATATATACATATATTTAATAGTCCTTAACATCAACCATTTCACACAACCGTTGAATCCTCTATTATCCTAAATCTGGTTTAACAATCAATAACAATAATGATCAAGCAAGACTCGCAAACAGACTCGATTCATAGAGACGGATCATGTTTCGAAACTAAACTTTCCATAACGGTAGTACTAAACTAGCTCGGGATTTAACGGAGTAGCCCTCACCTTAGCAATGAAGAAAACTGATGTATATGAACTCCACCTGCTCAAATAGACTCCAAATCTGAAATCAGGGTGAAAATCCGAGTCAGAACGCCCATCGAACGGTTAAAAATGGGTCTGATCAAGATCTACGGAAAAGTCAACCCGTTGGTCAAAGGTCAACCCGGTCAACCGTTGACCATAAATCAATTTGACCTAACCGACTGGTTAATCCTTAACCGATTTCAATTTCTAATAACCAGCCAGTTTAACCTAACCATATCTAAATCGATTTAAACCGGTCAACGATTTGACTCACCGAGTCACCGGCGTGTCACAGCGGCCAGCGGTGGCGAGTCACGGCGGTCCGGCGGCGGCGAAGTAGTGGTCTGGCGGTGGTCCGACGGTGGTCCGGCGGCGGCAAAGTGGCGGTCCGGCGGCAGTAAAGCGGTGAAGGACGGTGACGGCAGCGGCGGTGACGATTTACGGCGGTGGCGCGTGTAACTCACGCGCAGAGGCGAAACTTATGGAGGCCCTAGCGGCTTCGTCCAGACTCCGATTGTGGTGTGATCAGTGGCTACGTCTTCGTCTCGATGAGAGGAACACGATAGTGTCTTTTCATGCGCGAGATTCTCAACGGTTAGGAAGATATGGGCGATTTACTGAATGGATGAAAACAAAGCTCAAAGCATGGCGGTTTCCGGCGATTCTCAGCTGCGGTGAACGGTGGTGACGAGCTTGGCGTGACCCCGGGGTGTGGCTCAGTCTCTCTGGTGACTCCATCTCTACAAAGGTTTCTCATCTCTTTTTGTTTTCGAACTCTCTCTCTTTTTTTCTCTTCTACATAACTTCTGATTTTTTTCTTTGTTGCCGAGGAGAAAACAATGTGAGAGATGGGTGTTTATACTGAGTACATTTGGGCCTTCGAAACGGTCTGGGCCTGCGTGAACTGCCTTAGCCGGCTAAAAATATTTCGAAACCGAAATTCGGGTCGTTACACAAACATTATGTTTTTTTTTTAAATATTGTTACAGAAAAATTAATCTTTAGGCTTACAGATATTTAATGCATATGACTTATGTTTCGTGAAAGATATAACTCTTAACAGAAAAACTCAAAATTTCAATTTTGTTAATTGAGGTTTTCCAAACTAGATTTGAAGTTCAAAAGCAGTATTAACCTTGGATCAGAATAGAGTATCACCATCCGAGCAGAGTAGTGTTTTTCTTATGTGTTAGTGTTGAGTTTGAATTTAATCTATGCATATGCGGCGAACTCGATGGTGTTTTTGTAACACCCGTCTCCTCCTCTCTCGAGACCGGAATGCTACCTACCGAAAAGTACCGAATCAAACCGAGTTATTCAAAACCGAATAAAATATCAAACACATTTAATAAAATAAATCTGAAGGAAATACATCTTTAAATTGATTTATAAAAATACGTCAAATAAATCAAATGAAAACCGAAATAAAAATATGATGATCCCCAAGACACCAAACCGTCCAGATATCCAACTACTCGGCAAGCTCACCTGCAATGGGAAGAAAGAGGGATGAGCAACAGGGGAGTCACCCAGTGTGGTATGGGATGCTAAACCGCAAACCACTGACTCAGTACATAGCACTACGACTATGTAGGCATAGCTCTAGCATGAACAAACAAGATGCCTAGCGCATCACACAAAACAAACAATGCGCTGATGGTACATAGCTAGTCCACACACCCCGCATTCTCCTCATACGGATATACGATAATATAATATGTGTCGCTAGTCCAGACATCTCTGGACCCCCGCACTCCACCAATATGCGTCGATATACAAACGTCTCTGCACCCCGCCCCACACAATATATACGTCGCTAGCTCAGACGTCTATAGACCCCCGTACTCATCACATATGCGTCGCTAGCTCAGATGTCTCTGTGCCTCCGCACTCTATACGTCGCTAGCTCAAATTTCTCTGGCACCCGTACTCTATACGTCGCTAACTCAGATTTCCCTGACCCTCGTACTCATATGCGTTGACCAATATGCGTCGATATACAAACGTCTCTGCACCCCGCCCCACACAATATATACGTCGCTAGCTCAGACGTCTATAGACCCCCGTACTCATCACATATGCGTCGCTAGCTCAGATGTCTCTGTGCCTCCGCACTCTATACGTCGCTAGCTCAAATTTCTCTGGCACCCGTACTCTATACGTCGCTAACTCAGATTTCCCTGACCCTCGTACTCATATGCGTTGCTAGCCCAGATTTCTCTGGGCCCCCGCACTCATCACATAGTCCCTACTATATAACTATATATATATAACAGTCTTTAACATCAATCATTTCACACAACCGTTGAATCCTCTATTATCCTATTTCCAGTTTAACAATCAAAAATAATAATAAACAAACAAGACTCTCAAACAGACTCAATTCACAGAAATGGATCATGTTTTGAAACTGGACTTTCCATAATAGTAGTATTAAACTATCTCGGGATTTAACGGAGTAGCCCTCACCTTAGCCACAATCGAGAACCAAAGCGTACTAAGGAATAAAACGAGATGACTTGATCACCAAGAAACCCTAGACTTTCACACTTGTCTCGGCTTCTCACCATCACGACGTGAAGAGCATAACAAGATACACATGTATAATAGAAATAAAACCATGACATAAGGAAAGAAATATTAGATTTAGGGCTTAATGAAGCTTGATGCACAAGGAACAAGGGAGGACCACAATTAAACCTTAACGTCTTTGATCACGTTCTCACATCACCAACCAGATACGTGACGCACTTCACGAGGCTGCATCTATGCCTCTCTGTCAACACATCTCATCTCCAAAGACCAAAGGCTCACGTTGGTATCTACTATTGGCAGTCCCGGCTCTTACCCATGGCAACATGGACATTTGCCATGGGTCCAAAAATTTTTTGTGTTGTTTTAAAGGTCTATTTCAATCTGTTAAATTATCAAAAAGATTCATAATTAAGTAAATCTAATTTATTTATTACAAGACAAAACAATAAAAAATCTGTACGTTCACCATTAGTTTTGAGATATTCTTTTTTGTTTCAGGTAGTGTTTTGAAAACCGGACCAGACATTGATTCGGCATTGTAACTAGATTAATGGTCGGACCGGTCCAATTGATTCAACTGGGTTTTAAATTTTAATTAAATTTTTTATTAAGTAACTATTATATGTATAACGAAATTATTTTTATAAAATTTTATATAATTATTAGAATCTAAAAATGATATGAAAACAAAAATAAATTTTTTAAAAATAATATAAAATAATGAAAATAATTTATTTAGATAGATACTTAGAAAACAATATAAAATTTTTATGAAATATTTTTCAAATTTGTAGTTTAAAAAAAAATTCTTGAATTTGAAAAAATAGGATTTTAATATCAACTTTGATCACTGGTTTTAGCGAGTTTTGCCGGTTTTTGACTGGGTTTGCCAATTTAACTCAAATCTGGTTTTTAGTATAACCCGGAACCGAATAGATGGCCGAGTCACGGTCTGATCGGCCGGTCTTGTCCAGCCGGCCGGTCCGGTCCAGTTTTTAAAACATTGGTTTCAGGTTTTAGAGTTCAAGTTAAAAGAAATATAGTGAAGAAAAATATAGAAAATATTTATAAAAGGGTCCATATTTTGGGTTTCGTCCAGGGCTATTATATTGGTTAAAACGGCACTGACTATTGGTCGGTAGTGAGGAACGCGGCAGCTCAGGTTGGCTTGGCTCTCATCACGGCGAGTACCACCACTGGCATGAGGCAACAACAACGTCTCCGATGGCAAGGCTTTATCTCCGGTGTCCCTTCATCAACTCCAGCACAGCAAGGCTCCTCCGGTACGCAACCGAGAGTGGTGGTGATGATCGGACACATGAAAATGGCGAGACTCCACACCCATGCGAGAACAAACGAGAGAAGGAGAGGAATCATAAGAGTAGATGGTGGAGATAGCTACAAAAACATACGGCTAGGGCTTTTCCATTAGGCAAAATGATATGTAAGATTATATATAGGGAAGTTTACTCAAATATACAATATTTTAGGACAATTGACTAGAACCATAGATATCTTTTTTTTTATTACTGACATTTTTTAAATACCAAGCGTGCCCTTTTTTTACGTAATCAGAAAAATCGTATTTACAAGAATGCCATTACTTTTCGCTGCCACATAAGCAAAAACCCGGCGCCCCATAGGAATTTGGTTCCGTGTTTTTATTAAGTCAGCCGTAAATCACTTCATACGTCGTTACGGCTGATTTATTTCTACGTGTCGGCTGAATTAATAAACACGGCTGACTTAAGATGAAAAGGCTGATTTAAGAACATAAGTCAGCCGCTCGGTACGGCTGATTTACAGAAATGTGGCTGATTTATGGGATAACGGCTGACTTACATACACAAGTTACGGCTAACTTATACATCGGCGGTTTGATTGATGGAATATTCAGCTGACTTGTAGTTAAGACACGGCTGAGTTATTTTTCCACGGCTGAGTTAATGAATATCGACTGGCTGAGTTATTTAATTTATGGCTGACTAATTGGATGTTGTTACGGCTGATTTTATATTTAATCAGCCGTAATAGGATGGATTAACATTAAACTCAGCTTGTTTACAGCTGACTTATTAGCGAAAGATTAATTACTAGAATAGCATTTGTTTGACGGCTGATTTATGTGACGATACAGCTGGTTTATGGTTTTTCATCCTAGTTACGGCAGATTTTGGATCAAAAGATTAATTACTGAAATAGTATCCACTGTTCAGCTGACTTACATTGTACACGAGGGCTGATTTACGTAGGCTGAGTTATATATTCGTTTGTCGGCTGATTAACTGATTTTTAATGTCATCCGCCCTGTCATCAACTCGGATTTGTCATGTCACTGCTAACGAACTACTTTACAACTATTTTTGTGTGTGTTCATCTTTTTCTTCATCTTCATTATCTATCAATCTATCTTCTTCATCAAAACGCTCCGTTTCGTTTAAAGAGAAAACGTCGACATGTTAGCTCACATAAGTTAAAATCGCGAGGCTCATTCTAAAAACCCCCATATTTGAAAATTAGGGTTCTTCAGAAGAGAGGATTAACTGTAAGTCTCTTTCGTCAAATCCGAGATCATATACTGTTTTTTTTACTTGAGCATTTTGTGTGTTTCGCCTTGGTATAGTTTCAATCATTTTTGTGTGTTGTGAAGTAGAATTCGATGGATCTAGGGCGTGGAATCCCAAGGACGTGCGACTGTGGAGCTGCTACTGTTGTGTTAACGTCAAATACCGCAAGGAATCCGAGAAGAAGGTTTTATCGTTGTGGAGCAATTTCGGGTGAAAACCATGCTTTCAAATGGCTTGATGAAGCACATGATGAAGAGTTTGTAGTTGTGGCAAACAAATTGGCGACGATGGAGCAAGATTTGGCCGACATAAAAGCAGACTTAGAATGAAGAACGACATAAGTGAGATCGTAGCACTTATCGAGTGTCTTAGGGTGAAGTGTTAGATGTATTAGTTTTTGTTGGGAGAAATAAAAATGTAGTCTTTTAATTATCATTTAACTATGTTGAAGTCATCGTTTAATTTACGGCTGAGTTATCGTTAATTTACGGCTGAGTTATTATTTAATTATGTTGGAGTTATCGTTTAATTCACGGCTGAGTTATCGTTAATTTATGTCTGAGTTATCGTTAATGCAAAGGCTTATCAAACTTTGAAAATAATAAAGAATTATCGTCTCGATGTTATAAAGGCCTCGATATTAGTTCTGAGCCGTATTTTCCACACTTCTGAAGCGCCATAATTTTTTATCAACACGGGCAAATCAAGAAAGACGAAACGTCCCATTAAACGTTTAAATCAGTTTTTAAATACTAAAGTAATAAAAGGCTTCGATATTAGTTCTTAGCCATATTTTCCACACTTTTGACGTATTTTCCACACTCAGCCGTCCCATTAATATAAACGGCTGAGTTAAATAATAAAGTATTACCGTCTCGATCTCTATGAAGGCCTCGATGTTATATTAACCAACATGGCTGAGTTATATCAACCATCCTTGCTTAGTTATATTAACGTTACATTAATGGATTATTTCCCAATTCTTGAATTGCCTGAAGAGATTCAGGCGTTAGTGGTTGAACGTGTGGCCGGTAACTCCTTCCAAGATCTCTATGGCCTCAGAGCATCGTGAAAGTTGATCAAGGCGTTAGCAGATCGGCGTAGTGTATGCCATTTTTACGATGTATTATATTTTCCCTGTGGACTCAATATGCCTGCTGAGTTGTTGAAAACTTGCTACGCGGAGAGAAATCCAAGCACACTTTATATGAAGGGTGTACAGTTTCTCTTCACATTTAACCTTCAGGAAGAAGGATTTGCTTTCATGAAGCTTGCAGCGGATGAAGGATATGAGCATGCTGTGTATACATACGCAATGACTAGAAAAAAAATTTGGGGTGATGAGGAGTATTTTGCTCGTTTTACAAGGGAATCAGTTGATAGGATCAGGAAACTAGTTCGATCTCTAAAATGGGCATGGGGTTCTCTTCACGGTGACGAGTTTCGGGCAAAGAGGGACGAGTTCATTTCAACCATTGTTCCTTCGTTCTATAGTTGCCAATGTGTTCCTGTTTTGGAGCGAGATTGGTCTTGTGGTTCATTGAAAACAGTAAGGGTGACAAAATGTGTAACCGCTGTTTCTGGATCAAAGAGGTGGGGCTCTTCTTCCGTGATTTTGAACTGATGAGCATGATTAGGGACACAAGGGAGTGGTGAAGATGTATTGTATAGAATCTTATTTTTTTTTAATGTACTTTTCTAAGACATTATTACGGCTGGGTTATGTTTTACTTTATGGATGGGTTGTCTTTTAATTACGGCTGATTTTTGTTTATGGCTGGGTTCTCTACAATTACGGCTGAGTTTTAAATTCATAATGACTGAGCTATCGTTAATTGGCAGTGTTATTTAAATACGAGATGACTGAGTTATTTAAATGCGAGACGGCTGAGTTATTGTTACTTTAAGGCTGATTTACTTTAAGTCTGAGATAATGCTAACTTATTGGCTGAGTTTTGTAAAAAAATCCAAGATACGAGCAAGGAATCCGCCATGTCATCAACTCGGATTTGCCATGTCATCGCTAACGAACGAAATTTACAACTTGGTTTATGAGACTGTTAATGTTCTTCGGCTTGTTATTTATCTATCGTTTTCATCTTTCTCAGTTGGTTATGGATCCGGTAGTTATTGTTTCCGGTAACTGGATTAAGAAAAACAGATATGTATTCAACGTCGACAGAAGAGGGTGTAGAGTTCTTCATTTAGATGAGAAAACAACACATGAAGATTTCGCAAAGACTGTTCTCGATGATTACGGATTGAATGCTTTAAGGGATCGTATTCAGCTTAGCTACATATTCTCGAATAAAGCATTGAAAACAATGGCGCACGACACTCCACCAGTTTACGTGTCCAATACTCGACAATTGCAAGGTTTTCTAAGCCTAAAGAAAATCGAACAACTACGTCTCTGTGTGGAGATTACGGATAACAGAGCAAGAGAGAAGAGTAAAACATTTTTCAGCTTTAGCTCAGAAGTAGAAGCTTCAGTAGTTGAGTCCAGAGACGAAAATTACAGTGGGAGTTACGATGGTTGCAGTTTGGAGAAGGAACAAGAGGACAATGAGAATGACTGCTCTAGTAATGTGGAAGGAGAAAAACACGACGTAGTCGGAGAAGATGAAGTAGGCAAAGAAAATGAAGAAGATGATGAATTTGAAAGCCGATTTGATATGTTCGACGATTCGGATGGTGCGTCATCTGAAGATGATAATTTCAGCTCATACGGTGAGTCTCATACAGAAGACGAAGATTCACCAACGCTACCTCCTAAAAAGAGATATCAGAACTTCTCGATGAGCGAATCTAAAGGGAATCTGGAGGTTCTAAGGTTGGAGATGTCGTCGATAGACATTGCGGTAGGTCAACGATACGAGAGTAAAGACGATTTGGAGAGACGACTGAAACTTCTTACAGTGAGGCATCAATTTGATTTTGATGTAGAAACATCAACCCCGACATCATACGTTGTTAAGTGTTGGGTTGATGGATGTCTCTGGAGAGTTTGTGCTTCTACCCAAGGAGAATCCCCGGCGTTTTATGTTCGTATTTACGATTCGAAGCATACATGTTCTGTAACTGAGCGTTCTAATCGATCTCGACAAGCAACA
>NC_027755.1:6709198-6710828 GCF_000695525.1 Brassica oleracea var. oleracea
GGCTGGATTAGGGATTTTCATGTTTTTGTATTACAGCTGGGTTTTTGTTTTCAAACGGCTGATTTATTGAATGAATTTGTATTACGGCTGGGTTATGGAATAACTTCCCGCCCAAAATAAGAAACGTCGCGATATGAAAACCGTTTTACTGTCAATAAATAAGGCACTTCTCGAACAATTATATGTTCAACTCTCTATTTTTTACACAATTGCTCTCTCTCTCTCTCTAAATCAATTTCACAGTAAATGGAATATTTTCCTCTTCTTGAATTGCCTGAAAAAATTCAGATGTTGGTGGTTGAACGTGTGGCCCGTTACTCCTTCCAAGATCTTTATGGCCTCAAAGCATCGTCCAAGTCGATGAAGGCGTTAGTAGAGCGGCGTGGTGTATACCATTTTTACGATGTGTTATTCGTTCCCTGGGGACTCAATATGCCTTCTTCGTTGTTGAAATCTTGCTACGCTGAGGGAAATCCAAGCACACTTTATATAAAGGGTGTACAGTTTTTCTTCTCATTCGGCCTTAAAGAAGAATGGCTTTCTCTCATGAAGCGTGCAGCAGATGCAGGATATGAGCGTGCTGTGTATACACACGCAATGATTCGAGCAATCTTTTGTTGTGATGGGCAGTATTTTACTGGTATTCCAAGAGAATCAGTTCAGAGGATAGGGAAACTAGTGCGATCTGTGAAATGGAGATGGGGTTTGTGGCATTCTGACGAGTTCCGCCAAAATAGGGTCGTGTTTGTTTCAGCTGATGTTCCATCGTTCTACAGATGCCATGTGCAACACATGTGGAGCGACAATGTCTCTGCTTGTGGCACATTGATATGACTAAGGACTTATACTATCGTAATGGCTGACTTATACTAATCGATACGACTGAGTTATATAAACATTTTTACGATTCTAAGGTATGTTTGGGGTACGACTGAGTTACACATATACGACACGGCTGGGTTATCAAAACGATAAGACTGAGTCAAATAGTTAATAAAGTACAAAATAACATAAGTCGAGTACAAAACAACAATATAAGTCAAGTACAAAATAACAAACACAGGTTCAATTAGGCAGCCAACTGCTCATCACATAATTTCCTTCTTCATCGAAGATCTCTGCAGCCATCTTCATCCGTAAACCTTGAATATTTTTATCGTTTATCCCATCAAACGATACACCAAGCGCTAGACACTCCACAAACTTCAACGAATACACCCCGCAATCGCCAATCTGGGTATTTTGTGGAGTGTATCTTTTGCTCCTCCTTCTGAATGAGAACTTCTTCTTACTAGGGGCTCGGATATTGGCAGGAATATGCTCACTCAACATATACGGAATCATGTGCGTCAGCGGTTTAAATGAATTTAGAATTCTCTGCTCACTTTCGGGTTTTACCTCTCCAAAGATTGGATCGTAGCAATCAATCTTCTCCTTCTTCAGATCCACATGATACGCAACCCAGTGATTTCCGCCGGTTTGAAGACATCCGTACAAGTGATCCACATCTTCATACCACTTCAAGTTTGTTGGACAGTGATCGGGAAGCTTACCCTTTACCATATTTTCATAACCATTGACTTTGAAATTTAACATACTAGGTTTTATCTTGAACTGAGTGAAATCGTGA
>NC_027755.1:6711692-6712938 GCF_000695525.1 Brassica oleracea var. oleracea
AACTTTCAGACGCTCCTCCAGTAAAGCTTTCACGCTGTCATCAATGGTCTTTTTGTCCATCAATGGTCTGTTCCGGTCTAACTCGTAAGCTTCCAACCGTGAGTCAAACTGCTCAAATTTCCTGGAAATATTATCCAGAGTACTCACAATGGTCCTCAGAGTCGCTTTGTTCTCCAACTCCAAATCTTTGCTACCTTCCTTCTCGCTAGAACCCTTTCCCGCTGCAGCAACTTCAGACTCATTCTGTGTCTTAACTTTCTTCTGCTTCTTAGTGGGTAGCTCAGCTTCTGACGAAACTCGACCCTTCATTTTCTTCTTCTTCTCATTCCCCTTCCCCAGCGCATTACCCTGTGTATTCCCATGCACTTCCCAAAAACCTTTCACAAATCTACCTGCATGTATCTCTATTATCAAGCTAACGAGTTGTGGGAGGTCAGGTTCACCCGGCCATTTAGGATACATCTCTTCAATTGAGTCCTTCAAAACCATTCTCCTCACACGCACCAGCAACACCAGGTTATAACACATAACTAAGCCATCAAAATAATAAATCAGCCATCAAATATAATAAATCAGCCATTAAACCTTACCTCGCCATGCTCTTTGATTTCGGCAGCCAACAAGTTATCAAAACTTGCACGTGTACGCTTTCCACCCCATCGCAAAAGCGGAACGTCTTCATTATTTTACCTCTCCAAAGATTGGATCGTAGCAATCAATCTTCTCCTTCTTCAGATCCACATGATACGCAACCCAGTGATTTCCGCCGGTTTGAAGACATCCGTACAAGTGATCCACATCTTCATACCACTTCAAGTTTGTTGGACAGTGATCGGGAAGCTTACCCTTTACCATATTTTCATAACCATTGACTTTGAAATTTAACATACTAGGTTTTATCTTGAACTGAGTGAAATCGTGATTCAAAAAACTTTGCCACCAAAGGTCAACGAAGGCAATCCGCTAGGACCAGAATGGAGTGGGATTTCGCATGGACCTTTTAATGAGGACGGTCAAATACGCAACGACATGCTACACAAATAATATTAACAAGTCAGCCGTGATATAATAAAAGAATATGTAAGTCAGCCGTAATATAATATATAGCTCAGCCGTACTAAAAGAATATGTAAGTCAGTCGTAATCAAATATATAACTCAGCCGCAATATAATAAAATTAATATATAACTCAGTCGCACTAAAGACTTACATTATCAAACACCCATCCATATTCCTTTTCCGGCCA
>NC_027755.1:6715208-6715590 GCF_000695525.1 Brassica oleracea var. oleracea
TCCAATTGTTTCTCTAATGTGGGGGAAATTTCCTAGACGGAAATTGTGATTAATATCTTTTTTTCTAGGTTAGAAGATCCTTCAGGGTAAAGTCTTGGTGGGTAATCCCGTGATTTAACTTCAGCAACATCTATCTGATCATATAACCCAACAATAAATCAGCCACAAGATAACAATAACACATCCGTACTATAACAATAACTCAGCCACAAAATGTTTGAATAACTCAGTCACAACATAACAGTAACTCAGCCACAACATGAAAGTAACTCAGCCACAACATAACATTAACTTAGTCATGACACAGCGATAACTCAGCCATAACATAACCCTAACTCAATCGCAACAAAACCCTAACTCATACGCAACAAAACCCTCAACA
>NC_027755.1:6715739-6761578 GCF_000695525.1 Brassica oleracea var. oleracea
TAACGGAGAAAACAGAGTATCACGACAGAGAGTTAGTTCGAGGAAGAGGAAGTAAACACAGACAATGTCGATGACGGAGAGTGAGAGTATCCTCGCGGCTCCTTCTTCGACGGTTCCTTCTTCGAGACGACAAAGACAATGTTCTTAGTTAGTTTTTTTTTTACTTCTATGTAGTTATGATGAAGAAGAGACGGTTTGGTTTCTATTATGATGATGTGTATATTTAATTAGTGATGTTGATTTAATGTTTAAAAATAATTTCAATTAAAAAAACTAACCAAAGGCCCTTATTGTCATTTATTAGGGATATCCAAACACTCTAGTAATAAATCAACTTTTCTTATAATTTTTTCTTATATATAAGGCTTGGTTTAGGAAATGGTTTGGTTGAGTCAAAATTAATTAATGAGAAAAAATCCAGCCAACCGGTTAAGGAAACCGGGTCGTTACAGTTTTTCGAAAGACTCATTTATCCAAACTAAATCCACGATTACAAATATGTGTATTAAAATCGGCAAACAATGATAAATCCTTGGGAAACATTCTTAATCTATGAAAATGTCTAATCTGGAAAGTTCAGAATGACAACTTTTTTAGAGAAATAAACAGAGGTTTTTGGGTGATAGTCTGATATGCAGAAAGTAATTGTTAAACCTAATTCAATGCAAATGAGATGGTAATTTCATTTCCACAAAAACATAATATTGAGGAACCACAAGTCTTAAGTTTGGGTAAATATGCATCATTGCTCATGGACTTCTACAGCTCAGTTCAGTGAGTGAAGATGGATTTGGATGGATAGTTTAGAGAAAAATTAATTTGAGCTTGTTGACGACTGATGGACCAAATTTGTTATTTAAAAGGTATTGAAAACAAGAGCAAAGCCTATAGTCAGTGGCAATTGTGAACGCTACACGTGATGTTCTCACAGACCACTAGAGGTAGATACGCCACGTAAGCAATACAACTCGATTTGATACGCTTGAAAATCAATGATCCTTTTGGTGCCACATCATTACAACATCGAATGCTCACCAAGATATGGCGCTCCGAATAGATACACCACTGAAGATAAAGTAGAAAACACGTAAGCCAATATATATCAATTGGATTGTACTTATCTATGCTTTTCTTAGTACATCTACATGTCTTCATATCCAGAGGAAGATACATAAAGATTTTTAACCAGAAACAACACCACATTAGAAATAGGGAAAATTTCATTTTAAATGATGAAATTAGCAGAAATTTGCACTTTTGAGCTTAAATGATAACACTTTAAATAATAAAAATAGATTCAATAACATATTACACATTGAAGCTAACATACTTGTTTGGCACGTTAAAATTGTGAATGGTACTGTTCATTAGATGGTGTATATATATATATGTAGATATATATATATTTAATTATTGAAAATAATAAAAAAAATAACAAATAAAAATTCAAAATGAATTGTAAAAATTGACTAAAATTTGAAAAATATCAGCAAAATTTAAAACTTAAAACTCAAAAGAAAAAAATATTAATTAAATTAAAAAATTAATTAAAGAAACTTTCAAAATACAAAAAAAAATTAAATTGAAAAAAAAAATTTCTAAAAAATCTAAAAATTCAAAAAAAAAATATAATTTAAAAAATTTAAAATCTAATACTCAACCAACAGTTTTAAAAGTCTTATTATATCTTGTGACATCTTGTTGACGTGATATGGTTAAAATGTTCACCATCACCACTATGTCGGAAATCATCATTATCAATATTCACATGTCGAATTTTTTTAAGAAAATCCCAACTCTAAGAAGGCGAAGTTTTATGATATATCAATGATTTTCAATATATCTCCATTTTAAAATTTATTTTTATAAACTATAATTAACCTTCATAGATTTTGTAATCTTTATAAGAAATTGTGACAGGACTATTGACAATGATGAGTTTTGACAAAGCGGGGATGGTGCGTCAGAGGGAAGGGCAATTCCATCTCATCTCTATACGGAGAGCAATGTATGAGCCTCATTCGTCATCCCATTGTTACTTTTCTAATATGGGACTGTTTTAAGAATATTTTACACAGAAAAGCACTTTATCACTTTTCAATTACATCTAAAGCTACAATGCATTTGTAAGACAATTTTTCATGGGACGTACAGAGAGAATATACAAATTTACCCTTAACGAAAAGAAAATTAGATCATTTTTAGACTAGAAAGAAAAGAAAATGTGTTTCTTTATTATTATTTAATGTATTTCTTAATATTTTGTTTTTGCTTATTTTTAAATTAAAAATACATATAACAAATTTTGTTGATATAATAAATTATATTTTTTTATTCTCTATAATTTGATATCCGCTTTGATATATTTTTTTGTTATATTTTAAAATATCTACTTGTACACGTATTCAATGATTGTGTTATGGATGAGTGATATGTGGATGTTTGAAGACCGTGGATAACTATATGTAGAATATAAGTATGGAAAGACACATGTGGATGAGTGTGGGAAGATAGTGTGGACGGGTAAGCATGGATGAGTAAATATGGACGGCTATTTGTGGATGAGAAAAATTATGATTAAAAATCATAATTAGCATACTACATATCTCATGGTAGAAGATTGTGACGAGCTCGAACCAATGCAGCTTCACCGAGCTCATCCACGACGATGTTGATCTCGGAATCAATGGTGTGGCTCACCGGGAAGAGGAGCTGACTCGTTTTGACCGATGGTTTTGGAGGAGGAGCTGACTCGTTTTAACCTTTTGGTTTGTTTTGCTTTGTTTTCATCACTGAAGCTTGTTTTTTTTTCTAGACATGTATGTGGTCGTAATTGGTTTGAAGTTATTAATTTGTTCATCTTTGATATTGTGGACACATTGACATCCATATCATAGCCTTTCAATATGTTACATTTTTTTAATCAATGTTTAGTGTTTGAGTTACTACTCTATCCACCACATCAAGCTTCAATTTTCTATCCACAAATTTAAGAGATCTCTCTTGTTCTTTATTCATGGTTATGTTAGTGTCCATATCCACAGCATAATCAAAATCTTCTTTCCTGTCCACAGACAAACATTGTTGTTGGGGTTGTGTCATTAAGGCTCAGCTATTGTGGAGTTTGCTCTAATGAAACTTCTGGAATTTTTACACTCATCTCCGTCCACGTATCTACGTCCACGCATCACCCGTCCACACATCATCCGTCCACGCATCACCCGTCCACACATCATCCGTCCACGCATCAAATGTCTATTAAGGGCAAAGTTGTCCACAGTTTATTGCTGGCCCACAACAAAATGCCTCACATGTAAGAAGTGACTCTAAATGTAAAGATAAGTCAAAAAGTGGCCTAGAGAGTAATCAACTCCTGTTTTAATGATGTTAAGCTAAATGTTCCAAATAAAAACTAATAATAACTTATATGTAAAAAGTTGTAAAAACAGAAATACAATATTACAATTTCTTTTTTTCTTCTTCTTCTGAATATAACAATTTTGTTTGCGTTATCTTACTAGATTTTGTTTTGTGATATACATTTGATTATCTATTGGAAGATATACGATATACAAATGAAAGGCAAACATTTGACAATATAATGAGCTCATGCTCATTGTGAAAAGAGAAATGACCTTAGATAGCACTAAACCAACATTTTCTTCCCAATCTAAACCCCAAATTCCAATGTCACAAAATTGTTTCATTAAAAGATGGCAAATGACCATACTACCCCCATTATTATATTATCTAAATTATATAATAATAAAAATAAAACATTTCGTCGTCTCTATTATCGTCTTTACCATCGTCTCCGTCATCGTCTCTGCCATCATTTCTGCGTCGTTTCCGTCATCTCCACCATCGTCCCCGTTGTCTCTGCATCATCTATATCGTTGTCTCCGCATCGTCTCCGTCGTTGTCTCCGCGTCGTCTCAATCGTCACGTCATCTCATCGTCCTTCAATTTCGTGTCTCAGCATCTATGAATCTTCAAGGTATCATCATTCAATTATAAATTGATGATTAGTTAGTTCCAATTCAGGGTTTAATGTCGATGATATATCAGATCTCTCTGATTTTGTAGTTCAATTTGATTTGATATGTTGTTGTGATTGAAATTGATTTGTATCCTATTATTGTCGTCATCTTCACCTTTGTGTTGAAATTGAACATTGTTGAGTCATATTTTCGTTGGATGTCTTCGTTTTCAACTGATTCGGTGCTTGCTCTTGTTGTTTAATAACACTCATCAGTCAAAGAAACTGGGTCTTTCGTTGGAGGAGAAGCGGGAGAAGATGCTTCAGATCTTTTACGACTCTCAAGACTTCTTCCTCGTGAGCTTTTGTTAATTTGTCAAACGCCTTTATTTTTTTATCTCTATTAGAGTAGTAACATAACTTATGGATTCACTAAATATGTTTTCAGCTAAAGGAACTTGAGAAGATGGGGCCTAAGAAGGGTGTCATTAGCTAGTCGGTGAAAGATGTTATCCAGAGTCTAGTTGATGATGATCTTGTTGCCAAGGACAAGATTGGCATCTCTGTGAGTAGCTTAGTGTTCATGTCTCGGACCCTTGTTGGCTTTTATATGTTGTTTAACTGTTTTGATTATTATGCAAATGAAGGTCTGCTTTTGGAGCCTTTCCATCTGTGCCGGCAATCAGGTCCCACCTATAGTAAGGATTCATGTTAATTTGAGTATAGTATAATGTATAGATTCTCATCTCATGCTTCAAACTATTCTGAAACTACAGCTTAGGAGTGTTCTTCAGAAACTTGAAGCTGATCATCAGGGTAGTAATAAAAGGCTAGCGGAACTTGTTGATCAATGTGAAGCCTTAAATAAGGGAAGGGAAGAAACCATAAGTATTTCATGTGTTGATGATTCACATTTCAATGGTTTGTTGATGATTTACATTTTTGTTATAGCTTCCAGAAACAAATATATATGTTTTCTTTTTTCTTAGACTATTCAGGATAGGCGTCTTGATCATGTACTAAATCTTAGCAAGTCTTCTGAAATTTTACGAAGTCTTTCGAAGCTAAAGTGAAGTCTTATGAAGTCTTCTGAAATCTTACGAAGTCTTCCAAATTTTTTTGTCATTTAAGTGGAGTCCAAACTTATTTATGTCGAGGAATGGTCTAAAGATCCAATTGTAATAGTTTTTTATGTTGTGTTTTATAATTGCTATGTGTATTTATTTAGTTGTGAATTATTTTGTAAACTTGAAAATATGTTGATGAAAATAAATTGGTAAATATGTTGATGTCTACAATATTAATGAAGTTATTGATAAAACATAGCAAAATACATTTTAACCATTCTACCCACTTATAGCAAAACAGAACAATACAAAAAATTAGTCAAATTTACTAAAACTAAAGGATAAGATTTCTCAAAAAAAACTTGTTCAGGTTCACAAAAGATCAAACAATACATAAGTCTCACTAGAAGAATTTTTGGAAGACTTTTCTAAAAGTCTGTCTTATAGGAAGTCTTCTTTTAAAATTATCAATAACAAAAGACTTCTTAAGAAAATTTTTTAAAAATTAATGAGAAAAAAGGTTCACAAAAGATCAAACAATACATAAGTCATCAGAAGTTTTCTTGGAAGACTCGGAAGACTTCTCAAGTAGAGTTTTCTTGGAAGACTCGGAAGACTTCTCAAAAAGTCTTCTTCGTAGACTTGACGAGAATTAAGCAGGAAACTTAAATTTTAAGCGAAAGTTAAAATTTTAAATTTCATGAAAATTAAAAGGTATATCTTATGATCTAAGAAAAGACATTAAACAACTGATATTCTTGAAATTACTTGACACTTATGAAAATTTAAAAAAAAACATATTTTGAAGTTACTTAATACTCTTGAAAGTACAAATTTTACAAAAACAAACGTAGAGGGCTTCTTAGAAGTATTTTCTGCGAATATTTCTTAAGAAGTATTATGAGATTAGCTAGAAACATTAATAAAAATAAATGTTTATAACCTCATAATTATAATAAATTAAGTTATGAATTCTACTCATGAGTCTCAATATTGACTAATAAATATGAATTAACAAGAAAATATTAAAAATTTATTTTAAGTTTGGAGAAAATTGAATTTTAATAAAGATTGACGTAGAAGACTTTCTAAGAATTCTTCCGCGGGAGACTTACTAAGAAGTCTTCTCCGAATGACTTCTTAAGAAATCTTATATTTATGTCATTTTTGCGATTGTAATTTTATGAAGGAAGACTTCTTAAGTACTCTACTCTACAGAAGACATTTTGAGAAGTCCTCCTTTGTAAATATTGGTTTACTTTTGAATTTGAAAAATTCTCGAAAATGCCAGAGAAGGCTTCTCGAGAAGTCTTCTCGGATAAATATGTTAGTTTTGCAGCCGAAAGTCTTCTCGAAAATGCCAGAGAAGACTTCTCAGGAATTAATTTTGGGGAAGACTTTTATAGAAGTCTTCTGAAAGTCTTCCCAAAGTCTTCTCAATGTCGCAAGAAGTCTACCTTCAATACTTTTGAAATTGATTTTATTTGACTTTTCCAAAGAAGACTTCTAACAGAAGACTTCTTCTCTAGTAACCAAAGGTTTGACCAAAAACCCGAAAACAAATTTGAGAAGACTCCTACAGAAATCTTCTTCGAGAAGACTTCTAAAATATTAAATGTTTATTATAATTTTTCAACTGCAAAAGTAACCTACGCAGACTTCTTGTGACAGTGAGAAGACTTCGGGAAAACTTTTAGAAGACTTTCCGAGAAGTCTTCTATAAAAAGTCAAATTTTGAGACAAACTTTGGACAATTGCAAAAGTAATCTGTTTCTCTCGGTTTTCGGTTTTTTATTCTGAAAGTATTTCCGAAGTCTTCTGAAAGTCTTCGCGAACAGATCTAAAAAAATAGAGAGATTTCATACTTTGAACCTGTGAGATGACTTGCTTAGCTTCTCCAGACACCCAGAATTTCACTACAAAAATTACCAAGTCGTTAACGACCAAGAATCATGAGCTTCAATAACTCTATGAACCTTAGAAAGCTTAGAATCAAAATCTCGGTTTTTTGGATGAATTAAAAGAGAAAGCGAAAGAGATGTGATTTATGTGTATAAGTAGTGAGATATGAAGAGTAAAAATTTAAACTTTGGTGCATTAAGAGCTTCAAATTGGTTATTCATGGTGGTTGGTGTATTGATGTAATGGCAATATTGTAAATACTTGGTAAATATGAGGATTATAAAGTAAAAAAGTCATTTTGAAAAAGAAAGAAAAAAATAATGGTATTTTTGTGAATAACTCGAACTTCTAGGGTGAATAGGAAAAAAAACGTTTCAAAAAAAACATGAGTTATTTTAAAACAAATATTAGACGAATGATCAAATATCTCATTCTTCGAACAAACTCAAGAGTAGCTGATTGGAATCTTGTCATGATATTTTATTAAAAGATTTATAGGAATAAAAATAAAGACAAAAATATTTAATCTGAATGAAAGAATATACATATGTATATGTGTATATATATATATGTATATATATAGTTCTCCTAATATTAAAAATCACTTCGATTTGAAGAAGTATATTTCTCGGATTATCAGGAACAAATAATATATTAGAAACCACCTATTTAAAAAATAATTTCTATAAATAAAAGTATATGCATTAGAGTAATCACATAAATCAAAACCAATACTTTTTATTTATTTACAATTATGTTTTTGGTAAATAAATCAAAACAATCATTTTATTTACTTTATATGGTATATAATTAAACTTTAGTGATATTACAAAGATATATAGTATATTTTAATATAATATTTATTATTGACACTTCCTACTCTTGTGATTTTATTAAAATTCTTATATAAGCTTTTAACAATAATTAACACACTTATATATTGTTAGATAGTATATAATTTAATTTAAATAATATTAATATATATATATAATATGAATATCTATTAATGAGACTTTATATTCATACGATTTATGATCATTTCTATCTAGCTTAAACGAAAAAAGGTTAAACCATTGATTACAAAATTCTCAATGTGGAACTTTAACTATTTTTTAGTAATTTATAGTCGTTTTAAAAAAATTAATATAATATATAAGAAAATAATAATTTTTTTATTATATGCTTAACGTGATTGTTTAATTTATTTTAATAATATAAAATTAAACAAAAAGAGAGAGGATACAAAAATTGTTATCAAATATATATTATTCATAATCATTAACTGTCAAATATATGTTAATCATATTATGTAATCCCGTACCTTTTATTTAAGGAAAAAATTGATAATATTTTTTGTACACTACTAATCAATTTGATAGTTAGTTTAATAAAAACATAATGTATATTTATATTGACCAATTTATTTTCTATGGATTCTAAGAATTATCCTAATAATGACATGTGACTATGAAAACATGTTGTAATGCTCCAAAATTAATAATAGATGATTCAATAATCTAATTTTAGTGAAACATTACTGACCATATTTATGTAACATCCTTGTTTGTGGTATTTGGAAAGCTTTAAGATAATTTATTTTACTTTAATCATGGGGGCTCCATAATCTTGCATCTTAAATCGACGACTCGTCAAAGACATATATAAATTTCTAACAATTTCGCTTTTATTTTATAATCGATGTTTTCGTATTTCTTTTGGAGGAATTTTCTTGTTTACCACTTTCATGGTATCTTTATCCATAATTACCACTACTAAAGAAATATTTTCAAAAATACTTTTTCTTTAAAAGACAAAAGACTCTTATATTATTGTTCTCTATATATATATATATATAATAAATAATTATTTAATAAATAAAAAAATACAAAAATATTTTTTTTTATGTTTTCGAATTATATTTTTCAAATTCGAACTTTTTATAATTTTTTTTAAAAAAAAATCGAATTTTGTTTTTCATAAATTCTTTTTAAACTCGAAAATTATGTTTGAAACTATTTTTTAAAATTTTTTAATATATTTTAAATATTTATTTATATATTTATTAGAATCCTAAATTTCACATTCGAAAAACCCTATTTCACCCCTCAACTCTAAATCATAAGTCTAGATTAGTTAACCATATGGTTATAAACATTTTTTTTCTTCGCTAAAAAAAAGAATAAAAATAGTTAGTATAAACATGAAAAATGATACTATGAATGTAGTATTTTTGACAATTTTTTTTTTTTTCATTCGTTGGTGACTTTTTCCTTTACAGTTTACACTCTCAAATAAAGTTACTTTTTTCACTTCATTCGCTTCTCTCAGCGTAACTAACATTTTCTTTTACTTGGTCAGTTCAAATATTGGTTTAGTGGTCAAATTTGGATCACCGCCTTTCATCGTTACTTGAGCTTAGATGTAAATCTTCAGTTTCCATAAATAATACTTTTACATTTCTAAGCCACTAGATATAAAGTTTTTCTTAGGTTCACTCCATGAGATTCTTATGAACATGTAGGTCCATCCTTTAAGACGAACCTGTAGGTTCATAATAGTTGCCATTTTATATTTAATTTTTTTTTAAACAAAATCTTCCCAAATCATATTATAATTTTAAATAAAAAGTAAAAATAAATAAACTCTTGGATAAATTCTGAACTCTTGGATAAATTCTAAACTCGTAAATAAATCTTAAACTCTAACTTTATAAACAATAAAAACTAATTCCTAAACACTAAACTCTAAACGTTATAACCAAAGCTCTAAACCCTAGACTCTAAACTCTAGAATTTAGAATTTACCCAAGTGTCTAGAGTTTATCCAAAGGCTTAGGGGGTTACCCAAGAGATTAGGATTTACACAAAAATTTAGAATTTATCCAAAAGTTTAGGGTTTAGTGTTTTTCTAGCCGTGTTAACAATGTTAAAAAGGTTTTCTTTTTTACACTTACTACTATTTTTTATTTATTTTTACCTTTTTATTTTAAAAACTTAATATGACTTGGCAAATTCTTATTACTAGGTGTTTGCCATAATTTTACGAGTAGTTATATTATATAATGAAATATGTATTATCTACACTGTTATAATTTTTGAATAATAATTAGAAATTTAAAATTTAAAATTTTAATTTTTAATTTCAAATATTTGGATAATCAAAAATTTCAGTATATATTTTTAGAAGATATGTAAGATTTAAAATAGTTCAAAAACATAAACCTTAGTAATTAAAAATCTTTTTCTTACAAAAAAGAATATTATAATTAATTCAGATAATTGGTTGTAGAATTACTTTATATCTGTAGGTCTCAAGAATACAAAAAAAAGTGTGTTTTTTGTGTAACTCTAATATGACCAATACAATGATCAGAGACTTTTATCATGAATGATCTTTTGTAAAAGGGCAAATCTCCAAAATAACACCTTTCTAAGTTTATATCACAAAAATAGCACTCAAAAACTAAAATGACCAAAATAGCACCTTTCTAAGTTTATCCTTTGAAAATTTTAATTTTTTTATTTTTCAAAATTTGAAATCTTATCCCCAAAACCTCATTTCTCAACTCTAAACCCTAAACCCTAAACTCTAAACCCTAAACCCTAAACTCTAAACCCTAAAACCTAAACCCTAAACCCTAAACCCTAAACCCTAAACCCTAAACCCTAAACCCTAAACCCTAAACCCTAAACCCTAAACCCTAAACCCTAAACCCTAAACCCTAAACCCTAAACCCTAAACCCTAAACCCTAAACCCTAAACCCTAAACCCTAAACCCTAAACCCTAAACCCTAAACCCTAAACCCTAAACCCTAAACCCTAAACCCTAAATCCTAAACCCCACCCTTTAACTCTAAACCCTAAGTTTGTGACTTTTGATAAAACATTAAGTGCTATTTTTGTGACTTTTGACCTTGAGTGCTAGTTTGAGAACAAAAACTTGATTTAGTGCTATTTTTGTCTTTTTCTCTTTGTAAAAGGTTTTGTGTGTGCTTTAAAAACATAAAAATTATAATAATTCCTTGCCTACAAATATAATTCTTTTATATAATAATATATAACAATTAATTTTATTTCTATAAAAAATGCTAAAGTATTTTATTTAATTATATATAACTAATTGATAAATAAAGAAATTGATAAAACATATATATTCTTTCTCTAATTCTACAATTAGTTACAATAAGTCATTATTTGTAATATCATTTGTGTTATTTGGTAATTTGTATTAATTAGTTCTAGAGTTACCTTTTATTTTTAGATCTGATTAAAATAATAACTAATAAATGTCAATTATAACTATTTTTAAAAACTTAACCTATTAAAGACACATAATCAAAAGTCAACTAAGTGGCTTCTCAATTAATATACAGTATGATTTATCTCTTTAAAACTAAGGATAAATTTGGTTAAGGTAAATATAAAAACATTTGTTTAGGAAAATGGTAACTATTTTATCAAACACTAACTCATTCAACCAAATGTTTTTAATTAAAACTAATAATAGTTTACATATCTTTTAAAATTATTGTTTTAATTTATTTTAAATTAAATTAAAACATACTTTTTCAAGAGGGTGAACCTGTAGATTAATGTTTCTTTTTTTTCTAAAACTGAATATGAGGTGGCAAGGGGGTGAACCTGTAGATTCACCAACCAATAATAGCTTGCCACTTCGTATTCAAGTTTTTTTCTTAAAAAGAAACAAAATCTTGCCAAATCATATGACGTTTTTAAAATAAAAAAAGTAAAGTTAAATAAAAAATAGTAATAGCTGAAAAAAATATTTTTTTAAGATTGTTAATGCCGTCAGAAAAACAGTAAACTCTAAATCATAAACACTAAACCCAAAACTTTTGTGTAAACCCTGAACTCTTGGGTATATCCTAAACTTTAAATCATAAACACTAAATAAGAAATCCTAAACAATATACCCTAAACGTCATCAGCAAAAATCTAAATCATAAACCCTAAATCTTAGAGTTTAGGATTTATCAAAGGGTTTATGATTTATCCAAGGGTTTAAGATTTACCCAAAAGTTTAGGATTTATCCAAGAGTTTGAGATTACGGTCTTGTTGACGGCGTTAGCAATGTTAAAAACAATTTTTTTTTGCAGCTACTACTATTGTTTCTTGATTCTTGCTTTTTTATTTTTAAAACTTAATATGACTTGGTAAATTTTTATTATTTTGTTTCTTAAAAAAAATTGAATATAAGGTGCTAAAAATTGAATATAAGGTGCTAACTATTATTGGTTAGTGAAATTATAGGTTTACCCTAGATGGTGAACTAAAAATAGATCCTAAATATATGTTGTTTAAATTTATTATTATTGTTTAGACTATGTACAATGGTTTACTATATTCAACACCCTAATTTTTTTTTTTAGCATTTCATATCATTTTCTCTCTCTTCCACCTAATAATTCAACATCCACTTTATTTTTAATCTCTACAATAGTTTTGTTTAATAAAATTCTACACCTTACCCCACTATTTTTATTTCATATTTTTATATTTTTCTATATAATGACTACTTATTCATATATTTTGATTGTAAATGATAGTTGTTGAGATTTTTGTCAAATAATAATTATTAGGATCTATTTAACAAGAAAAAATGTTTAAAACATCAGAATAATTGATTATTGATGAAAAATGAGTTTTTTCTATATACAAATGAAATAAAAGTAATCTCTATTTATAAATCGTAAAACAAATATGAACTTTGATATAATTTATTTTTTAAAAATAATTTATTATAAAATAAATGAGTTAAAAGTATTGGATAGAGATAAAAAACAAAAAATCTAGTTAACCACTTAAAATTTGATTATCCAAATTTTTTGTATAACTTAAATAAAGATATGTCTGCGCATGCGTGCCAACACGCTTCTAACATTTCTATCAATTATAATATGCCACATGGCAAAGCAGATCCACCAAAAGAAAATTTCAACAGTTTAATCCACGTTGGTTTCTCAAAAAATTAAACAAGCTCACTGTACAGTATTCAAAAGTTGAATATTTCTAACATGTCCACTGTAGATAGTCTTATACATTGCTTAAGGATGTTTTGATTATTAAAAGAAATATTTTACGAACAAAAAGACGTGTAGATGCCGGAAAACTTGATAAGAAAAAGTAATATATTCTATTTAAAATTTATAACTATCGTTTATAGGTCTATTGTTTAAGGATTTTTCGATTTCTAAAAACAAATATTATAGAAACGAAAAGACGTGTAGAAGGCGGAAAACTTGATAAGAAAATATATATTCTCAAAGTACAAAACATGTCTGATATAGAAAGTGGTATAAATACAACGTCAAAAAGTACTACTTAAAATAAACAGAAAAAAATCTACAAATTAATAAATATGTACATAAGAGTTTTAATGTAAGTTTACAAGTATCACTTAACAAGAAAACACTAGCCTCAAATGTTTATATGATGTAATACATACTCCAAAAAATTCTCTCTTCTTTAGTTATTTGTGTTTCACTCATCATACGATTTATTAAAAATCTTTTTGTCTATTAAGCTCAATACAAATATCCCCATAATCTATTTATATCCCGTATATATTTTGTGGATAACCCTAATCAACTTCCCAACGAAGATATATTCTTAATCTTTCTTATGAGATATTTCTAAATCTTGTACAAAGTATTTTGGAAATCTTTTTCTTGTGAATTATTTTTGTAACAGAAATAAGATGAAATAGTGTCAAAGAGGAATTGAACCCGGATATTTGGGGTTAAAAATAATTACAAACTAATGAATTTTATTCTGTTGCTTGGCTTCAAGTAACATGTACTTTACCTGTAGCTTGGCTCCATCTCCAGTCTCTAAGTCAGCAACTCATATCCAGCTCAATCTTTCCATTGTTCTATTTCGTTGCAAGAGATCCTGCTGAACTTCCAAACTGGTACAAGTTGTACGTCAAAACTCTGCATCTTCACTCACGTCATGCAACTATTCTAATCTCTCATCTTCAATTGGTCACTCTAGCTCCAATTCTATTTTTGTTGAGAGTATTTTTGCGTAGTACATGTCGTTCAATAAGATATTCAAACTTATCAACATTTTAGATGAGAAACTTCAAAAACTCATTGAAAATCTGCGCTAACAATATTTCCCGTTTTGAGTGCATTTTAGAACTCAAGCATCAGTCATGGTGATCGTCTTTAGCATATGCATTAGTATTACTCAACTTGTGAAGTATGTCAGCATATCTCTTTCAAATCCATTTCTTGACGTACCAGCATCAGTGACTTTTTCAAGATAAGAAAATTGACACTACAATCTCTACTTGCACTTCATCTTCTTGTAGACTTTCCACTCAAGTATATAATTTTGTAACCTATAGAATCCACAAAACTTCATCGGATAAAAAATATTTTTCAGAGAACCATAGTAAAAGCTTATGAGATGTTTTATGGTTCGAATAGTAAAATATCGGTTTTGTAAGATGGACCTTTAAAGTGAAAAAGATTAACTCTAAATCCTGAAATGAAGAAAGAGATCTCTTAATCTAGCTACGGCTTAAGAAAATAATCTATATCGTGTAAGAAAAACTGGATTCATTCTTTTGTAAAGAGAGGATCTTATGAATAAAGTGTATTGCTCAAGAGGTTGAAACGATGATTCCTGAAGAAGGTATTTCCCATATCTTTTATGGATTGGTTAAGTCGATCTTGTACAAAGTACTCAGCCAGTCACTCGAATTTTAAATCTGACAATGGGGTTGGCGCCCGAGATCTTGGCAGAAGTTATTGGAACCAAATTTTAAGTCCATTGTACTGGATAAAATATCCGGGAATTGCCACAAATACCACATTTAGAATACTATTTTTCATGTTTACGGTAACTACTTTTACCTTCACGTTTAATGAAAAGTAAAAGACATTTATACCCTTAGGGTTAACTAATCCAGACTCATTATTTAGAGTTAAGGGGTGGGATAAGGTTTTTGAAATGTGAAATTTATGATTCTAATAAATATATAAATAAATACTTAAAAAATATAATTAAAAAAATATATATTTTCAACATAATTTTAGATTTTCAAATAGAAATTTTGAAGAAATTGTTTTTCGAAAAAAATAATAAAAAATAATAAAAAAGTTTGAATTTGAAAAAATATAATTCGAAAACGTAATTTTTTAAATTTAAATAATTATTTATTATATATATATATAGCAAACAATGATATAATAGTCTTTTGCCACTTAATGAAAAATATATTTTTCAAAATATTCCTTTAAAGGTGGTAAAAATAAATAATAGTACCATGAAAGTGGTAAACATGAAATTTCCCTTTAAACATGAAGGAGGAATGGGAACCTATTTAGGTATCCCGGAAGACATAAGTGGCTCCAAGTGCAAATTGTTTGCATTTCTCAAGGATAAGTTGATGCACTGAGTAAATGGATGGACATGTAGATGGCTCTCAAAAAGAGGGAAGGAAGTATTGATAAAATCTATTCTGCTAGCTCTTCCGACTTACGTCATGTCTACTTTCCTACTCCCTTTGGAGATATGTGAAAACCTTGATAGTGCCATTGCACAACTCTGGTGGAGTTCAAATCCACCAAAAAGAGGAATACACTGGGTGAAATGGGAAAAAGTATGTTTACCAAGAGAGGAGGGTGGGATTGGGTTTCGTATGATCCATGAGTTCAATCTGGCACTGTTGGCAAAACAATTATGGAGGCTAGTTCAGTCTCCAGACTCATTGGTTGCCGGGGTCTTGAGGGGAAGATACTTCATATTAAGTTCGCCACTAAGAGTAAACTCTGCTAGTAGCTCATCCTATGTGTGGACTAGCATTTCTGCTGCAAGGAAGTTGTTACTACTGGGAATCAGACAGAAGATACACTCAGGTTATGACGTTAAGGTGTGGGAGGATACGTGGATTCCAACCACCCCTGCGAGGCCAGCTATCACTGTTGCGCCAGTTATGCATCCCAATATGAGAGTCATCGATCTCATTAATCAGGCATCAAAGAATTGGGATCTTGGACTATTGGAGAACTATGTCAATCTTGATGACATACCACTCGTAAGAAGTTTGGCCATAAGCTAAACTCATCATCGTGATACTTTCTGCTGGAGCTACACAAGGAATGACCAATACACGGTTAAATCTGGATATTGGGTGGCCCAGAATTTATTGAAGACGGAGGAAGAGAAGGAGGTCTTGGAGCCGAGTATCACCAAGCTTCAAGCCTTTGCTTGGAAGTTAAAGGCGCCTACGAAGATATGTCATCTTATATGGCAGTTGTTAACTGGTCATGTGGCAGTAACAAGTAACTTAGCAATACGCAATATGAGATGTGATAACTACTGCCCAAGATGTGGAGAATTATAAGAATCTGTAACCCATGCCATTTTTGAATGTCCGCCAGCTCTACAAGTTTGGTCCTTATCAGCAACTCCAACAAGCCAGATGTATTTCCAGTACCAAGTGTCTACACAAATATGGACTACCTATTCTGGAGGAGAAACAATATTATCGAGCCATAACAAGACATGTACCATTTTCTCTGGATAATCTGGTATATTTGGAAGGCTAGGAATGATAAACTGTTCAGGGGGATATACAGAGATCCTTTGGAGTTAGTTCGGTATGCAGAAAGTGAATGTCAAGCCTGGTTTGATGCGAACGAAGTGGTACAACCAGTGGTACAAGATAACAATATTGAGAATCCCCAAGTCGTAAGCTTAGGTAATATTTGCTTGTTAGATGGATCTTGGACAGCCTCTGCCAATTTTAGTGGATGTGGATGGGTTTAGATGGACAGTGGTGGGAACATTCAGCTCATGGGGACAAGAAATTTCACTCGACACGAATCAGCCTTGCATTCGGAAGTAGAAGCATTGCGGTGGGCATTGGAGAATATGCTTCAGCACTCAACATGTCAGAGCTTTGGGATAGACTGTAAGGAGCTGATTGCAATGATAAAAGAACCTCATGCTTGGCCAAGCTTTGCGACAGAATTGGAGAGGATAGAGACGCTATAGATATGCTTCCCGAATTTCAACATCATTCATGTTCCACGAGCGCGCAATCAAATTTCAGACTTTTTAGCTAAGACTGCTAGATCTTTCCATAGGGAGTTACAATTGTTCTATTCCAGTCTGGTTATCCAGGCCACCTCAAGTTTGAGTAATAGAATGACAGTTTGACGTAAAAAAAAAACTATTTAAAAATTATTTTAAATATTAAATATTAATTTAATAAGAACATTACTATCTTTTACCTTTTTGATAAATTTTATTTTGGTCCCTTAGATTTTTGAAGACTATTTAATAAACAAAAACTTAAAAGAAAATATTAATGATATTTGCCCATTTTTATTTTCAATTAAAAAGGGGATTTTTTTGATGTTTATCACTATTTTAGTACCACTATTCATGTTTACCACCACTAAAGAGATATTTTCAAAAATATGTTCTTCATTAAGTGGTAAAAAACTCTTATACCCTTGTTTTATATATATATATAATTATTTAAATAAATAAAAAATAAAAATAAAAAGAAAAAGAATTTTTTTTATGTTTTCGCATTATAGTTTTTCAAATTCTAATTTTTACAATTTTTTTTGAATACTTTTTTATGAAACCTTTATTTTTTCTTTTTTTTTAAAAAAAAAAATATTTCTTTTTGAAAATCGAAAAATATTTTTGAAACTATTTTTAAAATATTTTTTAAGTATTTATTTATATATTTATTATAATCCTAAATTTTACATTCCAAAAACCATACTTCATCTCTCAACTCTAAATCCTAAGTCTATATTAGTTAACCTTATGATTATAAATATATTATACCCTTAATAAATATGATATTTTTCACAATTTCTTCCTTAGATGTGGGTCCTGTTCAGAACTACGCTAGGCGCTAGTCGGGCGGTTAGTCTACGCCTAGCGAGTTAACGAAAAATCGGAGAGTATTCGGAAATTACACGAGACCTAGTTTTTAAGCTTTTTCTTTATTTTATAGATAAATAATATATTTGCAAAGAGAATACAATGATATGTATCGGCTGAGTTGGTAAAGGATTGGTTATATTTCGTGAGGTACCTGAGTTCGAATATCAAAATTGCCATTTTTCGTCCCTTTTATTATTTTTTTTTCCTTTTAATGAAGGCTAAAAGCGTAATTTCGTAATCGTCTCCTTCCTTTAGACCTATTATTTTTCTGAGAACGGCAGCCATTTTTTTCACTGATTTAACTCCTTCTCTTCTTCTTTTAGCTTTTAGTTTGTAACAAATAATGATAAATCTATCAAATATCACTGAATCTACATTAAAATGAAAGAAATGGTGATTTTTCTCATAGATCCGAGTTTTGTCTCGAACAGACCAAAATCGGGACGGTAAGAGGCCGCCAAGCGCTTCACCGCTGCGGAATCGGCCGCCTTGAGCGCGTTTTCGAACAGGGGATGTGGGTTATAAATGTATTTTACTTTGGACAAATCTCTAAAATAGTACCTTTCTAAGTTTATATCACAAAAATAGCCCTCAAAAACTAAAATGGCCAAAAAAGCATTTTATCTTTTGAAATTTTTTTTTTTTTTCAAAATTTGAAATCTTATCCCAAAACCTCATTTCTAAACCCTAAACCCTAAACCCTAAACCCTAAACTCTAAACCCTAAACCCTAAATCCTAAATCTTAAACCCCACCCTTTAACTTTAAACCCTAAGTTTGTGACTTTTGATAAAACATTAAGCATCTATTTTTGTGACTTTTGACCTTAAATGCTAGTTTGGGAACAAAAACTTGATTTAGCGCTATTTTTGTCTTTTTCTCTTTTACTTTTAATGAATGTAGTATTTTATTCTAGGGTTATAAATGTATTTTTAAACATTTGGACGGAGCATTGAGAAGAATCCCAAAAAAAAAAAAACCAAATATAAATCGGGTCTCGGGGTTCCTCTTCTCCCAGACTCATTACTTTTTTTTCTCTCTCTCTAGCTAGCTTCCACGGATCCAAAAGTCCTACAATTCAAGTCCAATGTCGCGTCTGTGAAACAATGGGGGCTAGCTCCGCAGTCTCTCTTGTTCGATTTGGGGTTGGCACAAGTAATCATGAATTGCGCCTGAAAAAGTGGACGAGGAGGCTTCTATGGTTTGATACTCGGAAACGATTTAGCTGCTGCGCAGATATGCTAGCACCGATCCGCCAGTCGGAGGAACGGCGTTTCGAGCAGAAGACGAGCGCCCATGGAGCCGGAATCAAACCTTCTTCCTCCGCAATGCCATTTGCATCTCCCAAGTAAGTTTCTTTTTTTTTCCCAAAGAGATGGGCTTGAATTGTTCATCAATTGTGGGGTTTGTGGCAGGTCTCGGTTTGTGCCCAAGCAGGAAAAGTTCTACCCTCGTTGCACTCCAAGGCTTACTGGCCCTCAGTCCCGTGATACTCCGCCTAAAAGAGGTGACTTAACTTCTCTGTCCTTGTGCGTTCCCCTGTCATGTTGCTTGTTTTCACCTTGTCAGTGCCATAACTGTAGACACTGGGATTGCTAATGAAAAGGATTGGGGCATCGATTTGTTGACTGAGAATGTGAATGAATCTGGGATTAATGAAGATGGCAGTACTTGGTTCAGAGAAAGCGGACAGGACCTCGGAGAAAATGGGTACAGATGTAGGTGGACTAGGATGGGCGGTCGATCTCATGATGCTTCTTCTGAGTGGACTGAAACGGTACAAAATGTTTTTTCTATATTTCAATTTTGACAAGCTCCCTTGTTTTTTTTGGTGAGAAAACCTTATGAGGTTATCTTCGTAACCCCATCAAGTATCACCCCAGATGGACGCTTTTAATTAGATTTATTGGTATTCATGACAGTGGTGGGAGAAAAGTGACTGGACCGGATACAAAGAATTAGGTTTTTTTCCCTATCCTACACTCCTTGATATTGTTCATTTCCTGGAAAAAAAACATCAGATATGACTTGATATGTGGTAGAAACTTGGAAGCATTTCTTCAGAGTTGGTCAAATTGGGATGCTAAAATGGTTTTTAGTCTTATTATTTACTGGTGTGTCAATTCTATGAGTGAACTTCTTGCAGGCGTGGAGAAATCTGGTAAAAATGCTGAGGGTGACTCTTGGTGGGAAACTTGGCAAGAAGTCCTTCATCAAGATGAGTGGAGGTCTATATCCTATCCTTCCATTTGCCAAAAGTATCTAAATTGTTAGATTCTTACACTCTTATCGAACTTCAGTAATCTAGCTAGGATTGAAAGGAGTGCACAAAAACAAGCTAAATCAGGAACTGAAAATGCTGGTTGGTACGAGAAATGGTAGGTCAATAACATCACTAATTGTAAATATATTACCGTGCAGTGTCTACTTTTCTTTTGATATAAGGGAGAAGCTGGACTAAAACTATTATTCAATGAAAACCAGGTGGGAGAAGTACGACGCTAAAGGATGGACAGAGAAAGGAGCACATAAGTATGGTAGACTAAATGAGCAGTCATGGTGGGAAAAGTGGGGGGAACATTATGATGGAAGAGGATCTGTTCTCAAATGGTTTTCTCTAACTTCTATATTTTATTTTGCTAGTCTTAAACTTTTGGCAGAAGACGTATAAGATTAAGAAGCATCCTACTGACCCAGTTGGAACATTAATCTTTTGTTTATGGTTTTTATATTTTGTTATCGGTGAACTATTCAGGACAGATAAGTGGGCTGAGACAGAGTTGGGGACAAAGTGGGGAGACAAGTGGGAAGAGAAATTTTTCAGTGGGATAGGTTCGCGGCAGGGGGAGACTTGGCATGTTTCACCTAATAGCGACCGTCAGTTTCTTCTTCTTGTTACTTAAATTCTCTTATTTAGCTATGTTTGTAATCCTGCCTAAACCAGATTTTCTCCCACATGTCTAGGTTGGTCAAGGACGTGGGGTGAGGAACACTTTGGAAACGGGTAAGGAGTTTTGATTACTAAGCCCTCAATTGTTGATTATTTTTTAAATGAATGAACAACATACACAAAATGGCATTTGAAACAATCGAGGTCTAATATAAAGGTCATTGATCGCAGAAAGGTTCACAAGTATGGAAAAAGTACGACAGGAGAAAGCTGGGACATAGTGGTGGACGAAGAAACATACTATGAGTAAGAGAGAATAATTTACACTGTAAGAAATTTTTGTGATTTGTATGAGGTTTATTAATGGATCATGTTTTGGTGAAGGGCCGAGCCGCACTATGGTTGGGCAGATGTGGTGGGTGATTCAACACAGTTGCTCTCGATTCAACCCAGAGAGAGGCCACCGGGTGTCTACCCAAACCTCGAGTTTGGGCCATCTCCGCCTCCTGAGCCCGATCAACCGCAATGACATCCTTTCTGTTTGTTTAGCTTATTATTAGCATAATAATAGCCTTTTTTGCCTCATCATTTTTCTATAATTTTTGAACGTTGTGAATTATCGGTTTATGTAATATAATTCTAATCCCTTTGATCTCGCCTCCGTACTTCGGAATTTCTGGCTCAAGTATCTAATTAGTATTGGTCGTCAGACAAACCCTTCAATTTCTATCTATGAAATACATGTTTGCTAGATCAACTGATCATAAATTTGTCTACAGCCATAAGTGTTATCCTTTAAGTTGAACTAGATTTTGATTTTGATTCGTGCGTCTGCGCGGATGTACTTTTCAAAAAAATATGTGGCTAATTTTTTCATGTTAATATTAGGGATGGATTAAAAATCCAAATCTGAAGAACCGATCCGAAAGTGTAGTACCAAACCTGAACTAAAATTTGATTAAATATTTAAATTATTCAAAATTTTGATACTTAGATAACAAAAACCGGATCCGATCCGAACCAAAGTATTTCATATACCCAAATATATCCGAAAAATATTTATATACTTATATATATTAATTATTTTTAAATTTAATGTATATAAGAACATCCAAAATATATATGATACTTTTAAATTGGTTTAAATACTTGAAAATATATACAGATAGTCAAAAATAAATTTCTAAAATAGTTAAAGTATACTCAAAACACCAAAAATATTTAAAATAATTTTGAGATCCAAATATTTAAACCAAACCAGTTTATATGTGAAGTTTAGCTATTCTTACATATGTTATTCAAATTTATATGTAAGATATTATTTTATTTATAGATTTTGAGAAATTTAAAGTATATAATGAATTTTAAAAATTCTAAAATAATTTAAATGTGTTATCCGAACCCAAACCGAACCCGCAAAGATCCAAATAGAATTCAAATCAAAATTTAGAAATATCTGAATGGGACCGAAATCTTTGACCCCGGAAACCCGAAACCCAAACAGATCCGAACCGAACCCGTATGGATACCCGAACGTCCACCCCTAGTCACTATTATATATCATATATATATACATGTCATCGTATAATTAATCGTATTTTATACATGCCATCATATAATTTATAGTATTTTATATGTACCATCATATAAATAATCACATATATTATATTTTAAAAATTTAATATGAAATATAAAAACCATAATTTAAATTGGTATATGAAATTGGCCTTTTTATTGTATTTTTCATAAATATATTGAAAACATATTTTTAATAATGGTTATTAGAAAATATTTTAGTAAAAATAAGATTTTGAATATATGCATATTTTATAATCAATTTTTGATATAAATCAACTTTAAATTATTATTTTGATTTGAGATATGTATATAAAGATTAAATTTTATTTTATGATTGTTTTGGACAAAAAATGTTTTTAGGTATTTAGATTAGTCCATTTTCGTATATTTTAAAGATGATTCAAATAGGTAGTTTTTCATAATATAATGGCGTTCTAATTTTTATTAATAACATAAGTCATTACTTGTTTTTGTTAATATACTGCTATTCATGTTTCCAAACAACATTATATTTTTTTTGGACAAAACTTAGGTTTACCTCCTATGGTGAATCTTTAAATTCACCACCTCTCTTACCACCAATCAAAGTGACACCTAGATAATTAATTAAAAAATATTAAATTTTATTTAAAAAATTTAAAATAATTGAAAAAAAATGATGCCTAACAAAACCCTAAATCATAAATTCTAAATCCTAAATCTAAATCTAACCTCTAAATACTAAACCCAAACATTATACCCTAAACCCAAATAGTAACCCAAACCCTATACTATAAATCCAAATCCTAAACCCTAAACCCAAACTGTAAACCCAAATCCTAGACCCTAAACCCAAACTGTAAACTCTAAACTCAAAACCCAAATTCTAGACCCTAAAACAAACTGTAAACCCTAAACCCAAATTCAAACATTTTGGGTTTAGGGTTTCCGATTTGGATTTAGGGTCTAGGATTCAGGTTTAGGATATATGGTTTGGGTTTATGGTTTAAGATTTGGGTTTAGGATATAGGTTTGGGTTTATGATCTAGAGTTTGAGTTTAGGATTTAGAGTTTAGAGTTTGGGTTTAGGATTAAGGGTTTAGAGTTTAGGTTTAGGATTTAGGGTTTAGAGTTTGGGTTTATGATTTAAGGTTTAGAATTTAAGATTTAGGGTTTTGTCAGTGGCATCATTTTCTTTTTTCAATTATTTTTGATTTTTTTTTTTTAAAAATTAATATTTTTATTAATAATCCAGCTGACACTTTGATTGGTTATAAGAGGGGTGGTGAATTTAAAGGTTCACCTTAGGGGTGAACCAAAGTTTTGTCCATTTTTTTATACTGCTATTTGTGTTTCCAAACAAACCTCTTTTTTTAAACTACTATCCATATTTCCAAACAATTTTTTTTAAACTGCTATTCATGTTTCCAAACAAACATAATTTGTACTTCAGTTTTAATAATATAGATAAGTCCTTCGCTAAACTTCACAAAACAAATTGGCTAATTGGTGGTGTAAGACCCGTCTCAGAGTTGGTTTATTTTTATTTCATTTCATTGAAATAAACCAGTTTGATAGTTTATTTTAGGCATTGGCGTTTGGGTTCAGTTTGGTCTAATTGGGTTCACGATTTTTGGATTCGAGTTTAAAAGTCCCATTTGGGTTCTTAAAATTTTCAGTACGGTTTCGGTTTGGAACCCATCGGGTTTGGATCGGCTCGGTGGAGCTTTACAAGATCCATGTAAATCCGATGTCTAAATTGATCCTATTTGAGTTCAGTTTTCTTGTAACCAAAGTAACCACAATAGACAAAAACAAACCGAAAATAACTCAAATACCTTATAAATTCGAAACCGAACAAACTTAAGTTTGAACACGCCATTCTCGTTCCATTTTCTCTCTAATCTCAATCTTGTTCAGCTTCTGTTTGTACCTATAGAAAATATTTAGAATGTTATTGCATAGAAGAAGATGTATAGAAAATGTATAAGAGGTAGTACCTAACGTCACTTGTAGCCTACACAATAATCAACTATATCCATTCTTTCAATAAACTGCTCTCGAGAAGACTGTAATGTGTTGGTAGGCTTAGATGATTGGTCATCATCTGGATCAGACACTTCAAAATCTGATATACCATGGATTTTACCCACTTTTAGCCATGGTTTATAGGTGTTCTTAGATACATTATAGTTGTTTTGGAGTCTTTTTAGTATGATTTTAGGTTTTGGAGTGATTTGGAGGAAAGTGGTGATTTTGGAGATAAAATGAGAGAGACCTGTAGCTGACTATCGAACCAGTCCAGCAGTCGGCGATTGAAGATGATAATCGATCGACACACACCTTGTATCGTCGATCGACGGCGAAGCGCGCAAAGATCAGACTTGGTTCCAGCCGACTTAAAACCCAAGTCCCACAAGAATAACCAAATTGCCCTTAACAAGTTTTAACCTAATATTTATGTACTCTGCCATTGTTCTAGGCAACACACACTTTCATACTTTCTTTCAAAGCAAAATACTTAGAGTCTTAGGTTTGGAGAGAAGATCCAAGACTCATTCAGAGATTAGTATCGGAACTCCAAGTTTTTCTACTCCTATCTCTTCTATGCAATTTTATTACTATCTTGTTATGAATTGCTTAGCTATGTTTGAGTAGATCTCTTTGTTAAATTTAGGGTTCAGATATTCACGAGGGATTAACCCAAAATATAGAATTTCTAAGTTGTTAGGATATCAATCAATTGAACTGTTCTTTAATGCATGTGTTTTAGAGTAGCTAACTAGGACCTTGTCTATAGATAATTGGGGGCAAGCGGAAGCATGGTCCTTTGTCTGATCTAGTTTACATTGTGCTAGGATGGCTACAATAAGCGACATCTGATTTAGTTAAGCCTAGTGAACGAGTCAAACCCGCGCGGTAAAGCTTTCTAGAAGGAACGTCGATCGACTACTCAGTAGTTGCATCGATCGGCGGGCTGAAAGGTTTATCGATCGACAATCCATAATTGGTATCGATCCGACACTTTTTCAAGACCAACAAGCGACAGCTGAGGTCTTAGACCTAGACAATAGATAGTCTAAAAATACAGAAGTTGATCGACTATTCCTTAGTTTGAGTTCTAGAATATCCAACATACACTTAGTCACTATACCTCTATAATCCTGATTGTCTGAATAGAAACGCTAAGTATAATGCTTTTCTAATCTGGTTAAAACCTCAATTAAACAACCGAGCGACTGCCTTGCTCACCACTGCTATTTATTTTAAACATGTTTGCCTAGCTTAACTACATAACTACTAGATCTTTTGTGTGCCTTAGTTCCCTTTGAATTCGATCCATAAGTACTAGAACTCGACCTCTTATTTGAGAGAGTAAATCACTCCTTAGGGTAATTTGAGTGATATCAAATTTGGCGCCATTGCCGGGGAGTTTTGATCGCCATTAGATCTTATTTAGTTAGGTTTAGTTTAAGTTTTTGTGTAACTTGCAAAAATGATAATTTTTTTTTGTTGTTTTTGAGGTGCATGTCCAGCAGTACCAGAAGCAACAAGGAACAAACACTGCTCTTTTCAGATCCTGCACGCTTAGAACACTCAATCCGCAAAGAAAACCGCACTGCATCGATCGAAAACAACACTTGTTCGTCGACCGACACTCGCCCTCAACCATCGACCAAGACTACTCTTCCGTCGACCAATACTTCCCACCCGACATCGATCAACACTTCACATCGGACATCGATAGATACTGTGCTGCGAGACATGGTTGCGACTATAGTTCTAATTCAGGACGCGAATGGAGACCTGCATGACCAGGAGGGTCATCTACGTAATGCAGCAGGTCAAAAGTTAGTTGATCAGGGGGCTGTAATCCTTGATACTGATGCTGATAATGCAGCTGCTCAAGCTGTAGATGAGGCTGTTAGACTGAGGACATTAACTGATTACAACATGCCAGATCAGTACTACGAGAACAGATATGCCACTCGTCCTCCAGCCATTCAGAGGCAAGACCTTGAGTTGAAGCCTCAGTATTTTACACTCGTGGGAGACACCCTACTGTGGGTTATATCACACGAGCATCCTATGGACAATCTGGAGAGGTTCGAGGATCTAGTTTCTACTATTAAAGCAAATGGAGTCCCTGAGGACTATCTCTTTTGCAAGCTCTTCAAGTACTTACTTTCTGAAGAAGCTTCACAGTGGCTCAAGCAGTTACCACCATGATCTCTTACATCCTGAGCCGACATCAAGAATGCATTCCTGCATAATTTTTTGATGAGGCACGCGCTGAAGACTTGAGGAGCAAGATTGCTACTTTCACACAAGAGCCTACAGAGTCATTCAGAAGTTCCTGGATCAGATTCAAGTCATATCAGAGAGACTGTCCACACCATCGATTCAATGAAGTGCAGCTGCTCAGCACTTTCTTCAGAGGCATCGCACTGGCATATCAGATGGCTCTCGACTCAACTAGTGATGGAAACTTCAACACTAGGAATCCAAAAGAGAGTGTGAGACTTATTGAGAACTTGGCATCCAACAACATCACCAAGAACACTGATTCTGAGAGGAGAAAATCGGCCACTACCCTAGGAAAGGAGCAGATGGACGATGTTCAAGAAGCTGGTTAGCTAGAAGCTGTAGATGTCGACAATGATAGAGATGAAGAGGAGGATGTGAACTTCATCAGTGGTACAGGTTTTAAGAATCATAAGTCTGGGAATCAGAGTGGATACATAAACTCCTATGGTAATGGACAGAAGAGTGGATACAACCAGAGTTCACAGTACCAAAAACCTCTCAGCAGCAACTACAACAGCCGCAACAGAGCTTATGGAATTTTTTCTACCAGAATCCACCACCACAGACTCGAGAGAGCAAGATAGAATCCATGCTTGATCAAGTTCTTGAGGGTCAGCAGAAGTTTATGGTGAACTTCAATGAGAAGATAGATGCTGTCTACATAGAGCTGAATTCAAAGTTTGAGTCTTTGAATACACATGTGAGGAAGTTGGAGACACAAGTGGTTCAGACATGAGAAACTGTTAAAAGGCAGGGGGCCTTCATCAAGGGTAAAGGAGATGAATCACTAAAGCACCACGTGAATACCATCATATATGATGATTTCTGGCAAGTGGTTAAAGAGGAGAAGCTTCAGGAAGGGGACTTCAAAGTCGAGAGCTCCATGAGTTTTGGCGGTTCACACTGGTGTCGACCGAGGCCAAGATATTAACATCGACCGATAGAGACAGACGAATATCGATCGACACCGGTTACTCAACATCGATCGACAGAGGAAGTTGCATCATGCACATCAGTAAGGATCCTAACTCACGAGGAGTTCATAGCTAAACACCCTCATCCACCCAAACCCTTACGCATTAGGAAGTCAGATATCGATCCAAACCATGATCCAGCTACCAATTGACAGACAAACTCAACCGACGATCGACACGACTACTCTAGCGTCGATCGACGACCACCTCTTACATACCGAGTGCAGTTACAAAATATAGATGTAGTACGACTGAATGCACTCAGAAACCCATCCCAGAATCTTTGGTTGGTCTCGGAGAGGGTCTCTCGTCTCGCTCGGTTCGGTCCGGTCTGACCGCCTTAGGATCTTGCTTTAGCTGTGCCTTAGCGCGACTGGCGACCTCTTCTTCCCATTTTACCTGGGCCCAGGCTCGGGATAGCACGTCTTCCATGGTCTTGCACTTGTATTTGGTCAGCTCTTTATAAAGGTCCCCGTCGGGGAGCAAACCTCTCTTGAAAGCAGAGATTGCAGTGGGGATGTTGCATCCGGTAATGGCCACCTTTTCTTGAATGAAGCGGGCTATGTAGCCTCGCAGGGGTTCAGCCGGATGCCGGAGGATTTCGTATAGACGGTCAGAGGTTTTCTCCAGGTCTCTGCTGCTGGCGAATTGCTCCATGAACTTGTCGCTGAGGGTAGCGAAGGAGGATATGGATCTGGAGGGTAGGTTGATGTACCATTGCAAGGCGGGTCCGGTCAGGGTTGAGCTGAATCCCTTGCACATGGTAGCTTCACGCGACTCCTTCGGGAGTGCTACATCGAGCATCCTTTGTCTGTATTAGGCGACATGATCATCCGGATCGCTGGTACCGTCATACGCCTTTATGCTGGGAAAGGAGAATTTCATGGGCATCTCGATCAGGGTGATCTCATCCGTGAAAGGAGTATCGGCGTAGGAGTCGGGGTTGCTTTTCCGGATGGGGGGAGCTACCCCTGGGAGCCTTTCTACTATAAATTGCATAGCGTCGAGCCTTTTAGAGAACATTTGCTCTAGGTAAGCAGCCATAGGAGATTCCATCTTTGCTATTACCTCGGGTGCTTTCTTGTCGGGTTCCGGCTCAGATTCGCTGTCTTCTGCGACGTAGATCCGGGCATCCCTAGGCTTCTCGCGCGTCGCTGCGTCTCCTTGCGACGTCGCACGCGGGAGATTCACGTCTGTCCCAGAGTTAGGTGTCTCTAGAGTTGGCATGGGTCGGATCTAAGTCCGGAAGCGACGCTTCTTGTTACTTGCCGTGTTGAGGGCTTCTTTTTCGTCTCAGAGGGTTAGGTTTTCCGATTCGAGCTGGCTAAGCTTCTCGGCGCTCTGCTCCAGTTGCTTGGAGTGCTCGCGAGTTTCTCCTTCAAGCTTTGGACTTCTGAGGAGAGCTCGGGGTTCTCCACAACCTCTTCTCGAGATTTGTGCAGCTCGGTTACTTGACCTTGTAGACCATCGATTTGCCTTTGGAGCTCGGCTTCTCTTTGGATAGCTTCGGGTAGCTCGGTTTGCTCATCCACCGCTTTTATCACGTAGTTTAGATTACTCCCCTTCTTCTAGCGCCAAACTGTTAGGGGATTTTTGTGTAGGATCTTTGTGAGTACCAAAGAACGATGGATGAGGCTAGTGTTTCGTGTAAATCAAAGAGAAAAAGACTTGAAGAGACGTTTTATTAGATAAACAAGCTGGAACTAAATTTTTTAAGTAAGAACCCTTGTTCTAGTCGCCTATCTCTAGTCTCTAAGTCTTGAAGTGTCAATCCCTTGTTCTAGGGTTTAGGCTCCCAGTATATAGTTGTCTTCAGGTCGGCCTTAGTTGGTTTGAGTAGGTTAAACTCTTCCATATTCGGAAATATGGAAGGTTCTCCTTATCGGAAGTTTTCCTTTTTCCCGGAGGATGGGGGTGGTCCCTGGTACCGGACCCGGAGTGCTTCCTAGCGGGGATCTGGGGCGTCTCCTAGCTGGGACCCAGAGGCCGGTGTCCTTTAAGGGTCTGGAGGAATTCAATACCTGAGTATTTTTCCCCAACACGCATCATCATCGACAATAACCTGTTTGTCTTTGTGGGGCCTCGACCTTTCCCTCTCTACTGGAGCCTCATACGGAACAAACCCGTCCATGCTCGACTCTGCCCTTCTTCGACCGGTAAATCCGGCTGGAACCGAGAACAATGGAGAGCAACAACGCGTCAAACCCGTTTCGGAGTGAACATGGCCCAAAAGAATGGGCCGCCACTGATTAAAGAGATGCCGGCGAGTGCCGCCTCTTCGTCGAAAACCTCCAAGGAGCAGCACTCGAATGGTTCTCTCGCCTGAAGAGAAATTCCATCGGAAGCTTCCGCCAACTCGCCTCGGAGTTTCTCAAACAGTACTCTATGTTCATAGACCGAGAAACCTCCGATGTCAATCTCTGGAGCATGTCCCAAGGAGAGGAAGAACCTCTCTGCGACTTCATAAAACGGTTTAAGATTGTCATGGCTAGAGTCAGCGGAATAAGTGACAAAGTAGCAGTAGACGCACTCCGTAAGACGCTCTGGTACAAGTCAAAATTCAGGAAGTGGATAACCTTGGATACGCCGCGTACTATTCAGGACGCGCTCCATAAAGCCATAGACTACATAATCATCGAAGAAGAGACGAAAGTCTTGTCATAAAAAAAGAGGCTGACGAAAACATCGTCGAAGGATCCCGGGTCGGATCAGAAACCTAAAAGGAGAAACCCTCGTAACAACAAAAACGTCCATCATGGGGAGGAAGAGACCCAGGTAGCGCATAACTATGCCATCATGCTCTGGACCGGAGCAAGGCCGGACGATGGGAAATACATGGACCCGAAATCCGAATTACGACGAAAACGCCTTCTGCAACTTTCACCAGACCCGTGGCCACTCGACCGTAAACTGCAAGGTTCTCGGTGCCAGGTTGGCCACAAATCTGCTTGCGGGAGAACTCGCCGAAGTATCTAGCGTAAAAGACCTCGTCTGCGATTCAGACCGCCCTGCGAAAAATGATAAGGCCCCTCAAGCGGAGAACTCTCTCCAAGGGAACCAATCGGGAGAAAAGCACGAGAGAAGACATGACGAGAAGGACAACGGCAATAGTCACCGCAGGGTCAACATGATCATCGGAGGATCGCAGTACTGCAGCGACACCATCTCCTCCATCAAAGCTTATGAGCGCAAGGCTGAGATGAGCGCAAATTTGCTAACATGGTCAACGCCTAGCGATTTCCCGAAATGAGCGATCACTTTCGATGAAGAAGAGGCTGGCAAGATCGATCAGCCCCACTGCGATCCGCTCGTGATCGACCTCGTGATAAGGGATCTCGTGGTCGCGATAGTTCTCATCGACACGGGTAGCACGGTCAATGTCATCTTCCGCGATACCCTTAAAAGGATGAACGTCGACCTAGGAGAAGTCGTACCGTCCCCCAAGCCGCTAACCTGTTTCGAGGGCACGACATCTATGACTCTCGGATCGATCAAACTGCCCGTCGCAGCGAAGGAAGTCATGAAGATCGTCGATTTCGCAGTCGTTGACCACCCGGTCATCTACAACGTCATCATGGGCACGCCTTGGCTAAACGCTATGAAAGCAGTCCCGTCGACTTATCACCAAGGCATCAAATTCCTAACTCATAACGGAATCGCCGCAATCTGGGGATCCCTGGTAAAGCCCAAACGGGCAAAGCTAGCTCAGACATCAACTGAAAACGCTTCGGAAAAAGACGATTCAGAATCGTCAAATCAAGCAACAGACAAGGAGCAACCAGTTTCAAAGCCTAATGCTTCTACCCAACCGGAGGAAACAAACCCGGTAAAAGACGTCGGTCCTGCAACTAACGCGACCGCCGCAGTAGTCGAGTAAACACACTCGCACAACAAACAGATTTACGAGATGGCTTGATCCCCGAAAGGGGTACGTAGGCAGCTCGTCCAAAGACGGGTTCAGCTATCCCCCTGTCCAAAAAGGGGGGGGGGGGAGTGGGTGCATATACGAATACTCATATATTCCCACATTCTAAATGATACTTCCATTGTACTCAATTTTTTTTGAAACTCTTTCGGCAATAAAAAACTTCGTTAACATCTCTCTTATTTTGAAAGAACATCTTCTTATACATTCGGAAAACATCCGTATACGAGCAAAACGATTATTGAACGAAACTAAAAAAAAAATGCAAACTTACGAAAAATCGTCATACCTCAAAACGGATTGACTCCACACTAACTTACCCAACAAAGAACAAAATCGTCACATCGACCAAAAGCATCGCCGGAATCAACAGATTCCACAGACCACTAAAAACTCCTTCGAAACCATATCTCGGTCGTACCGTCAATTCCGACTCTCGACCAGAACACGAAACCCCGATCTCAGATACGTTACTAACATAAAGTGTGTTTTGAAAAAAAAAATTATGCGAGACGTCGCCTATATTTTCGAGAACACGCTCCCAGTCCGTTCGAGACTGAAAATTGTAAACGCTTGTCGATTGGCCCCACCAAGCACTTTAGCCGTCCTGAACAAACACATTTATACTTATCCGATGGATATGTCCTCTTACATCCGGCTAGGATAAAATAGCGCGCTATAAAAGAAATCTGAAATTTTGGTCAGCACTTTCGGGAGACTTAAAAATTGTCCTCGAAGAGATGCTGATAGACCATGGATTTGACCCACTTTCACCCATGGTTTATAGGTGTTTCTACTACTAATTATTATATTATAGAGTCTATTTATTATATTAATAAGATCAGGAGTGATTTGGAGATAAGTGATGATTTTGGAGCTTTTTGGAGATATTTGGAGCAAGCACCCAAGATGACCATCGAGCTCGACCATCGGTCGATATTGAGGAACTAATATCGATCGATGTTCCCATCAGAACATCGATCGACAGCCCAAGTCTTCACCAATTTACAAGATTACCCCTGACGAGTTTTAACCTAATAATATAAGCTTTGCCACCATGATAAAGGCAAAGTGTGCTTTCTTGTGTTTCTAGTTTTACTATTATCAGCAAAAGGTTTCTAGTATTTTAATAGATTGGAGAGAAGATCCAAAATTATATTTGTGATTGGAATTCCATTAATATCTATTTACTATTCTAATGAAGTTTTCTTACCTAATTGTTGTTATGAATTGCTTGGCCATGTCTGAGTAGTTTCATTATTAGATTTTAGGGTTTAAATAGGTTATGAGGGATTAGCCCCAACTATAGATTGCTGAGTTGTGATAAAAATCATTAGGTTTGTCATTAATGCCTGATTCTAGATTAGCTGCCTAGAACTTGCCCTAGGATTGTCAGATAAAAGCGATAACTTCATTCTCATCCTTAAACCATTCTAATTGAGCTAAGTTTCTTGCTAAGAGTAAGGCGAGAGCTGATCTAGTGAGCTTTGTGAGCATCATTCAACCCGCGCATAAAGCTTAACTAGAAGCGCGTCGATCGATATCCATACTGGATAATCGATCGACGGAGTGAAAAGTGTATCGATCGATATCCCTATAGGATAATCGATCGACACTTGCTATTGATCGATTTGGGTCATTAGATCTAGTTAATAGACAAGTCCAGAAACACGAGAGCTGATTGACTTGTTGCTTAGTAGTTGAGCTCTACATTATCATGCATGTAACTCATTAGGCATCTGTAGGATTATAATCCCAAGTTTCCTTAATAAAAACCCTAAGTCTAGCTATTTCCTTTTAAGCACCAAAACCTTAACCAATCAAACAAGCAATTACTTGCTCAACAAAACTGTAAATTTACATTTTAATCATTAAACCATCCAACTTAACAAATCCCATTAGATTTATTAGGTTCCCTAGCTCCTTGTGGATTCGATCCCTAAGTATTGCAATTGAACCTATTATTTGAGAGGGTAAATTCACTCTTTAGGGTAATTTGAGTGATATCAAATTTGGCGCCGTTGCTGGGGAGCTTTGGTCGCCTATTAGATTTAATTTTGTTAAGTTTCTGACATATATTTTTTTCTTGGATTTTCAGGTACATGCTCAGAAGTACCAGAAGCAACAAGGAAACTCAACTGCTATTCTCACCAGATCCTGCAAGTTTGGAGCGTTCAATCCGCAAAGAAGCACGCTCCTCATCGATCAACAACAACGCTTGTTCGTCGCTCGATTTTCGTCAACCACCGTCGACCCAAGCACTAGTCCCGTCGACCGATACTCTCTCACCGCCGTCGATCGAAGACACTCAACTCCCGTCGACCGATATCTTCCATCCGACATCGATCGATACGTCAGTCCGAACATCGATCGATACATGGTTGCAACTTTCATTCTTGTACGTGATGAGAGAGGAGACCTGTATAACCAGGAAGGTCATCTACGTAATGGAACATGTCAGAGGATAGACGCTCAGGGGGCTACAATCCCTGAGTCTGAAGCTACAGGACCTACTCTACCTATAGATGAGGCCGCTCGATCCAGAACATTGGTTGACTACAACCGTCCAGATCAGTTCTATACCAACAGATCAGCCATTCGACCTCCAACTATTCAGAGAGATTTGTTGAAGCTGCAGTATTACACACTTGTGGGAAAGACACCCTACTATGGGTTATCTCACGAGCATCCTATGGACCATCTGGAGAGGTTTGAGGATCTCATATCTGCTATTAAAGTCGAGAGAGTCTCTGAAGGCTACCTCCTATGCAAGCTCTTCAAGTACTCACTTTCTGGAGATTCTTCGCATTGGCTTAAGCAACTACCACCAGGATCCCTAACATCGTGGAGCGACATAAAGAATGCATTCTTATGCAACTTCTTTGATGAAGCATGTTCTGAAGACTTGAAGAGAAAGATTGCTACATTCACTCAGGAACCTGCAGAATCATTCAGAAGCTCCTGGATTAGATTCAAGTCTTATCAGAGAGATTGTCCACACCATGGATTCAATAAAGTACAACTGCTCAATACTTTCTACAGAGGCATCGTGGTGCAATACCAGATGACTCTTGATTCTTCCAGCATTCAACACCAGGAATCCAGAGGAGGCAGTGAAGGTCATTGAAAACCTAGCATCTAGCAGCAGCACTAAGAACACTGACTTTGAGAGGAAGAGATCTGCCACCATCCTTGAGAATGATCAGATGGATGAGGTGAAGGCAAAGCTGGACAGTGTTCACAAGATTTTCAGGAAGCAGGTCTGCTTGGTTGAAGATGCAGAGGCTGTAGACACAGAGGATAGGGCAGAGGAAGCAGATGTGAACTTCATCAGTGGAACTGGATTCCAAGGTTCTGGAAACTCGGGTGGAAACAGAAACTCCTATGGAAATAGGGGCAATTTCAACAAGAGTTCACAGCGCCTGAAACCCTACAGAAACAACTACAACAACAACTACAACAACCAGAAGCCACCACCACCAACTCAAGAGACCAAGATTGAGGAGATGCTTGATAGAGTTCTCGAGGGACAGCAGCGCATGACATTGGACTTCAATGGGAAGATTGATTCTGTCTACACCAATCTGAACACAAAGTTTGAGACTTTGAGCACTCATGTGAAGAAGCTGTAGATGCAGGTTGTTCAGACATGAGAAGTTGTTAAGAGGCAGGGAGCCTTGACAAGAGGGGTAGAAGATGATGTGATGAAGCACCACGTGAATGCCATCATTGAGGATGATTTCTTGCAAGTGGTGAAAGAAGAGAAGCTGCAAGAAGGAGATTTCGAAGTAGAGAGTCTGATGAGTTTCAGCGGATCGCATTGGTGTCGATCGACGCCAAGCCACGAACATCGGTCAACAGAAGTCATCCAAAACCGGTTGACATCCTCTCCTGGACATCGATCGACAACACCTACGGAGTCAACCACATCTTGCAATGTCGTGAGGATCATGACTCACAAAGAGTTCGCAGCAAAACACCCACATCCGCCCAGCCCTGTCTACGTAAAAATTGATCGACATTCTGACCCCGTCATCGATCGACATGAGGAGACCGCCATAGATCGATGAGCACCAGCGCCCATCGATCGACGAGCACCTATTAGGTACAGAGTGCAGATGCTGAAGATAGATGTTGCACGTTTTAATGCACTCAGGCCCAAACCCAAACCTTCAGAAAACCCACCAGAGGCCGCCAGGAAACCTTCAGAAGATGAAACTGATTCAATGGAGGTTGATAGGGTTCCTACGGGAAGAACCCTAAGGAGTAGAAAGGAAAAAGTGGCGAAACATCTGAAGAGGAGGGCTAATGAAAAGGAAAAGGAAAGTTTCCGAAAAAGAGTCTTCAGGATTCCTCTAGATAAGCCATTCGATGAGGCTTATTTTACCCACAGATTGTGGATGTTCCTCAGAGAAACCAGAGAGACAGAAGAAGACATTAGGAGAATGTTCTATGAAGCTAAAGAGTAGATGAGGAAGATGGTTACATTGAAGAAGAAGAGTGATCCTTGGCAATTTGCAATACCATGCACGGTGAAGGGTATTGAATTCCCACATGCCTTTTGTGACATAGGAGCATCAGTCAGCATCCTACCTAGGATTATGGCAGACCATCTGGGTGTGCAGGTGGAGCCTTCCAAGGATATTATTCACTTTTGTGGATTGTTCTCAGAGAAATTCAGGAGGAATTGTGAGAGACCTAGAGGTGCAGATTGGTAATGCCCTAGTTCCAATTGATTTCCATGTCTTGGACATCAAGCTAAACTAGAACTCTTCTCTATTACTTGGGAGAGCCTTCTTGTCAACAATGGGAGCAGTGTGCAACTTGCAAACCAACCAGTTGTGCCTAACGCTCATAGATCCTCATGTCCACTACAACCCTATTCCAGTCAAGAAGCCACAGACGACCCCCAGAAGAATCAATGATCCAGGAATCATTGCAGCATGCCACTGTGGAGTTGAGTACGAGACATAATACTCGGCGTCGATCGAAACTCACACAACAACATCGATCGACAGTTCCCAGCAAAAATAGACCGACGCAGCAGGAGAAAAATTGGTCGATAGTAATCAAGGAGAATGGGAAAACAATTACTATAATCCCACTATAGCAGCACACAACATGCATACGGAGGAGTATGATGAAGATTATGAGGAAGAACGAGCTATTGAGCAAAGAGCGACTCTTGACGAGGAAGATAAACTTCTCCATCATTCCTCTTGGAAAAAGAAGTCGCCATCGATCGACAGGAACAGATCAACATCGATCGACACTCAACCTCATCTATCAAGCAACCTTCGAGCATCGACCGACATCTCCTACTACCCATCGATCGACACCAATGTCGACGCTACTCGAGACAGAGATTACTCAATTGGAAGTTGGGCAGATGATCGCCATCACGAGAGCTACGCAGTAGAGACAGCATACCGTGATCAAGGAGCTGATGAACTTCATGAGGGTTTCCCTTATGAGGAACTTCTCAACATGCAAAGACGCGATGAAACAGATCAGAAACGAGCAGAAGCTGCTTGGAAAAGAACACATTTCAGCCATCTGATCGACAGAGCAATACCTCCATCGATCGACATCAATCCTTCAACATCGATCGACATCAGGCATACAACATCGGTCGACAGACGTCTGGAATTTGGCAGAAGAGCCTTTGGTCTTTTTGGAACCAGAAAATTCTACTGGGAAGAGAAAGATGAGTATGGAATCTACAGAGATGATCAGGGATGTGCAAGAGATGTGGATGGACACATAATTAATGTGTCTAAGGAGGAGATCAGAAAGCTAATGGAAAGAGCTTTGAGAGATGAGCACAGCTACATATGTCTTCAAGAACATGCTAGCTCATTCACACAAACCAAGCTAGTAACAGAGATCTACACCAAGGACGAGATCAATGAGATGTTCTATGGAATCTGCGTAGAACAAGGGAAGAACAAAGAAGACTTCCAGATGAAGCTTGATGGAGTCTACTATCCATTGAATGATAGTATCAGTTGGCTAACTACTTGCATGGAAGAGATGAGGCAAGACATAGCCAGAATTCAGCGTACGACCGACTTGACTCGCTCTACATTGATCGACAGACAGCGACAGGCATCGATCGATAGTCGCTTACATGCATCGATCGACAACCTCTTACCAGCATCGGTCGACGACAATCCACCACACTCACATACGATGAAGTCTCAACCAGATTTTCACACCAGGGAAGAGATAGATTAGTTGGTAGAAGAGATCTACATAGCTCTGAAAACTACAAAAGAGAGGCTTGATAGGAGATGTGATGACATCTATTTCCCAATGGATCTTAGCATTAGTGCTTTGACTTCCAAGATTGAAGCTATTCAAGGGGAATTAGTAAAGATTAAGAGTTGCATGGCCCGTCGACCAGAAGCATCAGTATCGATCGACAGATGCAACAATAAATCGACCGACACTCACAGACAGACATCGGTCGACGACGCTACAAACCGAGGGAGGCTAGTACAAAAGGAGACATCAGATATGTTAATACACACAACAGTGAAGAGGAGATCTCAGCTGACTCATACGCCACAGTTATGAGACATCAGTTCAATCTTGAGAGTCTTGGAGATAGATTGCAGAAGATAGAAGATGCAACTACAATAATGAAGGACAAATGGTGCAGATGAGATGAAGCAATGCGGGACTTCACTGGTACATCGTTCAACAAGCGCAGAGAAGAGATGGAGACTTGTTTCCCAACAAGTGCCAGCTTTCAGCATTACTAGCCCAAAACACAACCAAAGTCAAGCTAAATGACTATAACAAAGCGCTGAGTGGGAGGCAACCACTGTTAGGTAATATTTATTTTGTTTTTATTAATCTACTATTTATGATGTTTTTTTTTAATTATTGCAGGTCATAAAAAAAAAAAGAGATCCGAGTAGACGATTGCCGTGAGTATCGACCGACGAGACACTGTCGACATCGATCGACATAGCATCACCTGCAGCGACCGATATCAACGTCCTTATCACCCTCTCTCTCTCTCTATTTTCGAAATATAGATACTAAAAAAAAACAAAGAAAAAACAAAAAAAATTATTATATATATATATATATATATATATACATATCTATTGAGATTTATTAGGAAGGGATTCGAACATGACTTGGTGGCTACAACCATTAAGGCTTGCTTCATAAGAATTCTATAGGTAAAGGATTAGAACAAGACTTGGTGGCTACAACCATTAAGGTTTGCTTCACAAATAATCCTAGGATATAGGTCAAAAAGAAGTGAACATGACTTAGTGGCAACCACCATTAAGTCTTGATTCATGGAAGTCTGTCCAATCTTGGTCAATGATCTTGCAAATATAAAAAGACTTTGGCTAAGAGAGAAAATTAGTTGAGAGAGAGGATATGAACTAATGTTTACCTGCAAATAGAGATGTTAATTGGACTGTCCACGTCCAATGGGTATGTCCAAATGGACAAAACAGTTTATTAGACATTATTTTCCATAAGTCCAAATTGTACCTAGTCCAAATTGTCCAAACCAAAAATAGACCATTTCAAATGGACCGTCCGCGGGGCCCAAATAAAATGTATGCTTTAATACTAAATCTATAAAAAAAACATAATTTCATATTCAATTTATATAAAAGCACATATACAATGTGAGAAATGTGATTTTACGATTTTCATAAGAAAACACAATTTTGCAAATTTAACGAAAACATGATTTTGCAAATTTATGGGAAAACATGATTTTGCGGTTTTGGCGGGAAAACGCGATTTTGTGGTTTTGGCAGGAAAACACGTTGAGGTCTTGGAGGGGAAAACGAGATTTCGCGGTTTTGGCGGGAAAACGTGATTTTATGGTTTTGGCGGAAAAATGGGATTTTGCGGTTTTGGCAGAAAAACATGATTTTGCGGTTTTGGTGGAAAAACATGATTTTATGGTTTTGGCGAGAAATTGTGATTTTGCGGTTTTGGCGGAAAAACACAATTTTGTGGTTTTGGCGGAAAAACACAATTTTGCGGGTTTGGCGGGAAAACACGATTTTGCGTCTTTGGCAGGAAAACACGATTTCGTGGATTTGGCAGGAAAACGCGATTTTGCGGTTTTGTCAGGAAAACGCGATTTTGCGGTTTTGGAAGGAAAACATTATTTTGCGGTTTTGGTGGAGGAACGTGATTTTTCGGTTTTGGCGGGAAAATGGGACTTTGCAAATTTATGGGAAAACATGCTTTTACGGTTTTGGCGGAAAAGCGTGATTTTATGGTTTTGGTGGAAATATATAATTTTGTAAATTGACGGAAAAATATGTTTTTTACTTTCTGATTTTTATTTTTTAATTTTTTCTCAACTTAAAAAATTATATATTTTAAGGTTCCATGTCCGAATGGTTTTAGCCCATCTAATTTGGATTTAATGGGTTTCAGTCCAATTGGACAACTTTAAATTTTGGGCCTAATATGATCACACCATTTGGGTTTGGTCTTGGTTAACCCATGGTCATTAAGCCCATTTGACATCCTGTAGGTCCAGATAGTTGTTTGAAAATCCTTGGATCCTGTGATCGATTCTCCCAAGGTAAAGCCTGCACTTTTATTTATGCTAAGAAATGAGGTTGGTAGAGGAGAATGTCAGACAAGATTTTCTAAGTTGTTAGCTAGGTGAATTTGGTTGCAAAGTTAGGATATGGTATAATGTCCTTTTGTGATTAGGACTTTTTAGATGTGGATTGCAATATTGTAGAGGTGATGATTCTAAGTTTAAAATTGTGTGAGTCCCTGCTTATTTCAAACTTCTTTTAGAGATACTGCCTGTTTGTTTTACTTGACGACAATTAAAAGGGTAAGTCTGGGGAAGTTGATAGACCATGAATTTGACCCACTTTCACCCATGGTTTATAGTTGTTTTACTACTAATTATTATATTATAGATTATATTTATTAGATTTATAAGATCAGGGGTGATTTGAAGATAAGTGATGATTTTGGAGCATTTTGGAGATATTTGGAGCAAGCACCCGAGATGACCATCGAGCTCGACCATCGGTCGATATTGAGGAACTAATATCGATCGATGTTCACATCAGAACATCGATCACCAGTGAAGCGCGTAGAAATCCCGTTTGGTCACAGCCGACTTGAAGCCCAAGTCTTCACCAATTTACAAGATTACCCCTGACGAGTTTTAACCTAATTATATAAGCTTTGCCACCATGTTAGAGGCAAAGTGTGCTTTCTTGTGTTTCTAATTTTACTATTATCAGCAAAAGGTTTTTAGGATTTTGATAGATTGGAGAGAAGATCCAAAGTTATATTTGTGATTGGAACTCCATTAATATCTATTTACTGTTCTAACGAAGTTTTCTTACCTAATTGCTGTTATGAATTGCTTGGCCATATCTGAGTAGTTTCATTGTTAGATTTTAAGGTTTAAATAGGTTATGAGGGATTAGCCCCAACTATAGATTGCTGAGTTGTGATAATAATCATTAGAATTGTCATTAATGCCTGATTCTATATTAGCTATGTAGAACTTGCCCTAGGATTGTTAGATACAAACGATAGCTTCATTCTCATCCTGAAACCATTCTAATTGAGCTAAGTTTCTTGCTAAGAGTAAGGCGAGAGCTGATCTAGTGAGCTTAGTGAACATCATTCAACCCGCGCATAAAGCTTAACTAGAAGCGCGTCGATCGATATCCATACTGGATAATCGATCGACGGAGTGAAAGGTGTATCGATCGATATCCCTATAGGATAATCGATCGACACTTGCTATTGATCGAACACACTTGTTTGGGTCATTATATCTAGTTAATAGACAAGTCCAGAAACGCGAGAGCTGATTGACTTGTTGCTTAGTAGTTGAGCTCTACATTATCATGCATGCAACTCATTAGGCATTTGTAGGATTATAATCCCAAGTTTCCTGAATAAAAACTCTTAGTCTAGCTATTTTCTTTTAAGCACCAAAACCTCAACCAATCAATCGAGCAATTACTTGCTCAACAAAACAGCAAATTTACATTTTAATCATTAAACCATCCAACTTAAAAAATCCCATTAGACAAATGCCCTAGCTCTCTCCCAGGCACAGACATCGAGGCGCCGTTTCGTTCGTCGTTTCCTGACGCCGGTGGAGTCGAGGCTTGCCGGCGTCGCCTTTATTCATCATCTTCTTAACCTCTGTTCATCCTCTGCTCCTCCTCTGTTTCCTCCTTCGTTGTTATCAAGCTCTCGTCTCTGTTTCGTACCGGTATGTGTCTCTTCTCCAAGGAGATCCGGTCACCTTGCTCAAGCTTCACCTCGTCTCGCCTTCACCGCAACCTTGACGACTCTGTGACCTCACGCTCCAGAGTTGTGTGCCAAGAAGCTTTAAAGATGATTTTCATAAGCTCCAATATTGAGCTTCAGATCTATGGCCTCAAGATTGTCTCCCTCCGCACGTACGAATGTACCGGATCTACTCAGTCCGTGGGTGAGCTCACCGGATCTGTTCAGCTTTCTCCTGTCGCCACCTTTCCTCGTCTTACCGTCGCCACCGCTCCTCCTCTCACCGTGGATGCTGAACTTACAAGATCTGGTCGGCTCTCCTCCACCGCATCTCCATCTCCCCCGACTGAAACGACTTCACCACCGTGGGTCTATCGCCTTCCTCACTTAGAAAGAGTAACCGTCAGCCGTGTGCTCGTTCCTCCGCCGCACTGTGTCTTCGCTTCACCAAACCGGAAAGAAACTCCGAGAATCCATCTCGCACGGGAACTTGACTGTTCCGATGGGATTAAACCTCCACCACCTGATGCTCAGCGCCCATCACCCAATGCTGACTCACGCTCTATCATGTTCTTTAAGTTTGTTGACTTGTCCGCTCTGTCATCAAGCTTCATTATTTTCAGAGTCACCGTTAAGGTGAAGGCGATTCATGTGTCGGATTTGTCTACGGGCTTGCGGTTTGGCTTAGGTTTCAGTAAAAAGCTCTGGGTATCGATACAGTAATATCGGAGTCCTCCCTCTCAGCCTGACCTCAGCTCCCATCCCCCCGTTGAATATCAGTTTTAATTATCTCAATAGGAGTCTCTTTTTACTCTGGAATGAGGGTGTTGTGCTCTCGTTGATGCTCTTTTTACCTCAGTTTGAGGATGTTGCAGCCTTTGTGGGTTTCTTCATGAAACTCTATTTACCTCAGTATGAGGATATTACACTGTGATGTACCAGTTTCTTACCCAAGTATGAGGTTATTTGGACCTTTGCCTTTGTGGTTTTGGTTTCAATTATTTCAGGTTTATTCAGTTGGCAGTGGTGGTCTTCTTCACAGCTTTTAGACTTCATAAGCATGGCTTTGTTGCCTCTGTGTTTGTAGCTGTAAGGTCCCCAGCTGTTCATGTTAAAATCCTTCCAACTGATTTGGTGAATGGAATGTGGTTTAAAGCTTTTAAAATTGGAGGTTTTGTGTGGTCTATCTATGGAAAGGGGGAAGCCCGTAACTCCCAAGGCTCCTCTATCAGTTTGAGCGCAGGTTCGTCCCTTGCCAACGAAGCTGGAAAAATGATTGAAGCTCTTCAATCAGCAAAGACTCGTAGACTCTCAAGTCTTCAGTTAACTTTGGACTCTATTGTCCTTTTCTCTGCCATGCGTTCATGGCTGGACATGATTAAGATCACAGGTCTTCTTTTCAGAAACCTTGTCACTCTTTTCACTCCACTATCTTGTACTTTTAATAAATGCGCAGCCACTTGTTTTGCTGTTGCTTTCACAATGAGTGTTGTATCCAAACTATGTTCTTTGATTACTCAGTTCTGAGTTTATGAAATGAAATCCTTGACAAAAAAAAACAAAAAATCCCATTAGATTTATTAGGTTCCCTAGCTCCTTGTGGATTCGATCCCTAAGTACTGCAATTGAACCTCTTATTTGAGAGAGTAAATTCACTCTTTAGGGTAATTTGAGTGATATCAGATGCTCGATACCTACCATACAAGTCAAATAAGCTGAGAACATATCACAGAACTTAAAGCGGAATGGAGTCAGGTTAAAATCACAACAGGCAAAACGAAAGCCGATTAGTCATCGCAAAAGCCTTTAACCAAAAGTAAACCTAGGTCTTACCCTAAACCCAACACACTGGTCTCTAACGTCTCAAGGTATGATATAGAAAAGATATGAGATCCTGAAAGCATGTCTCTTCGTCTATACCAAAAACGCTCTCACAGCTTCAATGAGAAATAAGTTTGACAATCCACAAAGAGAGGCGATGGACGAGATGGCAACTCGGATCCTTCCCCTTACACTTAGCAAAAATCTTAACATTCTTGAAAACCTCCTTTTTTATAAAAGCATGGTCCAAACACAAAAGCCGGGGATTCGAAGCCACACACGGCCAGTCCCATTACATAAAAACAACACGGCCATACTGGGCCAGCAAGCAAACAAATAACAGAAACAAATTACAAAGTTAAGGGAATACTCTCTAGAACGACTCATAGCAAACCTAACAATCAATCGCCAAGGTCAAAGTTCCCACTCATCGAGCTTCCGATCGAGTAGTCGTTGCCATCGAGCGGAGCCACCGGCTGGTTTACCTCACCCGTCTCACCAAGGTATCCCGTATCACCAAGGTCTCCCATCTCGGCCTCTACCGTATCGGGAGAAACAGGAACCGGATCCCATTGCTCCCAAATCTTTTCCTCGACCTCATATATTGCAAAGTTTTTATCTTTCTCGGCCAAACGCCCGGTCTGCGTCGCATACTCGCCAGCATACGAGTAGTCAGGAAGCTGCGTAAGATACAAACCACTCACGGTTCCACGACACTCGCGATAATCCGCGAGTGCCTTGTAACGCCCCTTGAGCTCTGCAAACTTTTGCGAGCTTATCACGACGTTTCTTCATAACCTCGACCACCTCTCTCTTCCCTCGCCTATAGGCATGGTTGACCTCCGTCTCAAACGACTCTCCCTCACGACGACGAGAACTTTCCAACTCATCTTTCAGACGGGCAATCTCTTTATCAGCCACCGCGGCCTTGAATAGAGCCATATCAGCCTCTTGCGTGCTCGTGTCGAGGGCTTGGTTTATCATAAGAAGACCCTGCAAAAATTCTCAAAGTCAAGGAAGCTTCGGCCAAAACAAAAATCCGAGAATGTTCAAAGATGAGAACCTACCCCATTGACCATTCTCGCCGCCTTAGCAAACTCTAGCACTTTGCTGGGTCCACCCTTGGTCAGAGTAAAGTCGAAGTCGAACAAACCTTTGAGATTAAACTGCTCACTACCTCTTCCACCAGCTTGACTGTCGAGATAGTCCTTGAGTATGTTGCCAAGAGAAAGCTGCCCGTCTACCACGCTTTCGTCCACCATAGGTTGTTTATCCTTGCGAGGTTTCGAACTATCTTTCTTCGTCTGAGGCACATATGGAATAAAACCATCCGTATTTGACTCCGACCCTTCTTCGGTCGGCAGATCCGGCTGAAACCATGAACGATGGAGCATAACAGCATGGCCAACCCGCGTTGGGGTGAAGTTTGCCCAAAAGCATGGACGTCCGCGTAATAACTCTTGGACGGTGAGCAAACCCTCGGGAACCCGATAGAGAGTGGTGGACACTGTAAAAAAAACCCTACTGAGTAAATATCAATCGTCTTTAAATCCAAAGATATCGAACGTTCGGAATCAAGAATACCTCTTTGCCCCCATCTAGTCCTAAAGACGGGGATTGCACGGAAGCATCACTAACACGAACAAAGAAGAACTGCTCTTTCCAATAATGGTATTTTGATGAGAACCCCGAGATGATCGCCATGTTTGAACGAGGCCTCACTTGGACTATGAGCGAATGATATCACTCAAATTACCCTAAAGAGTGAATTTACTCTCTCAAATAAGAGGTTCAATTGCAGTACTTAGAGATCAAATTCACAAGGAGCTAGGGAACCTAATAAATCTAATGGGATTTGTTAAGTTGGATGGTTTAATGATTAAAATGTAAATTTGCAGTTTTGTTGAGCAAGTAATTGATCAATTGATTGGTTGAGGTTTTGGTGCTTAAAAGGAAGTAGCTAGACTTAGGATTTTTATTCAGGAAACTTGGGATTATAATCCTACAGATGCCTAATGAATTAGATGCATGATAATGTAGAGCTCAACTACTAAACCACAAGTCAATCAGCTCTCAGGTTTCTGGACTTGTCTATTAACTAGATCTAATGACCCAAACAAGTGTGTTCGATCAATAGCAAGTGTCGATCGATTATCCTATAGGGATATCGATCGATACACCTTTCACTCCGTCGATCGAT
>NC_027755.1:6762316-6775411 GCF_000695525.1 Brassica oleracea var. oleracea
CAGTCTCTCTGAAAGAAGTTTGAAAACAGCAGGGACTCACAAAATTTTAAACTTAGAATCATCACCTCTACAATATTGCAATCCACATCTAAGAAGTTCTAATCACAAAAGCACATTATACCATATCCTAGCTTAGCAACCAAATTCACCTAGCTAACAACTTAGCAAATCTTGTCTAACATTCCCCTCTACCAACCTCATTTCTTAGCATAAATAAAAGTGCAGGCTTTACCTTGGGAGTATCGATCACAGGATGCAAGGATTTTCAAACAAGTATCTGGACCTGCAAGTAAACATTAGTTCCTATCCTCTCTCTCTACTAATTTTCTCTCTTAGTCAAAGTGTGCTTATATTTGCAAGATCATTGACCAAGATTGGACTGACTTCCATGAATCAAGACTTAATGGTGGTTGCCACCAAGTCCTGTTTACTTCTTTTTGACCTATATCCTAGGATTATTTGTGAAGCAAGCCTTAATAGTTGCAGCCACCAAGTCTTGTTCTAATCGTTTACCTATTGAATTCTTATGAAGCAAGCCTTAATGGTTGTAGCCAACAAGTCCTGTTTGAATCCCTTCCTAATAAATCTCTAATAGATATGTATATAAATAATAATAATTTTTTTTTTATATTTCGAAAATAGAGAGAGAGATGGTGATAAATCTATATACATAAGGTTTTACCTTCCAAACTTGTTTGAAGAATCCGATCCCATGTATACCAAGCCCCAAGACAAGCAGTTGTGTCAAGTTTAGTGTTGGAGGTCAGCTTTGGTTCCTTCTAACAATCTCAGCAAGTGTAACACAGTTGACAGGTTGATCCACTTTAGTATCTTTAGTACTATCTGCAATCAGTAAGTCTAAAATGGTGCTAAAGAGTGGTTAGATAACAAGAAAAAATCTAATAAGTTCATTATCCCCTTCTTGACTCAATAAAAACTTTATGTTTGAAAATATTTTTTAAAAATTTATGAATAAACTAATATCAGTAAACCTCCCCCCAGACTTAAACTACTCTGTTCCCATTGTAAACTCAGTCGGAGTTATGGTGATAATAAATCATAAGTACGTAATGTAACAAGTTAGAACGATATACCAGACTGGAATGTATGTCGACCGATGTAAGGACGTTGATATCGGTCGCTGCAGGTGATGCTATGTCGATCGATGTCGACAGTGTCTCGTCGGTCGATACTCACGGCAATCGTCTACTCGGATATCTTTTTTTTTTTTTTTTTATGACCTGCAATAATAAAAAAAAAACCAACATAAATAGTAGATTAATAAAAACCAAATAAATATTACCTAATAGTGGGTTGCCTCCCACTCAGCGCTTTGTTATAGTCATTTAGCTTGACGTTGGAGGTGATTGGACTAGTAATGTTGAAAGCTGGCACTTGTTGGGAAACAAGTCTCCATCTCTTCTATGCGCTTGTTGAACCATGTACCAGTGAAGTCTCGCATTGCTTCATCTCCTCTGCACCATTTGTCCTTCATTATTGTAGTTGCGTCTTCTATCTTCTGCAATCTATCTCCAAGACTCTCAAGATTGAAATGATGTCTCATAACTGTGGCGTATGTGTCAGCTGACATCTCCTCCTTACGGTTGTGTGTATTAGACATATCTGATGTCACCTTTTGTACTAGCCTCCCTTGGTTTGTAGGGTCGTTGACCGATGTCTGTCTGTGAGTGTCGGTCGATTTATTGTTGCGTCTGTCGATCGATACTGAAGCTTCTGGTCGACGGGCAATGTAACTCTGAATCTCCACTAATTCCCCTTGAATAGCTTCAATCTTAGAAGTCAAAGCACTAATGCTAAGATCCATTGGGAAATAGATGTCATCACATCTCCTATCAAGCCTCTCTTTTGTAGTTTCCAGAGCTCTGTAGATCCCTTCTACCAACTGATCTATCTCTCCCCTAGTGTGAAAATCTGGTTTAGACTTCATCGCATGTGAGTGTGGTGGATTGTCGTCGACCGATGCTGGTAATCGGTTGTCGATTGATGCATGTAAGCGACTGTCGATCGATGCATGTAAGCGACTGTCGATCGATGCCTGTCGTTGTCTGTCGATCAATGTAGAGCGAGACACATCGGTCGCACGCTGAATTCTGGCTATGTCTTGCCTTATCTCTTCCATGCAAGTATTTAGCCAACTGATACTATCATTCAATGGATAGTAGACTCCATCAAGCTTCATCTGGAAGTCTTCTATGTTGTTTTCTTGTTCTCCGCAGATTCCATAGAACATCTGATTGATCTCATCCTTGGTGTAGATCTCTGGTACTAGCTTGGTTTGTGTGAATGAGCTAGCATGTTCTGGAAGACAGATGTAGTTTGGGTCATCTCTCGAAGCTCTTCTGATATCTTTGTTGTGAACGCGAATGGTGTGTCCATCTACTTCTCTGGCGTATCCCTGATCATCTCTGTAGATTCCATACTCATCCTTCTCTTCCTAGTAGAATTCTCTGGTACCGAAAAGGTCAAAAGCTCTTCTGCCGAATTCTAGACGTCTATCGATCGATGGGGGGTTGTTAACATCGAACGATTTATTTTTGGATCTGTCGAGCGACTCCTGTATCTCGATGTCGATCGCCATTCATCTGTCTACTTCACTGATTCGGCTGAAGCGAGTTCCTTTTCCACAAGCTTCTGCAAGAAGTGAATCTGTTTCCGCTTGTGCCTGAATTTCTGGTTTTAGAGGGCGAAATTTGTAGACTAGAATTCCTTTCTTTCTGTATTCTTCATCATACAAATCTTCGCGGGTCTCAGGCGGTGCATCGTTTACTGCCAAGATGGGATTATGGCAGTTGTTCTCCCAATCTTTTGGACTACTGTCGACCGATTCTTCTTCTACTCCATCGGTCGATTTTTGCTGGACACTGTCGATCGATGTTGCAGTGTGAGTTTCGCTCAACGCCGAGTATTCTGCCTTATACTCAGCTCCACAGTGGCATGCTGCAATGATTCCTGGATCATTGATTCTTCTGGAGGTCGTCTGTGGCTCCTTGACTAGAATAGGGTTGTAGTGGACATTAGGTTCTATGAGCGTTATACACAACTGGTTGGTTTGCAAGTTGCACACTGCTCCCACTGTTGACAAGAAGGCTCTCCCAAGTAATAGAGAAGAGTTTCAGTTTAGCTTGATCTCCAAGACATGGAAATCAACTGGAACTAGGGCATTACCAATCTGCACCTCTAGGTCTCTCACAATTCTTCATGAGTTTCTCTGAGAACAATCCACAAAAGTGAATAATTCCTTGCAAGGCTCCAACTGCAGACCTATATGGCCTGCCATAATCCTAGGTAGGATGCTGACTGATGCTCATGTGTCGTACAATGCATGTGAGAATTCAATACCCTTCACCGTGCTTGGTATTGCAAATTGCCCACGACACTCTTCTTCTTCAATGTAACCCTCTTCCTCATCTGCTCTCTACCTTCACATAACATTCTCCTAATGTCTTCTTCTGTCTCTATGGTTTCTCTGAAGAACATCCACAATCTGTGGGTAAAATAAGCCTCATCGAGTGGCTTACCTAGAGGAATTCTAAAGACTCTTTTTCGGAAACTTTTCTTTTCCTTTTCATTAGCCCCCCTCTTCAGATGTTTCTCCACTTTTTCCTTTCTTCTCCTTAGGGTTCTTCCCGTAGGAACCCTATCAACCTCCATAGAATCAGTTTCATCTTCTGAAGGTGTCCTAACGGCCTCTGGTGGGTTTTCTGAAGGTTTGGGTTTGGGCCTGAGTGCATTAAGACGTGCAACATATATCTTCGACATCTGCACTCGGTACGTAATAGGAGCTCGTTGGTCGATGGGCGTTGGCTGTTGTCGATCGATGTCGGTCTCCTGATGTCGATCGATAACGGGGTCAGACTGTCGATCGATTTTTACGTAGACAGGGCTGGGCGGATGTGGGTGTTTTGCTGCGAACTCCTCGTGAGTCATGATCCTCACGGCATTGCAAGATGCGGTTGACTCCGTAGGTGTTGTTGATCGATGTCCAGGAGAGGATGTCGATCGGTTTTGGATGAATTTTGTCGACCGATGTTCGTGGCTTGGCGTCGATCGACACCAATGCGATCCGCCGAAACTCATCAGACTCTCTACTTCGAAATATCCTTCTTGCAGCTTCTCTTCTTTCACCACTTGCCAGAAATCATCCCCAATGATGGCATTCACGGGGTGCTTCATCACATCATTTTTTACCCCTCTTGTCAAGGCCCCCTGCCTCTTAACAGCTTCTCCTGTCTGAACAACCTGCATCTCCAGCTTCTTCACATGAGCGCTCAAAGTCTCAAACTTTGTGTTCAGGTTGGTGTAGACAGAATCAATCTTCCCATTGAAGTCCACTATCATGCGCTGCTATCCCTCGAGAACTCTATCAAGCATCTCCTCAATCTTGCTCCCTTGAGTTGGCGGTGGTGGCTTCTGGTAATAGGAGCTTCCATAACCCCTGTTGTTGTTGTAGTTGTTATTGTAGGGTTTTTGGTGCTGCGAGCTCTGGTTGAAATTGCCCCTATTTCCATAGGAGTTTCTGTTTCCACCCTGGTTTCCAGAACCTTGGAATACAGTTCCACTGATGAAGTTCATATCTGCTTCCTCTGCTATACCCTCTATGTCTACAATCTCTGCATCTTCAACCAAGCAGACCTGCTTCATGAGAAGCTTGTGAACACTGTCCAACTTTGCCTTCACCTCATCCATCTGATCATTCCCAAGGATGGTGGCATATATCTTCCTCTCAAAGTCAGTGTTCTTGGTGGTGCTCCTAGATGCTAGGTTTTCAATGACCATCACTGCCTCCTATGGATTCCTGGTGTTGAAGTTCCCATTGCTGGAAGCATAAAGAGCCATCTGGCACTGCACAGCGATACCTCTATAGAAAGTACTGAGCAATTGTACTTCATTGAATCCATGGTGTGGACAGTCTCTCTGGTAAGACTTGAATCTGATCCAGGAGCTTCTGGATGATTCTACAGGCTCCTGAGTGAATGTAACACGTTCTTCATCAAAGAAGTTGCATAAGAATGCATTCTTGATGTCGCTCCAGGATGTGAGAGATCCTAGTGGTAACTTCTTAAGCCAATGCGAAGCATCTCCAGCAAGTGAATACTTGAGGAGCTTGCATAGGAGGTAGTCTTCAGAGACTCCCTCGACTTTAATAGCAGATATGAGATCCGCGAACCTCTCTAGATGGTCCATAGGATGTTCGTGAGATAACCCATAGTAGGGTGTCTGTCCCTCGAGTGTGTAGTACTACGGTTTCAACTCGAAATCCCTCTGAATAGTTGGAGGTCGAATGGCTGATCTGTTGGTGTAGAACTGTTCTAGACGGTTGTAGTCAGCCAATGTTTTGGGTCGAGCGGCCTCATCTACAGGTAGAGTAGCTCCTGCAGCTTTAGACTCAGGGATTGCAGCCCCCTGAGCGTCTATCCTCTGACCTGTTGCGTTACGCAGATGACCTTTCTGGTTATACAAGTCTCCTCTCTCATCACGTACAAGAATCAAAGTCGCAACCATGTCTCGCGGCTCAGTATCGATTGATGTTCGGACTGAAGTATCAATCGATGTCGGATGGAAGATGTCGGTCGACGGGAGATGAGTGTCTTCGGTCGACGGTGGTGAGCGAGTATCGGTCGACGGGACTAGTGCATGGGTCGACGGTGGTTGACGAGAATCGAGTGACGAACAAGCGGTGTTGTCGATCGATGAGGAGCGTGCTTCTTTGCGGATTGAACGCTCCAAACTTGTAGAATCTGGTGAGAATAGCAGTTGAGTTTCCTTGTTGCTTCTGGTACTGCTGGGCATGTACCTGATAATCCAAGAAAATATTTTATGTAAGAAACTTAACAAAATTAAATCTAATAGGCGATCAAAGCTCCCCGACAACGGCGCCAAATTTGATATCACTCAAATTACACTAAAGAGTGAATTTACTCTCTCAAATAAGAGGTTCAATTGCAGTACTTAGGGATCGAATCCACAAGGAGCTAGGGAACCTAATAAATCTAATTGGATTTGTTAAGTTGGATGGTTTAATGATTAAAATGTAAATTTGCAGTTTTGTTGAACAAATAATTGCTTGATTGATTGGTTGAAGTTTTGGTGCTTAAAAGGAAATAGCTAGACTTAGGGTTTTTATTCAGGAAACTTGGGATTATAATCCTACAGATGCCTAATGAGTTGCATGCATTATAATGTAGAGCTCAACTACTAAGCAACAAGTCAATCATCTCTCGGGTTTCTGTACTTGTCTATTAACTAGATCTAATGACCCAAACAAGTCTGTTCGATCAATAGCAAGTGTCGATCGATTATCCTATAGGGATATCGATCGATACACCTTTCACTCCGTCGATCGATTATCCAATATGTATATCGACCGACGCGCTTCTAGTTAAGCTTTATGCGCGGGTTGAATGATGCTCACTAAGCTAAAAACTTAGCAAGAAACTTAGCTCAATTAGAATGGTTTCAGGATGAGAATGAAGCTATCGCTTTTATCTAACAATCCTAGGGCAAGTTCTAGGTAGCTAATCTAGAATCAGACATTAATGACAATCCTAATGATTATTATCACAACTCAGCAATCTCAAGTTGGGGCTAATCCCTCATATCCTATTTAACCCCTAAAATCTAACAATAGAGCTACTCAGACATGACCAAGCAATTCATAACAGCAATTAGGTAAGAAAGCTTCATTAGAATAATAAATACATATCAATGGAGTTCCGATCACAAATATAACTTTGGATCTTCTCTCCAATCTATCAAAATCCTAAAAACCTTTTGCTGATAAAAGTAAAACTAGAAACACAAGAAAGCACACTTTGCCTCTAACATGGTGGCAAAGCTTATATAATTAGGTTAAAACTCGTCAGGGGTAATCTTGTAAATTGGTGAAGACTTGGGCTTCAAGTCGGCTGTGACCAAACGGGCTTTCTGTGCGCTTCGCTGTCGATCGATGTTCTGATGTGAACATCGATTGATATTAGTTCCTCAATATCGACCGATGGTCGAGCTCGATGGTCATCTCGGGTGCTTGCTCAAAATATCTCCAAAATGCTCCAAAATCATCACTTATCTCCAAATCACTCCTGATCTTATAAATATAATAAATAGACTCTATAATATAATGATTAATAGTAAAAACATCTATAAACCATGGGTGAAAGTGGGTCAAATCCATGGTCCATCAGCGAAGAAGACCATCGGGGCTCAACCCAAGCTTCGAGATGATCAGCATCAAGGGTGATTCCCATTTCATAACTCAGCACCAAGATTCCTACAAGGTGCTGCAAACCGCATGGATTAACTTGGCTGATCGACAAGTTAATACGGTTGAGAAGCTGTACAATGAGCTCCGGGATAGGGAACCATATATGACACTGCATCAAGTACGCCTCGTAGCACGTAAAATAGCCTTCGGGCGTATCACGTGCAACTTCCCCAGCTTCTGGGAGGCGAAACTCGACTGAGTCGGGAACTCTGCAGAAACGTCTAATGGCCGCGAGGCCATTCAGACAACTCCTGCTCGGACAGCCGGCCACAAGGTTGGTCTTAGAAGGAGAAGGAACCCACAGCCCAGGAACGGGAGGTTTTACTTCACCCCTAGCCGCCCAGTACGCATCGATCTCCTCAGGATCGATCGTGTCCGCCGAGAACTCCACCTTAGGCATGACATTGACATGCTGCGAGCTGGAACCATCGGGAACGGAACGGTCGTGATGAGACTTGGTGGAGGATTTTCTCTTTGAGGACATGATCTTTCTTTCTCAAAAAGAAAAGAGGAACAGATAGAAAATTTTTCTTTACCAAAGGGAGAGAAGAGAGCGAAGGATTTTCTTTGAAAGAAAATTTGTGGAAATGAGCAAGTAAAAAAATTGAAAACTTACTCCACATACTTATAGGCAAAAGGATTCACTATTCAACTTTGAATTTCCAGACACTGGATTCCGTCTAACTTACTCGACATGTCTAAACCACTCGCAAGAACCTCAAGATTCTAACGAGCTGAGGTCTAACTATTGGGGTCAAAATCGGTTACGACGAAAGCAACGTCAGAAAACTTCCCGAGCAAATCTTCTCTTCCAAAAAAATAGAAAGAAGTCAAAAAACAAAAAAAAACTACCAAAGGTCTAATGGTCAGCTCGTCGAAACGGCCGAGCTGGAACGACTGCGGGACTCATCTCGGCCGTTCGCCAAGCTGGACCAGTCTAGTTCGGGGATTCAGCTCGGCCGTTCGCCGAGCTGGATCAACCACGGTTTCAGCTCGGCCATTCGCCAAGCTGGACCAGTCCAGTTCAGTCCAGCTCGGCGAACGATCTCTTCTCTTCCAAAAAAATAGAAAGAAGTCAAAAAACAAAAAAAAACTACCAAAGGTCTAATGGTCAGCTCGTCGAAACGGCCGAGCTGGAACGACTGCGGGACTCATCTCGGCCGTTCGCCAAGCTGGACCAGTATCAACCACGGATTCAGCTCGGCCGTTCGCCGAGCTGGACCAGTCCATCTCGGTGATCGGACGAGCAGGATCAACCACGGATTCCAGCGCGTTGTAGTTGATGCTCTCACCGCTATCTGGGCTAGAGTATCGAGATGTCGCTGTTCGAGCAGAACGAGTGTGCGAGCCAGCTCAGCAACAGCAGCATGAACATCACGCCAGCGCAGGGGCGACTCCGAGGAGGCCACCGACGAGACTACTGATGAGGACTAGTCCTCATATTTCTATCCCTATCTACTTATGTTTTCTTTTGCTCTTGTACTATTAGGATTTATTCTCGGATTTATTATCTTATGTTATGACTGGAGCTTATCTATTTGCTAATCTTGCATGTGTTTGGATTGTCTAACAGAGCTAACCTGGCTGACTAATACTCATATTGTGATGACTTAGACCCATCAATACATTGCAGCAAGCGCATAAATTTTCTTTCTCTGCGCCGTCGATCGACAAAGAGGTGCTTACATCGATCGACGGTAAGGCGCTTAGGTCGATCGATAAAGATGTGCTTATGTCGATTGACATTCGAGACGATGTGCTTATGTCGATTGACATTCAAGACAGAAGGGTAAGAGCATTCTTTTCTCTTGTCTAACATCTAACTTAGTACTTATGATTTATTCTCTAACCAATCTTAGACTGAATATCATTGGGGATAGTGAAATTTATGTCTGGGGGAGGTATTTACTGATACTAGTTTGTTATATGATTTCTATTTAAAAAAAAAATGTTTTCAAAGAAAAAAAAGGTTTATCGAGTCAATAAGGGGATAATGAACTTCTTAAAAGTTTTCACTTGTTGTCTAACCACTCTATAGCGCCACTCTTAGACTAACTGACTGCAGAAAGCACTATAGATACTAAAGTGGATCAACGTGTCAACCATGACAACACTTGCTGAGAATGTTTGAGGGAACCAATGCTGACCTCCAACCTAATTGAGCTCAACTCTGCTTGGTATACATTGGATCAGATTCTTCTTTCAGGTTTGAAAGGTATAAGTCTGTAAATTTTTGGTTTCCTTCTCTCCACTCTTCGGCATTAAAAAAAAGATTGAAATGATTTCATGCGGTTTAGAGGGGTAGGAGTGTCTCATGCGACCCCATTATTCCTCTCTAATGGAATTATCACACATCGTTGGAAGTGAGGGGTAGGTACATTACCAATGACCCCACTATTCGCCCACACTTTGCCAATATAAGAAAAATCGAAAAGAAGATGAATAAGATGGACTCAGCATCATTATTCAATGGATTTGAGATAAAAGGATTCAGAGAAGAGAGATTTAAAGAGAAAAGAAACAAGAATAAGACTACTCAGATACCTGCTTGGGTAAGAGTCCGTGTGTCCTTTGATCGATACTCCCAAGATTTAGCCTACACTTTTATTTATGCAAGAAATGAGGTTAGTAGAGAAGGATGTCAAATAAGATCTGTTGAGTTGTTGGCTAGGTGAATTTGGTTGCTATACTAGGATAATATATGATGTGTTTCTAAAGTTAGGATTTCATTTATGTGGTTAGCAACATTATAGAAGTGATGATTTTAAGATTTAACTCTGTGAGTGCCCGCTGTTTTCAAACCTCTCTCAGAGAGACTGCTCTAGTATGTTTTGCTTGAGGACAAGCAAAAGAGTAAGTCTGGGGGAGTTGATAGACTATGGATTTTACCCATTATTAGCCATGGTATATACGTGTTTTAAGGTATATTTACCACGATATAGAGTCTATTTAGAGTAATTACAGGTTCATGTACTTACTTGAAGAAAATGATGTATTTGGAGCAATTTGGAGACTTTTTGAGAGCTTTACTGGAAACCGAGAGAGTCGATTATTTATCTGAATGTCGACCAACAATTACCAAGAACAATCGATCGATGGAAGGCTTGTATCATCGATCGACGGCGAAGCCACCCGAGAGTTAATGACAAATTAGAAGATTGCAAGTTTCACAAAAGTTCCTATAATTACATTCTAAGTCCATGGCCGCCCGCCTGTGAGGCTATACTATTAGGGTTTTGTATTATTTTAGAGGCAGACTTGCCTAGAGCCTGTTCTAGACCTAGTTTGGAGAGAGGCAACACACCATTGGAGGAAGAGAAAGCTTAGGATTGGAGAGATAGATCTGAACTACAAAACAGAGAAGATCTTGAACTCCCTTGCTTTCATTTTACTCTATTGCTTATGTTGGGGAAAAATATTCCATGAAGAGATTATTCTAGCTTCCGGCTTCCAGGTTCCTGCCTCCAGGTCCCGGGTTCCTCCCTCCGGCTTCCAGGTCCCTGCCCCCGGGTCTGGGTCCGGCCTCCGGCTCCCAGGCCGAGTGATTTATCCTGCCTTAGGATAAATGAAAATCTTCCTTTAATAAGGTACCAGCTTGGACAAGAAGAAGTCTCCCTAGATCCGAGAAAAAGAGGAAGTATTCCAATACATATGACATCCCTTAAGAAAAAGGAAAATATTCTATTATCTAAGGATATAATAAATATTTCCAAATCCTACGAGGGAGGCACTACCTCCACTATAAATATAGGTTTCTACACCTAAAGAAGGGGGAGACGTCCATGACCAAAGCTCACCAGTTCTACAGCCGCCAAGGCAAGGTTTTGCACCTAGAAGACCATCTTCATCAACATGCTCATAACCGACGAATCCCTGCGATTACTATCAACCAGATGAAGATATATGCTCACTGCAGTACGTCTACAACTCTACTTACTGGCTCAGACCACGATCTCCATCTCATCAGCAGGGTCCCTCCATGCTCACTGAAGCACATCGTCACATCATTCTCACTGCAGCATACCGACATGTCTACCATCTTGTCTGGCCATGTTCCCTCTTGAACAGATGACTCCTACCCACTAGAGCTACGTGCTCCCAAGGCTACATGCCCACTAGGCCATGTGCCCACTAGAGCTACGTGCTCCCAAGGCTACATGCCCACTAGGCCATGTGCCCACTAGAGCTACGTGCTCCCAAGGCTACGTGCCCACTAGGACATGTGGCCACTAGAGCCACGTGCTCCCAAGGCCACGTGCCCATCTAGGCTCTGTGCCTCCATCAGGCTATGCGCCCGTCTAGGCTACACGCCTCCGCCAATACATGAACTACGAACGGCTTGATCCCTCACTGAAGGGTACGTAGGCAATCCCCACTGAAGGATGCAACTATAAATCCAAACACCTTCCATGGTCTCGTGCGTAGATACCCAAGGACCGACCCTGGGTACTACGACCAATCTCCCCTGCTGCTACTAAGGCCCCGACGACCTATACTGGCACATAACCATATGGCAGTATCCTAAGAGCATGATCTCCTGGTTTATCAACTATCGAAGTAGGAGAATACACTCAACGACATGACTCCTTCCTCCTATCATTCCGTAGAGCTGAGCACAGATCACTTGTACACAAAAATACCCTAACAACTTGACGCTAGAAGGAGGGGCACTGATATACTACGTGACGATGGGATAGGTGTGAGGAACATTACGTGTATCCTCTCGCAAATCTCTCAACCCGCGTTACCTGGGGGCAAGAAACAAGTTCTTCTCACCAGACCCATGGTTCACACGGCTGGAAACACCTCCCCATGGGAGGATAGCACCATGCTAACATCAGTAGCAAGATTCAACGCATGAATTACCTACTAGTCCCTGCTAGTTCCTGCTGGTTCTGGGTCTCAGCCTCAAAGCAGGCCTCTACAATCTTTGGTTCCTGCTGGTTTCGGGTCTTAACTATAAGTCAAGCCTCTACAACCTTTGGGCCCAACGCGAGCAGTCATCACCAACATCAAATCAGCGGGTAACCAACTGGCAGCAATCCAGCAAGCCCTGGACGCCATCAATCCTTCCAGGATTACAACTCTGCCACATATGAGAAAGATAAGAGGTCCTCAAGCAGGGCATAACATCTTCCGGCCGGGTGTGGGAACCAAAATTCGCACTGTCGATTTCCGTTTAAATTAGGTAAGTAGGAGAACCCGAATTTCCCAGAGGTCCCAGATATCTGCTAATACCACACGCCAAGCAATCAGAACACGAAACGAGAACAGTAATAAAATAAGAAATCGAAAAAGAGAGCAAGATAGTTCTTATTCCAAATCTGCGTTTGAGCGTTTACAACAAGGTAAGTGCTTGGGCTACGAGAGCTGTCGGCGAGATTCCTAGTTCTAAAACCCTAAGACGGCAAAAACCTAATTGAGTCGCAGCTCGAATAACTAAAACGGAAAATTGCCTAAAATCGCTCTAAGTGCTAAGTTTGCTGTGAAAAAGTCCTCCCCCATGCCTCTCGCCTAGGACTCCTTATAAAATGGAGATATTCCATTTTTTCCGATCTTCGTAATTATCCTCAAAATTTCGTATTTATCCGCGGAAACTTGACATTTATCTTTCCTTGCGAACCAAGCATAAACCGTCATGCGGCTTACGGGCTGTTGGTTAAGAAATCGTAAGTTGGGCCTCGAGTCATGCCTTAGGTCCCTTTGGGCCGTCTTCTGACTCGAAGCGTTTATTACGGTTTCTTTCGATAAAGAAAGAACTTTCCGCGGTTTTTACGGTAAAGTTTGATCGATAACTTAGAATGGCGGGGGGG